>NC_142385.1:969375-1292500 GCF_059441005.1 Hippichthys cyanospilos
GGCAAAAGAACAAAACACAACCAACCCCAAAGGTCATGACAGTTGATGTTAATCGTAAAGCGTGATAAATGCCTTAAAGAGGGGACGAAAATACTCAGTATTTTCACATCGTACCGTGAAAAAAACGTAAGTCGGGGACGGCTGTATTATTCTTATTCTTATTCTTATTCTTATTGATAAATATAGATGTGGCAAAAAAAAAATCCAGGGGCTATAACCTAATCTATGGAAGTGGGATTTAAAAAAAAATAAATTTTCCAAGTATCCTCGATTTATAAACTAAAGTAATATTTGCCATAAAATGTAGTTTTTTTGGTGGGAAAAAATGAATTGGTAGTGAAAGGGTAAAAAAAAAAAAAGCCTATTCTAGTACAGAAATAAACATGTGACGTGTTTTGACAAAACCAGGCGTTATGTTGGGGATCTTAATTTTCAGTTGTTGACCAAAATGCACGTTGAACAGAAATGTCAATTTTTGAATTTATACAAGACCAACCTCTTTAAAGTCTCAATGTTAATTTCCCAGCAGAGATTAATAGACGATGTATACTGTAATGGAGTTTTTGAATTGACGATGTGGCTAGTGTCTCCTTGTGAAGTTGTCAACAAACATGCCTGATACCCTTGTCTCAAACATCATGCCACTAATCATTTAATGGCTAAAGGGACCAATAAACAAAATGATGTGTCCTTCCAGCACGATATTGAACAGAAACAGACAGACTTAAAGCAGTAGGAAGGCTGTGCGTGCAGTATGCAACATAACCTTACGTGCGCTTCCTTACTTTGAAGCAGAAAACCATGTCATCTGAACATTGGTCAATAATTCAAATGTGTCAACATCAATTTAATGCTTTAAAAGATGCATTAAAAGCAAGTTTTGTCACAACGGGGCTCCTTTGTTCACAACTAAAGCAGGCCCTCCCACTATGGAGATAATAGCCAATCGCTCGGATTACAGTGTCTTTGAAGGAAATATTGAAATTTTGAAATGCCTTTTGAGTACTCGTGTGTTCTTATATGAAATTAACTCTTTCAGTGCCATGGATGAAAACCCTTGTCTTTTAAAATAGTAATAATTATAATAAATAAAAAAATTCTCATCAAATACTGCCATGTGTGTTTGGGGTTTGTTGTTTTCTTTGAATTGTGTGAATTTTGTTCATGTTCCTAAGTCCATGTTTGTTTCCCTTGAATCTGCTTTTGCTGTCTGTCTCATTCGTCTGATCTTGTCCACCTGCCTGTTTACCTGCCCTCCTTGTGTCATCCAATCAACTTCCCCTGCCTTTTGTCTCTCCCTAGCTGTCGTGTCTTCTCAAGTGTGTAGTATATTTAAGTTCCCAGTTTGGATTCAGTTCTTGTCGGGTCATTGTATGTCTTCCCCTGGTGTCTCCTTGTCGCGCTTCTCGGACACACATCATTCCCGTGTTGCCTCCTGTTCCTTGTAGCCCCCAGTAAGTTAAGTTTGTGCTTAGCGTTTAGGTTGTACTTTGCATTTCTCGGTTCCTTCCCTCCCAGCCTATGTTTTTGCATTAAACCTGCATCTATTAAGCCTCATCCCTCTCAGACCTGCATTTTTTGGTTGCACCTTTCACACATCCTGCACCTCCTTACGCCACCATGTCAAGTTGTGACAAATACGTTTTCTTAATGGAGTGTAGCTGACACCCTTGACTAATGCTTACTTAATACAAGCCAAATGAGGAATATAGTAGTAACTGTGACCAGTAATTCCACACATACGTAAATCAGATATTACCTACATGCAATTCAAAGTAAGAAATGGAAAGCAATATTTCATATGATACCACCAATATTTACAAAGACATAGCACACATGACATATTCTGTCGGCCCTGAACAGTGCATGAAAATGCTAAATTTACTGACCCTCTTGAAATTTCCTTTTCCGATAACGCTTGACACTAAAAGAGTTAAAAAAAAAAAGATCACTACTCAGTGTCGTCACTGAATGACATCATTGATGTTGAATGACATGCAGTTGTGTTGATTAGCCTCCCTGTTAGTGGTACTTTTTTCAACTCTAATATGCTAAAATATGTTTGAGAGAGGGCAGCTTGGTGGCACTGTGGGTAGCATGTTCGTTGTGGTCTTCCTGTGTGTGTGAAGAGTTTGCATGTTCTCCCCGAGCCCACGTGGGTTTTCTCCGGGCACTCCATCTTCCTCTCACACTCCAAAACCATGCATGACAGGTGAATTGGAAACACTAAAATGTCCTTAGGTCTGATTAGGTGCTTGAGTGGTTGTTAGTCTCTGTGTACCCTGAAATTGGCTGGCACCAGTCCAGGATGTCATCTGCCTACTGCCCGAGCTGAGATAGCTACCAGCAAGCCTGTAACCCTTGTGAGGATAAGCAGCTATAGAAAATTGACGGATGGATGATTGAGAGATGTGTAAATAACTAGTGTCTGAGTACAATTCAGCTATGTTTGAATATATTGATATAACCCACTCCTTTGAGCTTTGTGCTTCAGGCATCTAAGCTAACATCCATACAGTCCCTAACTTTTGCATTTTCCTGCTTTCACTGTCACCATCTTTTCATCTCCACACATTGTCTTTGTTGGAAAGGTCACTACTGCCAACATGACTGCTACATGACAAATGTTTAAGCTTACTCTAGCCTACTGTAATTCTGTTTATATATGATGGAGAGCAGCGCAAACTTTAAAAAACATTGACCAATCTTTGTCCATGATGGCAACAAAAACCACAGTGTATTAGGACCTAAGGAACTAACAGACATAAACAGTTACTTTAGAAGGGGCATTTTGAGTAGCTTGGACAATATTTTCTGTTAGATGAATACGAGATCCATTGTTTCCAACAAATTGAGGTTGCACTGTACAATTTAACAAATATTACGATCCAACTTTTATAATCTCAACTCTACCACATTATACTCATTTGTATAACTCCTTTGCAAAATGTACAACTTTATTTTATCTTCTGAGGTTGCCAAATAAGATACACTTAGAGATGTAGTTCCAAACAAAATGGACCAAAAATAATAAATAATAGTCTTTTATTTTTCATTCAAAATACTCTCTGCTGGTTAGGTGATACTTGGTTGAAAAAATCCATCCATCCATCCATTCATCCATTCATCCCTCCATGCATGAACCCATCCATGCGTTCATGCATCCATGCATTTTCTGAAGTCGCTTATATTCACTGGGGTTGCTGTGTTGCTGGTGCCAAACTGAGCTGTCTTCGGGCAGTAGGCCCAGACATCCTGGACTGGTTGTGAGCCAATCGCAGAGCACATGGGGATGAACAATCATTCACGCACCCAATCGTACCTGTGAACAATTTAATGTCCAGGGAGGCCTGAGCAAGCTGGAATTGTACTTGGGACTCTGTACTCTGCACAGCCAACTGGCTGAAAACATATACAACGTTGAAAAAACGTGAAAAAGGTTGAGAACCAATGGTTAATCTAGTGACATGCCATTTCTAAATTATGTCATGGTAATAATTTTCAACTATGGTGAAAGCAAAAAAAAAAAAAAGAAATCTTGCAAACTGCAGTACAGTATGTTTGGAAGTTTTACTCAGAGGTATTATTGAGCAGTGTGGAATGCAAGTTTTATTATATAAAACCATAGAGCACCCACTTCATGCACTGCATACCCAATTCCATAGCATTGTCAAGGTGAACATCAGGATTTCCTTTGTAGCAAGGGCATTGAATTTATAGTGTGGAGCCCCTTTTGCCGCAGGCGCACCAAGCAGCCTCACCTTAATAAGATGAGAACACGCACACTGGGATGAGGGGCATTCCTTTTGAAGGGTCTTTCAGATTGAAGGGCTGTCGTAGTGGGACGTGGGGTAGCCTACCAATGACTCAGGTGACAAAGGCAAATGACGAGCGTCACACATGGAAAAATAGCACTACAGACTGTCATTTGAAAGTCTTTAAATCAAAACCAGTTGGGGAGATTTGAGTTCAAAGTGCACAGTTATGCAGGTTGGTGAAAGTAATTGGTTGGATGCCACACGATTCTGCTCGGAAAAAAATGTATAGAGTAGCATATGTTTTTTGTTTGTTGATTGTGTGAGAAAATTTAATGGTCCTTTGTTTTTTGTTAAGGGGGTAGTGGGCGGTAGGCTTTTGCTATAAAGTGCATACATTATCAAGTTGTTTCAAAATACAAAAACAGCTGCATTGATATTTGTATCAAGCTCTTGACAAAAAAATATGAGTTTCTTCACAGACACTTGTTGTTCATGACATTTGACAAACCTGCACAATGACAAATGAAAGGGGCAATGTAGAGGTCTTGGAATGAATCAATTTCAAACTAACCAATTACCAAATTATTTGACAACTATTTTAATAATGAAATAACCATTTGAAGACATTAACTTAAAATTGTCTGAATCCTCTGACTTCAGCATCTCTACAGTAATTACACTCTAATTTATGTAGGCCTTTCATGAAAGTGGACTTGTTTTTGGGGTTTAATTTAACCAGCAAAGAATCTATTTCAAAAGAATTGATGAGTAGATGATCAATTCATCTTCAGAGATATTGAATAAATTTGGTCTTTAGTTGTTTTCTTTTTTCTCCTCCGAACACCACTTAGTAAACTATAATTGTCTAATTGAAAAGTAATCCACAAAAATGGGTAATACAATTTAATGCAAGAATCAATTAATGAAACGCTGTAGAACAGGGGTGTCAAACTCATTTTTATTATGGGCCACATTGTAGTTATAGTTTCTGTCAGAGGGCCGGAATAAATCTAAAAACAGTCTAAAAAAGCATCCTTAACAGTCAGTGCTTAAATTTTAATGTACCTCCAAATTTCTCTAAAATCCAGAACATTTAGGACATAAAAATAGAAAAACATGTCTAATAAACGTCATTTTTGCTTGTTTACATCCTTACCTAGTTTTGAAATCAGAGGCCGATAAAAACTGTTCAAAAAATAGATCGGGAACAGAAAATTGTTTTTTGTTTTTTAAGACAACCTGCAAGTTTACCTAGAAACTTACCCACATAAAATGATGTGGCGGGCTGGCTCTGGCCCCCCGGGCTTTGCGTTCGACACCTGTGTTGTAGAATAAGGAATTCTAAAAGAATGGATAATGACATAAAGTTGTGTGCAGCATATTATTTATCATAGGAAGGGAGAGGATGAGATCTGGCATAATGAGATATTGCTCGATTAGAATGTCAGATGTCTCGTCTATGCCAATTTTTCATTTTCTTTTTGGGGTAGTTGGGCCAGAAGAGCAATGGAGTATAGAGGAAAATGCGCTGCATGTTTATGCTGCATGACAATAAAACACACCACCAAACTTGGTTTAAAATTATCCTTACAACACCAGATAACATATGGACTTTTATTTTTAAGTTGTTCCTGGCAGCATGTTGCATCAATGGCTGACTTCATTCACTCATCTTTTTACTGCACAAATGTTGCTCCCGAAGCCCGTGATCACGTTCCATCCCCAACTAAGGGCGCAAAAAAAAATAAAAAATAAAAAAAATAAAAAAATGGCAGAGCATTATTTATAATCTACATTTTAATAATCAATAATAGATCTACTGTCTATGATATTGATTTGAATCTCAAAAGAAAAAAAAAGATGAACCCCTTAAGCGCCAAAATAGCAACATTATACCGAGCAACCAATACAGTATCCCTTTGTTGCTAATAGTTTTCAAGATACACAATTTTGAAAAAGTGATCTAAAAGTGCAATATATTATTGAAAAGCTCTAAAAAAATCCTAAAGGGTTAAATTTAAGTGTCTTTTTTATATTACATTTAATTGTAGGTCATTCATAAATAAGTGGGAATGTGTTTAGTCTTCTGTGTTTATATAATTGCTTTGCACCAAGCAAAAAATAAATAATAATAATAGTACTAATAATATTTTATCCGAATACCAAAATGCTCAATAGTCGTAGCTCAACAGGAGAAATACTCAATGTTTTGACTACTTTCAAATCATCTGTGTGGTGACATTTTGGGTTGTGCAGTCATAGAAAAGCAAAGTAAAATATCATCTGACAGTACAAGGACAGTTTTGTAAACACTGCAAAAAAATGTGCCATACACCGCAACTCAATTTCTATTTTCAACACAACAAAAGTAAAATATCTTGAAAATAGGCTAATTTATATTGGGTGTTATTTTCTATTCCAAATTTAATGAAAATCTTCTCGCATCTTGTTTTCATGGACTCAATCTTGTGAGACATCGCGTCTCGTGAAATTTGTGTCTTGTTACATCCATCATCATTTGCATTCAATAGTGTCAGGTTCACCAAGCCAATTACCGTCAACCCGAACGCTTGACTAAAAGAAAGAGAGAAGGCGACGTTTATGCTCATGCATGAGGAGAACGAGACAGGACCACAAAGGCCGCAGTACTGCCGCGCTCTGAGGTACTTCCTCGTTCCCCTTAGTTTTATTATTCAGAGGTCCCTAGGTTACATGAAGGTTCCGGCCCTAAAGGGTAGAGATGCATGGGGGAGCGATGTATGCGACCGGAATCCAAAATCTTGTAATACATCTTTGTGAAAGCTGAGCGCGCGTGTAGGTGTATGGCACAATGTAGTATGCAGCAACACGTTCCAGTAAGATGAACGCTCGGGTCCACTGCACTTCCCCACCCGACTTCTTCTTTCTTGGGGAGCCTTCCAGGTGACCCCGGTCCAGGATGCTGTTTGACGGGCCCTGAAAATACTCCAACAACCACTAACACGCGGCCCGAGCGCACTTAACATGTTGCTATCCTAATAATAAGGACAGGGTGTCAAATGTATAATCAGTGTGAATCAACAACATTAACAAATCACTTCATCAATTAAAACATCTGATCAATATAATGGCTATTACATGAGTGATTAGTACATGTGCTTTACTCCCCTGAGTATTACTGATTGCTACATTAAAGACATAAATTAACATGTCATAATTGATTGGCACATTCGATTAAACACTGATTCATTACACAATAAAAGTAAAGGATTCCTAAATTTCTCCAACAAATAGTCAGCTATTTCTCGTACAGTATTTGAATGCTTCGTTTTTTTGATTTACCTACAAAAAAGCACAAATTTCTAAATATCATCATAAGATGCTTTGAAATGAAACCATGTAGGTTAAATAATATGATAAACTATATATAATATTTCAAACAGAAATTTTAAAAGTTAAACACTCATTTTTTTTCTAGCATATGACTCTACAATGTGGGTGTGGTATACAGATAATCCCCCACCATGGACGTTGACCAGGCTGGCCTGGTCAGATAGTAAAAATCTGAGGATGACTTACAATGATACTTTGTAAATGAATTGGAAAAGAAATTAAGTGAAAATAAATCATGCACCCATCCATTATTGTAATCATTTATCTTCAAGAGGGACACAGGCCATCTGTCTGTGGAGTACACCCTGAACTGGTTGCCAACCGGAGTACCCAAAGAAAGGACATACAAGCAAGGAAAGAACATACAAGGCCACCCTTTGTGTTCCTTTTGGTTTGCATTGTTCCTGTTTCTGTCACACTTAAGTATGCTTTTTATTTTGTAAACTAAATATTACACCATATGCCACAAACAGCTATTTTTGCCTCAATAGCAACTCACTGGGCATTCAAACAACAAAAGAGTTCCAGCATGTACAGGGGAATTCCCAAAATCGTTGTATAAATCAATTGATTAAATGAATTGATCATTATCATTGATTACCAATGATTATATAGAATAAAATGAAAATTCTTATAATAAATTGACTTTGGGATATCAGTTTTCTTTTTTTTTTTAAGCCGATTTGAAAATGTCTGCATTAAATATTCTATCCAACGTTCTTCCTTGGAATATTCATTTTATTTGAGCCACCATTTTATTTGAGTCACCTTATCGTAGTGGAGGGGTTTGTGTGTTCCAGTGATCCTAGGAGCTAAGTTGTCCTGGGCTTTTTGGCCCTGGTAGGGTCACCCACGGCAAACAGGTCCTAGGTGAGGTTCCAGACGAAACACGGCTCAGAAGACCCCATATAATGAGGAAAATAAATGGTCTCACGTTTCCCTTGCCCGGACGTGGGTCACCGGGGCCCCCTCTGGAGCCAGGCCTGGAGGTAGGGCTCGTTGGCGAGCGCCTGGTGGCCGGGCCTGCACCCATGGGGCCCGGCCGGGCTCAGCCTAAAGAGACGACGTGGGTCCCCCCTCACATGAGCTCACCACCTGTGGGAGGAGCCATAGGGGTTGGGTGCAAAGAGAGCTGGGCAGCGGCCAAAGGTGAGGACCTTAGCGCACTGATCCCCGGCTACAGAAGCTAGCCCTTAGGACATGGAATGTCACCTCTCTGGCGGGGAAGGAGCCTGAGGTGGTGTGTGAGGCCGAGAAGTTCCGACTAGATATAGTCGGACTCGCCTCCACACATAGCTTGGGCTCTGGCACCAGTCCTCTCAGGAGGGGTTGGACTCTCTTCCACTCTGGAGTTGCCCGCGGTGAGGGACGCAGAGCTGGTGTGGGCATTCTTGTTGCCCCCCAGCTCAGCACCTGTACATTGGGGTTCACCCCAGTGGACGAGAGGGTAGCCTCCATCCACCTTCGGGTGGGGGGACGGGTCCTGACTGTTGTTTGTGCCTATGGGCCAAACAGCAGTTCAGAGTACCCACCCTTTTTGGAGTCCTTGAAGGGTGTGCTGGAGAGCGCTCCCTCTTGGGACTCTCTCATTCTGCTGGGGGACTTCAATGCTCACGTGGGCAATGACAGTGAGACCTGGAGGGGTGTGATTGGGAGGAATGGCCCCCCCGATCTGAACCCGAGTGGTGCTTTGTTATTGGACTTCTGTGCTCATCACGGATTGTCTATAACAAACACCATGTTCAAACATTGGGGTGTCCATATGTCTACTTGGCACTAGGACACCCTAGGCCGCTGTTCGATGATCAACTTTGTGGTTGTATCATCGGATTTGCGGCTGCATGTTTTGGACACTCGGGTGAAGAGAGGAGCGGAGCTGTCAACTGATCACCACCTGGTGGTGTGTTGGCTCAGATGGTGGGGGAGGATGCCGGCCAGACCTGGCAAATCCAAACGTATTGTGAGGGTCTGCTGGGAAAGTCTGGGAGTCCCCTGTCAGAAGGAGTTTCAATTCACCTCCAGCAGAATTTCTCCCACGTCCCGCGGGAGGCGGGGGACATTGAGTCCGAGTGGACCATGTTTCGCGCCTCCATTGTCGAGGCGGCTGACTGGAGTTGTGGCCGTACGGTGGTCGGTGCCTGTCGTGGCGGCAATCCCCGAACCCACTGGTGGACACCAGCGGTGAGGGATGCCGTCAAGCTGAAGAAGGAGTCCTATTGGGCCTTTTTGGCCTGTAGGACTCCAGAGGCAGCTGACAGGTACCGGCTTGCCAAGCAGGGTGCGGCTTCGGCGGTCGCCAAGGCAAAAACTCGGGTGTGGGAGGAGTTCGGTGAGGCCATAGAAAGCGACTTCCGGACGGCTTTGAAGAAATTCTGGTTCACCATCCGGCGTCTCAGGGGGGGAAGCAGTGCACCATTGACACTGTGTACAGTGGAGATGGGGCACTGCTGACCTCAACTTGGGACGTTATGAACCAGTGGGCAGAGTACTTCGAAGACCTCAATCCCACCGACACGTCTTCCTCTGAGGAAGCATAGTCTTCGGGCCCCGAGGTGCGCTCTCCCATCTCTGGGGCTGAGGTCACTGAGGTGGTCAAAAAACTCCTTGGTGGCAAGGCCCCGGGGGTGGTGAGATCCGCCCGGAGTTCCTGAAGGCTCTGGATGATGTAGGACTGTCTTGGCTGATACGCCTCTGCAGCATCGCATGGACATCGGGGGCAGTGCCCCTGGATTGGCAGACTGGGGTGGTGGTCCCCCTTTATAACTCCAACTACAGAGGAATCACACTCCTCAGCCTCCCCGGTAAGGTCTATTTAGGGGTGCGTGAGAGGAGGGTCCTTCAGGAAATCGAATCTCAGATTCAAGAGGGGCAGTGTGGTTTTCGTCCTGGCCGTGGAACAGTGGACCAGCTCTACACCCTCGGCAGAGTCCTCGAGGGTGCATGGGAGTTCGCCCAACCAGTTTAGATGTGCTTTTTGTACATGTGCTTTGTGGACTTGGAGAAGGCGTTTGGCCATGTCCCTCGGGGATCTCTGTGGGGGTGCTTCAGGAGTATGTGGTAACTGGCTGTTTTGCCCCTATATGACCGATGTCAGAGCGTGGTCTGCATTTCCGGCAGTAAGTCGAATTCGTTTCCAGTGAGGGTTGGACTCCGCCAAGGCGGCCCATTGTCACCGATTCTGTTCATTACCTTTATGGACAGAATATCTAGGTGCAGCCGAAGCGTTGAGGCTGTCTGGTTTGGGAGCCTCAGCATTGCATCTTTGCTTTTTGCAGATGATGTGGTGCTGTTGGCTTCTTCAGGCCGTGACCTCCAACTCTCACTGGAGCGGTTTGCAGCCGAGTGTGAAGCGGCTGGGATAAAGATCAACACCTCCAAATCTGAGACCATGGTCCTCAGTCGGAAAAGGGTGCAATACCCTCTCCGGGTTAGGAATGAGGTCCTGCCCAAAAGTGGAGGAGTTCAAGTATCTCGGGTTCTTGTTCACGAGTGAGGGTAGGATATAGCGTGAGATCGACAGACGGATCGGTGCGGCGTCTGTTGTCATGCGGGCTCTGCACCGGTCTGTTGTGGTAAAGAAAGAGCTGAGCCGAAAGGCGAAGCTCTCTGTTTACCACTCGATCTACGTTCCTGCCCTCACCTATGGCTACGAGCTGTGGGTCGTGACCAAAAGAACAAGATCCTGGACACAAGCAACGGAAATGAGTTTCCTCCGCAGGGTGTCCGGGCTCTCTCTTAAAGATAGGGTGAGAAGCTCGTTCATCCGGGAGGGGCTCAGCGTCGAGCCGCTGCTCCTCCGCGTTGAGAGGAGCCAGTTGAGGTGGTTCGGGCATCTGGTTATGATGCCTCCCTATACGCCTCCCCGGTGAGGCGTTTCGGGCATGTCCCACTGGAAGGAGGCCCCGGGGACGACCCAGGACACGCTGGAGGGACTATGCTCCCAGGCTGGCCTGGGAGCGCCTGGGGATCCTTCCGGAAGAGAGCTGGATGAAGTGGGAGAGGGAAGTCTGGGCTTCCTTGCTCAAGCTGCTGCCCCCGCGACCCGACCCCGGAGGACAGCGATACAAGATGGATGGATGGATGGCATCTCAAGTCAATTATGAATTGATTTTTTGCTACATGTGGGCCAGTCCGGTCGGGTTAAATGTAATTACTTGGTGCTTTCAACTGTTAATACTTCTCCTGCACAACAGATGACTAGCAATTTGTGTAAATCACAAGTTTGAGTGTTTAAGCTCTGTATGCACAGGAAATATATGTCTTGTTAATTGTTGCAACTGTGTGTGCAAACAGGTCACTATGGGAAGGAAAATGCACGGAGCAGTGGTGGGGCAGAACTTCATAACTTCATTTCTTCTGGCTTTGTGACGTTGGGGCGAGGTCCTCAGAAAGGTAACACCCCCCACCCCCTTTTTTTTAATGATACTAAAGATAACATTCATTCCATACTCTTGGAATGTACGTTTAAGAGACCTTTGCAGCACTCCTCGTTGCGCCAATCAACAGTGAGGCAATAACAGAGGTGAAATGTTTCCTTATTAAATTTCCCACCAGAATAACCCCCATGAATTCCCGCCACTGTTTTGTAATTAAATATAATTCTAACACAATACAAACAACTGATGAGCGAGAAGTTGAGGTGCGTTGTGCTGCATATCCTTTAGCCACACACATACATGTCCATGCATACAGCCATTAGAGAGAGACCGCAGTTATCGCTTGAGTAATACATTGATTACTATGCAGCCATGTTGGCAAAGCTCTGATTTATTCCCATTCATTTTGGCTCCACATATCACATGCCCTGTGTGTCACCACATGGGGAATTGCCTGGCAACAATTTCTTTGCTTGATCCTGTTTTCCAAGGTTTAAGCCTGCACACTTACAGGAATAGTTCTGTAAATCACAAGGATCCAATTTCTCACCTAATGAACTTAATTTATAAAACACACTTTTTTCCCCAAAATGAAGGCCAAAAGTTCTTTATTCGACACAATTCAAGGAAGATTGATCTGTCAGCCGCAAAAGCCAAGTTTTTACACACAGATGTGCTTTTTTATACCAGCCATAATCCTACTTACATTGATTACCATAAAGGGATGAGCAAGAGGACAGATGTCAGTTAGCAGCAGTTGCCAGGTGCCTAACAGCAGCTCCTGTTGGCTCAGGTTTTTACGGCATTATTTTCAATAAAAGAAGTGAGCAGGCTGAACCTACAACTGAGTTCATCTTTGTTCACACACAGGAATATTACTAAAACTGAGAGGATCATGTAAAAGCTAAGATGTCTTCAGCTGATTCAATTAGGAGTGCATCGGTTTGAGAACACGGAAAGATATTCCATTTGACTTGTTTATTAATTGCGGTCCTTTGGCATATACCATATTTTCCGCACATAAAAGCTTCACAATTTTTTTTTTAAAAATTGCGCCTAATAATCAGGTGCGCCTTATATACGGATCAATATTGAGATTGGGATTCGTAGATGGGGAATGAACTGATAAAGTTTGACCTGTTTCTTTTGTGTGATTACAGTTGAGGGTTAGGGTTGTCTCATATCTGATATGAGAGTGACCTTTCACTGTGTGGTTTTGTGCTATACATGTGACAATAATTCTCTACAATCTACAATTACCAATGTGATGCCAATACATTATAAATGGACAGAGCCAACATAAGATTACCGGTAATATAAATGCATGTCCTAAATCAGACTGATAGTGAGAACATAGATAACTTATTATGGTCAGGAAACAGAAACAGTTCAAAAATGAAATAATATGAGATCGGCACTAAATTGTAACCAGGTCTTCAGGGTATGTTGACAAAAGACTGCATTAAATATATTCATACATTTTGTCTTTGAGTTGAAAACTTCCCTTTTTATACAAAATTTTGTACAGTGTTTAAACGCCTCAAGAAACCAAAATTACACATTTTGCCAGTATTGACACACAGCTGCCTGTCCTGCTTTTCTCCAGAAGTGTCTTTCTTAATATTTTACTTTATGTATATTATGTAATGTGTCACCACGAGTCACAGTAACTACAAGTGTTATCAAGCTCATTATCTTGAGAAAGATTGTACTTAGGCATGTGTTAGTTTCCACTTTGAGTCCACTTATACATAAATATGTGTTTTCCCTATCCAAAAGTACAGTTGGATAAACAAGCAGGAATTGCAGAGTTTCCATCATTTGATTATTTTTCAAGGTGACAAAAGCACATTTTTGTCCTGCAGCATGTATCACGCCTGGAAAAATGCTCTGAAGTTGGTGTAAATGTAATCTAATTTTGAGGAATCTAGACCGAGGCTGCTTTATTTCTTCTATTTAAATTAATATTAGAGGTGGTCAAAAATTAACAAAATCGACAATTCAGTTTGTTTCTTGGCTTTGTGCTCATGGTTTTTGGTTAATTTTTATGCATGGACTACGTTTGCATGGAAGTTGTAGTCAATATGTGCTCTAGAACAATTATTCAAAGTGTGTTATGAGTGCCACATGAAACAATGACTGAATTATATACACATAATATATATCATATTCAAAATATCAAATGCAATAAAACATATTAGAATGGCCTGTATTCCAGTTGTTTTTGCATTTCACATGCATAACACAACTACTGTTCAGTTGTATTTAACCTATAGTACAATAAAATAGATTTGCATTCACTCTTTAAGTGTATATTTTTTTATGTAATGCATTTTAAGCACTATTACTGTTCAAATTGTACGTGTCATTACACTGGCTTACAATCATAAATGTATTTCTACGAATAATACCTTTGTTTCACATGTGATAGTGTTACTAGTTACTAGCTACTGTTTTTAATACGTATGTTGGATAGTATTTTGTATTGGATGTAAAACATTTGAGAAACATTGCACTTCAAAATGCTTGAAGTTAGAATTCATTAGAATGCTGTACTTTTTGTCACAACTGTCAGATGTCAATGAATTTCTAAATATATATTTGATATATTTAACATTATATATGAATATCAAATCGACATATACTTTTTTTTTTCCAATTACAACTTTTGATAATCTCTTTAGATTGTTCCAGCCATAACAAAAACACAAACACCATTTCAAATTGGTATGATTCATTGGGGCCTCTCTCATACTTACTTAGGCAATAATAGAAGCAGAAAACACACTCAATCCCCTCTACCAGGAATGAGTACAAATAAAATAAGATTAAGCTCTATAATTCATATTTGTTATAAACATTTTTTTCCCTCAGTACATAACAGAAATGCAAAAGTCTATGCACAATGTCAGCATGCATGGGGGCGCTTGTTAGCATTTAGCTCATGTGAAGGGACATTTGCTTTTAGCCTTTGATTCTGCTTCAGTAAAACAGCAAAAAAACAAACAAACAAAAAAAGAAAAAGGTGTTGTGTCTGTTGATGCAGAAAAAGATGTAAAGCAGTAGTGACAGCTTTCAGCTCCTTGAGTCTTCTTTGTTGCATCGTGCACCTCAAGGCAGGTATGACTGCAGTCTGAATCCTAAATCAATGACAGACTACTCTCATGTTTGGCACTGTTTCACTAGCGAACCATCACTATACATTGATAGAGGGAAACACTTGAACCAAGCATCTCTGCCAGTTTGCTTTTTATTTTTATATAACATCCTCCTGTAACTTGCCACTGAAAAATTTGGTCATTTTATTGTTTGTCTGTGATTCCTAATTTATAAATTACTTTATTTGTTGCTTGATTCATCTATTTGGTTATCTAGATCAGTCATATGAATTTTATCATGCACCTGTCCTATCATTGTGGACTGTGTCAGAATGAGGTGAACACTAAGTAAGTAGTCAGGTTAAATTTAAATCATAGTGGTGCGTCATTATTTTTTGAAGAGGTTTGCACAGCTTGTTTTTCTCTGACTGAGGGTAGTAACAAAGCAAATGCATATTCAATGCCACAGAACCAAAACATTATTTTGCTACATCCCCCTTTAAAAAGCACAGCATAATGTTTATATTTGCCACACTAATAAAATTAGATTTTGAAGTTGTATTCTTCTGTCTAGTGTATATTTAGTCAGTTTAATTATAGAGCCTAATAGAGACTGTGTTTGGTGTCTGTGTGTAAGCGTGTGTGCGTGTGTGATAGAAAGAGGCGAAGATCAGGTTCAAGGAGTATGGGTGAGGTCACAGAATGTTCTGAAGCATTAAAACAGCTGGAAGCTTCACATCTGTTCGCTCATACACTCAACAAACTTGCGCAAGATACTCAAAATTAAGGCAAAATGCTGCCTTAGCTCATTTTAGCCCTCCTTTTTTTTACTTGAAAATAAATATAATGAACAGCATTGTTGCTGAGCATAGCTACAATAAGCTCAAGTCCTAAAGTTAATGACATGTAATTAATATTTGTAACTCTCTTCTATTACTAGAGTATTTTGACTACTATATTCACTCAAAGGTTACCATTCAACTGAAGAAATTCTGCAGATATTTTTAAGGAAGAATGAAAAGAACTGCTCGTCAGGCATAGTTGTAATGAGGGAACACATTTTGATGTATATTTTAAATGTGACACAATAGCTTAACTTACCTTTACATTTGAACAGGAAAACCATCACACCTTTCCACTTTTTTTTTTTAGTAATTATATATTATTTAAAATGATTACTTGTGTTTTGAAGGAATTAAAACATTTGAGATAAAATCATTAATATAAATATACAGTGCTCATTTTACCTCTGAAAACTGTTGAATTCCCTGGATTCGCAATGGTTAAATGGTTAAATGGTTAAAAATTAAAAAGAACAAAGTGAGTTCAAGGTTCAAACTGCAATTTCAAGATGTGAGCCAAACAAAAAACAACAGATGATCAAAGTAAAATTAGATAAAATAGAATAAACTTGCATGTAGCGTCCATCATCATCTTTTTCATACCACAACCACTGCTATAACGGTCAATTTTGGTAGAAAAGTCTGCGTTTTACTTTGAATGTTCATTTGTTTAGTTTGTCACTGATACTAAAAAAAAATGCAGTTTACTTTGCTTTGGGCCTAAAGATAGCACTTTTTAAATTCAAGATTCAGGAGTTTTTATTGTCATATTGTATAGTATTAATATACTACACAATGAAATTCTTAGTCTGTTCACTCCCTGAGTAGCAAACTACATTCCATGTTCGATCAATAAATAGATAAATAATAAAACATAAACAATACCGGTAAATAGTACAATAAATAAACAAATGTGGTGATAATAATATACTGTGATCCCTCACTTTTCACGGTTAATTGGTACCGGAACCCCCCTGCAATAAGTTAAAAACCGCGATATAGCAGTGCCCCCCTCCCGTAATATTTTTGAAAAAAAATTTTAGATTTTTTTTTTTTTAATGTATAGTCTTCATACTATACAAATTTCAGACAAATATTACTGCAGTACATTAATTTAATTAACACTTAAATCATTAAACCTTATACAGGTACTGCTTTCATCCTGCCCTATCCATTTTGCTGCAGTCTCAGCTATGGCCATATTAGCATATTAGTAGCACCAGAAAGTCAAATTAAAGTGAACGCTGTAAAAACATGATAAAAGTCACAGTTAACACTTGAAATTCCAATTTATTACAAAAGAAATCTAGGTAAGAGATTTCCAATGGCCGCTTTCCTCCTCCTGCCAGTGTGTGTGTTTTCTGGTTAGTGGCGCTGGTGTGCTTGAGGCACATAAAGTGATCATAGTAGCACCCCACGGAAGTCTAATTAGAGTGACGGTTGTAGCAAACATGATAAGAATCGCAGTTTACTCTTGAAATTCAAATTCATTACAAAAAGAAATCTAGGTACGCGATTTCCAATGAATGGCAAAACCCCCTCCTCCTCCTAAAGCCTGCATTTTCTGGTTGAGATCGGTCCTGGTCTCTTGGACAACCAGACGCGGAAGTTGGAGCAAGAGTAGATTACACTAGTGCCCTCATTGGTCGATAGTCGCGCTGGGAGCCAAACACGTGTCATATAGAAGTGCCAATCTCCCTCTTAAAATTACTTTTGAGTGCCCTGCAAATGACGTGATTGGCTCCCGGCACGACCATTGACCAATGAGGGCAGGAGTTGTAATCTACTCCCGCCCCAATTTCCGCTTGTTTAGTAGACAGAGGCTAACAGCTCGATGTCAATCAAAAAACACTTAGGCTTTTGGGAGGAGGAAAGCAGGTTTGTGCAGCTTCACGTGCTGCCTTGGGTCGATGATCAGTACTTTTGGTTATGTCCGTGTTGAGGTGGAGATTGTTGCTGCGAAGGGAAGAAAGGGTGGGGGGGGGGGGGGGGGGTGTGAAAAACAAAACAACAAAAACTGACCCCAGAATCTTTGTAAGGACAAACATGTCCACTGTGGAATTTTTTCTGTGAAATAAATATAAATGGTTTAAAAATGTGGCCCGCAACTTGATGATAGTGAAAAATGTTTTTCCTCCTGAACGTAGATAACTCAAGAACCACTGAAATATCCAGAAAGGGGTTTCAAACTCATTGAATCTTGCAGGCACTTACTGCCACTTGCAATTTTAGAAGCCATGTCTAACAGATAAAAGTTTGCAAAGTCTTCACAACACACTGACCAGCTTGTGCCATCAAGCTAGACGAGGGTGTTCGGCCAATAGCATATCTGCATTCCTTTGATTGGCGTGACGCCGACCAATATCATATCGGCATCTCGGTGACATGCGAGAAAAGTTGTTTTTGTTGATACAGCAAAGCGAAAAAAATAGTGCGGACACACTGACCGGCATGTTGGATGGTTCATAAGACGAAAGGTTTGTGCGTAAGAGGGGGACAAAAAAACGCTGCGGTCCACGTCGTAAGATGAAAAATACGTAAGACAGGGGGTTCGTTAACCGGGGTCCCACTGTAATTGTAAAACAACAACTTCCTTTTTTTTCATTTTCACAAGCACAACAAGTAAAACATCACCGTTAATCATAAAATATTACCATTATTATTAATTACAAAACCCTTCAACTTGTTCGTACATTAATAATTTAGCTCATTTCTTTACTTCACAAAACCATTTGGCTTTCTGGATTAAACCCATTTGCAGGCCAGAACAGTTAGACACCATATTTGTCAACTAACACAACCTTGTCTCCCAGCTGCGGGCAAATAACTTTCGGACATTCATCTTAGAGTTGCATTTAAAGTCAATTCCAAACAATATTTTTAACACATAGTCGCTAAATTTACTGACTACTTGCAGTGAGTTCGTCTACTGTCTTTTATTTAGCCCGTTTTTCGGTGCGTTTCAACTCATTCCTAGTTCATCCGATTCACACCGTTCCAATTTCATTATTCCAATTAATCGTACAATGGCTGCTTCCATTCTTCTCATCTAGATATTTACAGATTTCCCACAATTCCCTGTTTTCTATGCCAAAGATCCCATTGACTTAACATTGGGTGATTTTACATTTCACACTGATTTACTATTGCACTTTTTCTGCACAACGCATGACTACAATGCAGGTCTGCTATTGGTTGGCGTCTCCTCACGGAGATGGTGGTCTGCTATTGGTTGGCCTCACTTGTTTGAGCCGTGTTCGATTGTAAGTGGTTACAAAACCATATTTATAGTGCATTTTACTGCTTAATTCAAAGTTGAAAGGGTTAGCCATGGGTCCCAAGATTGCTAGTGATGTTAAAGAGAGAAGTAAGAAGATGATTTATATTGAAACATTGCTGGAGATAACCCTTATTAGGGAATATGGGCATAACAAGCGGCACTCAAAGGTAAATAAATCCTTTCTGTATTTTTTACTTGTGTTTTCTGATGTTATATATGTATATTATATATGTAGTACTTACTGTACTATTTTGGTTCGAATTTTTAATATGTATGTACAATTTTGATGTTTTTACCTTGGATTCTTAACGCATTCGTTATTTAGCATATGTATGGGTTGCCTGTCATACGACGACTTCACCTTACGACCCCAACCACGGAATGGATTAATGTCATAAAGGGGGCCCACTGTATTCAGAATACTTCACAGAATCAAGCCATTAAACCTTCCACCATTCAACACCTCTCCCTTCAGCGTTTTTGCCTTCACACGCAATTTGTTCAGGAAATGCACATTCTGGTAATAAAATCAGGCAGGATCAACAACAGACAAAAAAACTGGACAAAGTAGCAAAATAAATGAGAACATGAGGCAGGGGAACCGGATTGGCTAACACACAAGGAGCAGGGACATGCGGACAACAGTTGGGCGAAATCTAATTGACGAGACGAAGAAAAAGCAGACGCGGTGGAAACAAACATGGAAAGACTAAATAAACCAAAAACTCCACAAGCTAAATCCACAACAGAAAAAAACACAGAGAGAACGTCACACACATAAGTAATACACGTGAATTACCATATTAATTCGCCATGTGCACATTGTTTATGTGAAGCGAATACAGTAGACTTGAGTTACTATACTAAGTAGTATGCGGCATGTGTGCTCTCAAGTAGATTTGTTGTTATTGGTGAAGCTTTTACCCAAGGACTGCAAATCAATACTGTAGTGTAGTATGTGCTGTGGTGACATCTGTCTGGTGACGCGCCTGGTTATAAAGGAAGTCAGACAATGCTTCAAAATATAATATGGGATTTTCTTCCTCTGCAGGGTTGCAACAACGATCTAATTATTATCTACTTGATCATTACCTCACAATTAGGCTCACAGTGACCAGCAATTATGTAAACAAAGATGAGGTCTTTTTTTTTCGAGTGACGTAATTTTATTTTGCAAGCTCAGAACAAAAATGGTGGACGAAGTTGTTGATAATGTTGTAAGTCGCCAAGTTTTGTTTAGTAAAACAGTAAATTGACAAAGGTTAATATTTTGATGTCAAAAACCGAAGCTGGATGCACGTTGATTTGAAATTATGTGTCCCCCGGCAAAAATTATGTTTAGCAGACTCAGGGGCGCAGGCAAACAGGAGCACTGTGATCAAATTTAAAAGGTTCAGAGAAAACCCTAGATACAAATAGATACATTTTGTTATTTTGGCAAATCAAAAGACTGATGTATAAAAACAAAAAAGTGGCTTCAGTAATTGATTTACTTAAACAGATGGAAGTCCCCCAGCAGAACGAGGGAGTCCCCGGAGGAAGCACACCCTCCAAGGTCTCCAAAAAGGGTGGGTACTCTGAACTGCTGTTTTGTGCATAGGCACAAACAACAGTCAGGACCCATACCTCAACCCGAAGGTGGAGGGAGGCTACCCTCTCATCTACTGGGGTAAACCCCAATGTATAGGTGCTGAGCTGGGTGGCAACAAGAAGGCCCACACCAGCTCTGTGCCTCTCACCGCGGGCAACTCCAGAGTGGAAAAGAGTGCAACCCCTCCCGAGAGGACTGATACCAGAGCCCAAGCTGTGTGTGTAGGCAAGTCAGACTATATCTAGTCGGAACTTTTTGGCCTCGCACACCAACTCAGACTCCTTCCCTGCCAGAGACGTGACATTCCATGTCCCAAGAGCTAGCTTCTGTAGCCTGGGATCGGTGTGCCAAGGTTCTCACCTTTGGCCTCCGCCCAGCTCACTTTGCACCCGACCCCTATAGCCCCTCCCACAGGTGGTGAGCCCATTTGAGTGGGGACCCGCGTCATCTCTTCGGGCTGAGCCCGGCCAGGCCCCATGGGTATAGGCCTGGCCACCAGGCGCTCGCCAACGAGCTCCACCTCCAGGCCTGGCTCCAGCGGGGGGCCCCGGTGACCCGCGTCTGGGCAAGGGAAACGAAAATCCATTTATTTTATTCATCATATGGGGTCTGTGAGCAGTGTTTTGTCTGGAACCTCATCTAGGACCTGTTTGCCATGGATTACTCGCTCGATGGATTAACACGCAAACCCCTCCACACGTTAAGGTGACGGCTCACGGTGGGGTTATTTAATTTCAACCATTAGGAGAAATTATGCAATTTTGTCAATAGTCAATTAATTTAAAATTAACATAAAAAAACACATTATTTAGTTTTGCAAAGAGCTTTGCTATGAATGTCAACATTAGCATCGTTGTTGCTATTGTTAGTTCTGGCTGCAGTCCAGACTGCGTGCTTATACACGTAGTAGGCTACACAGGAGCTGGTTCTGTGGCAAGCAAACGCCTTCTTCCAAAGAATGCTTATCAGTCTACTGCTTATCAAAGGTTCTCAATATTATGTCAAACACAATGACAGACAATCAATGTCCTTTTAAAAAACGGACCTTTGTTTTTAAACCCCTAACAACTCAAACACAGGAATCTTGATGCATAAAAAAATAGATATAATCAGCAATCAGAATGGCATAGATTATAAATTAGATTAACATAATTAAAAGATAACTATGACTGTAATCATGTGATTCACTGCCAATGAGGGCTATAGTCGTTGACTGAGTTGGCAGTGAATGAGTTAATATTACTTTAATATTTATCATAAAAAATAAAATGTAGATTTGCTTAGAATATAGGTTAAATTTCATATTGTACTTGATATGCAATATACTCTAATGCATCTATTACAAGTAAGATGTTCAGAAATGATTTACACATGGTAGAAATGTTATCACTTCTATCAGTTATTCAGTACATTCTATTCAGTCTTCTTCAAACCATAATTACTTCCAGGAAGAATACAACATACAGTTTGCCTCAGATTTGAAATGAGATGCAGTATTTCATGGCTGCTGTCATAAAACTCCAGCAGAGATGTCAGGTGCATGACTCCTTTCAAAGCCATCTGCTATCTGGTAGTGTGACATGCTTTGGGACTTATTTAGAGACTTGTATTTTCGCAAAATGATACTAAGTATGTTGAACTTTATTTGCAGAGCTGCATACTTTACATACATACGCACCACCCTTTTACTTGTCACATTTCATTCAACACTAAATTCATTGTGTTGCCAACTGCTAATTTTCTATTTTTAAAGTACAGTGGGGCCCCCAGTTTACGAACCCCCTGTTTTACGTATTTTTCATCTTACGGCGTGGACCATGGCATTTTTTTGTCCCCCTCTTACGCACAAACCTTTCGTTTTGCGAACCATCCAACATGCCGGTCGGTGTGTCCGCACTATTTTTTTTCGCTTTGCTGCATCAACAAGAACAACTTTTTTCGCATGTTTTGCGGTCTTACAAGGTCACTTTCATGGTCTCAGTCACAGTCTCAGTCACGGAGATGCCGATATGCTATTGGTCGATTAAGGTCACAGTCACGGTCTCAGTCACAGAGATACGGATATGCTATTTGCCGGCGTCACGTCAATCACAGAAATGCCGATATGCTATTGGCCGAACGCCCTCATCTAGCTTGATGGCACAGCTGGTGGAAACTTTATCTGTTAGACATGGCTTCTAAAATTGCAAGTGGCGGTAAAGGAAGAAGTAAGAGGATGGTGACAATAGAAACCAAGCAGGAGATAATAAAAAAATACAAAGGAGGCGCACGCATAGTTAACCTTGCTAGTGAGTATGACCGTAACCGCTCGGCAATATGTACAATTCTCAATGACAAGGAAGCTATAATAGCAAGCAAGTCTTCTAAGGGCAAGACTTTCCTTGTCAGGGGACGGACCTCGGTCGACAACAAAATGGAGAGGCTTCTTCTATTATGGTTTAAAGAGAAGGAAAT
Source organism: Hippichthys cyanospilos (assembly GCF_059441005.1). Classification (NCBI taxonomy): domain Eukaryota; kingdom Metazoa; phylum Chordata; class Actinopteri; order Syngnathiformes; family Syngnathidae; genus Hippichthys; species Hippichthys cyanospilos. Next base: position 992,147 of record NC_142385.1, read on the forward strand.
CGCCGGTGATATGTTCTCGTTTAATAAAATAAATTCTGCGGATTCGTCTCTGCTCCCCTCCGCCTCCACCCACCACCAGCTCAAGTCATGTCTCCCCAAAGGTAAATGTCATATTTTCTTTGTATATTTATGTTCTTAAATTTAACTGTACAGTAGATTATGTTACTAATTTTTAATATGTGTATAAAGTCGTGATGTTTTTACGTAAGATTTTTGCACGCGTTGCACGCATTCACTAACTAACATAGGTTTGGAATGCCCGTCATATGATCAATTCGAGTTACGAGCCTAGCCGCTGAACGGATTAAGTTTGTAACACGGGGGCCCACTGTATCTGATAGACATGACTGGAACACCTTATCTTTAATGTATCTGTAAAATAAAATAAAAAACAGATGTGGACTCTTGAGGATGAAATACATATATCAACTGGGTTCCAAAGGGAAAAATCACACTTCTAATGGAGTATCGCTTAAATAAGTATAACACATTATTGTGATTACATCAAATACTTCAAACCAGTGGTTTTCTGTGCTTCCCTTTCGACTTATCCACTGAGAAATTAGATACTGTTAAAAGAAACATTTAAATAAATACCACAAAGTTCTGGATCTGCACCTATCCTCATAAAGTTTCTTAGATTTTACTGATATAAAGGAGTTTCATCCGGATAAAAACAAACACACACAAAAAAAACAGAAAACTCAAATTGTATCCACACCGTAACCGTCCAAATCTGCCAAAATTAGGAAGTCCCCCCCCCACCCCCTGTTGTCTCCCTTTAATGGTCATTTTACAGCCTTCAGCGGGAGCCTCTTCTCAATGTGACTCATACTCTTTGGCCGGGGCAGCCAATCATGTCCACTTCCTACTTTGTCGGCTTCTGTACCACTGTAAGTTAGCTACTGCAAAAAAAAAAAAAAAAAAATTAATATATAAACAAAAAATGACCAACTACCTCGGCTAATGTGGCTAACATGTTTATGCTACTTTTACGGAGCGTTTTATGGGATATCGCTCAATTTAGGATGCGAGCACTCCTAACTAAGGGACAAGAGGGAAAGAAAGCGACAGGAAATGACAGAATCGACATTGTACTATTAATTAATACACATAGTAATTGAATGATTGATTTGAAATAAACTACTATCACTCAACAGTAGTTAATTTCAAATCAAATCATTTTTCAAAATAATGTGCATTTATATTATTTTTTAATTTACTCCGCACTATGCATAGTAAATGTTTGTTACTGTAACTAATTCCGTATTATATACGGTGAGCCGTCTCTACTTTGCGCCTCGCCTATTGCGCCCTCAGTGCATTGCAGATTTTTGATTTTTTGGTGGGGTGGGGTGGGGGGGGGGGGGGGGGGGCTGTATTGCGGAGAGACTTCTGTGATGGTTTCCTGCATGCCAGAAAGAGGTAACTATAAATGCACTTGCCATGGATGTGGAATATTAGTGGTGCCCAGACATTTAAATCTGTACATGATCAAACATGATATCAATGAGAGTTTACACTTGGAATACCATTTTATTACAAAATAAATCTAGGTAAGAGATTTCTAACAGTCCAGTGAAGGTCTTTGCTCCTCTGTCTTGGAGAAGCAACAGCCTGCGTGTATTACGAATGAGACCGACCAGCACATCCAGGTGTGAATAACAAGCGGGAGTTGGGGCGGGAGTAGCTCTTCCCTCATTGGTCGATGGTCGTGCCGGGAGCCAATCACATCTCATATAGATGTGCCAATCTCCCTCTTGAAATCAAGTATGAGTGTTTGCAGGTTACTATAAGACAGGATCACTGTATTTTGTTTAAAAATAAAACTGTTTATATAATCTAGAAATATGGCTACTCCCCCCAAAAAAATCAAGATTTTAAAATGATATATTTTAGAGCTGTGTTTTCAATACCATGATACTGTGATATTTTTGCTCAAGGTTATTATACAATCAGATTCTAAAATTGTCCCATGCCTACATCACTCTAGGTTTTATTTTATGGAAAAAAAAAATCTTAATGTACTTTCCAGGAGTAAATGAAGTGATTCTAAGTGTTGGTATTTTTTATTTTATTATTATAATTGCACAAGTAACAAATAAACATGATTATCCGAACAATCTCACGTTCTCTTTTCATTAATTCATTTATCTTTTTATTTTTAGTGATACCAACAATCTCAAGTACTCTCTTCATTCGTTCATTTCTCTTTTTATTTGTAGTGAAGGTGAAAGTCTTAAAGTACAAAATCTCTTGGGAAACAATGCAAGTGTGGATCTTCAATTTATAGCTTCCTTGTTTTTCAGGCAAATTCTCACTCACATTATTACTCTGTACCTATGTAAAAGAAACACTAACCGTGGAATTAAATGAATTGTTATTGTCACAGAGGAAGTATGGTGTACTTTTGAAATCAATCGCTGTCACAAAGATGAACTCTGCACTGTAAATCTCTGTCACATTTGCACACATATTTCTCTGCCAAATGTCTAAAGAGAGCAAAGCTGTGTGTGCAGATGGATGAAGAGAGAATTCTTATGACGGATGTTGTTAGTTTTTGACTCGCATGCCCCCATTGATCAAATTTTTCCACCTTGGAGACACAGTGCAAAGTGGCTTGACAGCCAGCATGCAAAAAATTCTTTAAACATTCTTCTTGCCAGCTGTTATTGTTTGAAAGTGTCCATTTTAATTATTTTCCCATGTGTCAGTTTTGTTGATAGGGTAACACTGCCAATTTTTGGCACTCAGAAGTGATTACTTGAGGTAAATGCTATTTTCCTTCACCTGGCATGTGCCACACTTCATTGCCTTGATAAGGCCTACTTTTTACCTATTCAATTATTGTTTTGAACAGGCAGAATAGGTTTACTGTGCATGGGGTCAGAATTGTAGCAAAAGTGTTCACAAATGCATATTTCAATCCACAGATGCGCAACAAAAATCACAGATGAATAACAAGAGTCACAAATGCGCAACAGAAATCTATAAATGTGCAGTAAAAATCCACAAATGCGCGGCTGAAGTCACATAAAATGCCATTGCATTTGTCTGTACAATACTCTGCAGTACATTTAATAAATACGTATGTTAATGTGTTACCATATTATTTCAAATTATTTTTCTTTTACATAATTTACATAATTTTCTATTTAATTAAAGAGTAATACATACATGTTACTTACACAGTACCAAAGAATAGAAGATGTGTCCATGTTTTTTTGTTTTTTTCTTCCCGAAAAAGAAATACCAAACACCTTCGAATACCCTACCTCGTCTTCAAGCCCGTTTGGGAATTCTTTAGGTACTAGGAACGTTCCTTGGTGGTTCGAATGAGTTGCTACAGAGCCACACACAAGTCCTCCGATACGCTTTTGCACGCCCTCTCTCGCTTTTGAAAATCCCCTCATGCATTTGCAATTCCTGTGCGGTGGCAGGACACTAGCAAAAGTCACGTGTAAGAATCCAGCTGATGTTCGCACGTCGCCCTAATTACAGACCTAGGTACGCATTCAACTGTGTTTACATAAAAAACAACGTACACGTTTTGACTTTCATTGCGCATTTGTGGATTTTTGTTGCGTATTTGTGACTTATGAATTTGTGATTTTTCTTGCGCATTTTTGAATTTCTGTTGCGCATTTGTGAATTGTGACGCATTTGTGACTTCAGTCAAGCATTTGTGGATCTCTTTGCACATTTGCGGTTCTTGCTGCACATGTGTGTCTTTGGTTACACATTAGTGGATTAAAGTACGCATTTGTGACTTTGGTTACGCATCTGTGGCTTGAAATATGCATTTGTGAATGCTATTGCTACAATTCTCACCCCAAACTATGCAAGTACAGCATTCAGGTGCACAATTCGAAATGCTTCTGATGCACAAACGAAAGGAAATTTCATGTGAAATTAATGCAAACAAAACGCACAAACTGGTAATGATATCGATCGGTCGTCCCTGAGACTGTGGACTAACAGTTGACCTTTTTGTCTGCCTTTTGTTTACCTTGTTGGTAAAAAGCTTGGTCATATAGGTCCTATTAAACAAGTAGTCACCTTCTGCTATGCACTTCCTTATAATGAGGAAGATGAAAACATTCAACAATTTTGCATTATGTAATTTTAAGTAATTTTTGAGTAGTCACTGTATATATATATATATATATATATATATTTGTTGGAATTTTATTTCTAAATCAACACAAACTCAAGTTAGTAATCTGACTCCAATTTGTGACCTTACCCAACTGCCACTCATCCAACAATTTGCGTGCTCGTTCTGCAATGGAAAGGTATCAGGAAGCCGGCATTTTCACACACGAGTGGATTTATTCCTAACACACAGATCTAATACAAGCACCTGGGTCTCGGGTCCCTCTCAATACAGCCCTGTACGCCTCTGTTGCCACCAGCAGACGTACTCCACATCCGAGTTGCCCAGCCATGAGTTATACTACACAATATGCAAATGGCACAGCAATAAAGGTATCCTGGCATTATTCTATTGGCTATGTGTATACTGCAGTTAACTTTAGCTTGCTCTCATTGGTCTTTCTTCCCCTGCGGAATCGCTTGCTTGCTCCTCCTGGTTGTAGTTTTCCAACAGCTGCCTCGGGGTTATCTCGTCACTGCATCTTCCTTGCGACCACCACCGCTTGTTCTGCAACATTCCACTCTTGCACTCCCTTGCAACACACGTTCTGTCTTCTTCCACCAGTCACACGCCCAGCACTTTACAGTTTCACACTCTCATACACAGGATGTAGCAACATCTAATGAACTACTTTAAGCTCAAACTCTTATGTTCCTTTACTGAGAACTTACACTTATATATATATATATATATATATATACACACACACACGCACACACACAGCGAGCCCTCATTACTTCGCGATTCAACCATTGCGGATTTTCACTACCTCGTGGATTTTATTTATTTATTTTTGATTACGCAGATTCATGGATTTTTTTTTTCATTACTGCCTGTATTGTGGTGAGACATGGTCACAGTTTCTTGCATTTCACATAGACGAGGTAATTATAAATGCACTTGTCATGGGCCCTCCTCAGACGTGGAAATACTGCAGTACACATAAGTGCTTACATCTTAAATAATTAAACCTCATACACTGTACAGTAAGTGAGCAGTTCCCTTTCCTTTGAAGTGTTGCACAGCTGCGGTCATATTAGCAGCGGCCCGGGCGTTGAATTAAAGTCAAATCTGTCCATGATCAAACATAATTACGTGTAGAGTTTACACCTGAAGTACCATTTTATTATAAAAGAAATCTAGGTAAGAGATTTCCAACGGTCTGATAAACTTCTGCTCCTCACTCTGATTCTGCCTTGACAATGTTAATGGGTGTGTTTTATGACTGACACCCTGTGGAGTTGTAATCTAATTCTGCCCCAACTCCCGCTTTTATACCCACATGCTGTCAACTTATATAAATATAGTCAGGTGCTAACCAGTCATGCCGCCAATAAGGGAGCATATATATGGTTTATCAAAAAAAAACTGCATCCAAACACATTTTTTGTTACACTATTTTTAAGATTGTTAAGAAGCTTGGGAAACATATTTCTGGAGACAGCATGCGGACAAGACATACAGCAGAGGGTGTTGATGGAAATGGCATCATTGAGAGCGGGCATTTCAATATGTGTCATTTTTTTGGTCAGAGTCTGATGAATTTGAGTCACTCAAAATTTTCCAGAATCTATAGTGACAGATTTTTAAATGTATAATAGCATTGCCAATAAAGAAGTAATGAACATTGGCATCTTACAGCTGAAACAATACTGTAGATGGGAGTGTATACACTGAGCGGATCCTACATGGTTTCCCTCATCTATAAATAGTATTTTCAATGTTTTGAAAAGTTGCAAATCAGTGCTATGTGACTTTCCATCTATTCCCTTTATAGAGTTGCAGTAGCACAGTGAGCAATGCACTGACGTATTTTTCAAACAGTTTGAAAATCTGATCTTGTGTTAGGGATCTATATGGATGATATCTGTCTTAAATGCCCTAATATAAGAAGGTCGCTTATTTGGCCCCATGGCTGTTTTTGAATGGCAGGACATTACAATAGGACTCACTAACTGCTCGTATAACTGGATGGATAGGTTCCGAGGAGGTGTCCAGGTGACCTGCTGGCTCAGCATTTTGTGAAATATCCGATAAGAAAGCTGTAGTAAGGTCAAGCTGAGAGCAAACCAAGGCCACGACATTAATTAGCCAGAAGGAAAGATCAAGGCATTTTTTACTAAACTAACATTTTAAGAAAATACATGTTTCTCTGGTCCTTGCGTCTCTGAAGCACCAGCTACTGAATATGCAAGATCGATCAACAATTAGGATGAAGGTTAAAAGCATGGGAGCAGCAGTTTTCACTTGGTAAGCATCCTGCTTGTTCACTTGTGAGTGGGAAATATCAAGTAGGTTTATGTGGACGAAGTGGGCCTTAATAATCACCCCAACAGACAGCTCATTAAGGATTTCTTGGTGTCCGAGAACTGAGTTTGACAACTTCCCTGCCTTGCAAAATTAACACAAGCCTCGCAGCATTCTCTATAAAAGCTAACAGAGCACAAACTTGGAAGTCATTGAATGACAAGTCACCCCACAATTCCTGACAAGCCTCTTGGGTATCCTGGGGAAACAACAGCACTTCCAGGCACACTCCAGTCAATTGCAGTGATGTCAGATGTGTGGGAAGACAGAGGAAATAACAGTTCTGAGACAGCACTCTTATCATTGTTCTTCTGCAGTGGCCACTTTCATGTAAGTAGTTATTTGTCGGGATGCAAGCTTGGAAGTAGCACAAAAAGCCCCTTCCTAAAGGGACAAGATGGGAACATGGCCAAGAATATCTGATTGTTTTGAAGCAAGGAAACTGAATGACGAAAGTGGGTACAGTCGAAGCTCTAATGCTGCATTCAAATGGAGTGCGTCGTTTACGTTCTACGCGAGGCGTTTAGTCTTGAGTTCAAGATGAAGTTCACTTTTCATGCAACAGTGTCACGTGAAGGGAGGGGAGTGAGCTTGCTGTGATCTTTACAGTGGATCCAAATAGGAGAGCATTGCTGATGTTGGAATTTATTTCTAAATCAACATAAACTCAAGTGAGTAATCTGACTCTAATTTATGACCTTACCCAACTGCCACTCATCCAACAATTTGCGCACTCGTTCTGCAATAGAAAGGTATCAGGAAGCCGGCATTTTCACACACGAGTGGATTTATTCGTAACACACAGCACCTGGGTCTCGGGTCCCTCTCAATACAGCTCTGTACGCCTCTGTTGCCACCAGCAGACGTACGTCACATCCGAGTTGCCCAGCAATGAGTTATACTACACAATATGTAAATGGTACAGCAACAAAGGTATCCTGGCATTATTCTATTGGCTATGTGTATGCTGCAGTTAACTTTAGCTTGCTCTCATTGGTCTTTCTTCCCCTGCAGAATCGCTTGCTTGCTCCTGCTGGTTGTAGTTTTCCTCAGTTATTTTCCATCAGCTGCCTCGGGGTTTTCTCGTCTCTGCATCTTCCTTGCGACCACCACCACTTGTTCTGCAACATTCCACTCTTGCACCCCCTTGCAACACACATCCTGTCTTGCTCCACCAGTCACATGCCCAGCACTTTACAGTCTCACACTCTCATACACAGGATGTAGCAACATTTAATGAACTACTTTAAGCTCAAACTCTCATGTTCCTTTACTGAGAACTTACACTTTTCCGGGATGTGTTAGACGGGATGTGGTAGAGCTATTATTTTCACTGACAGCACCTTTACTGTTCTTTTTGTATACTGCATGTTCCTCACTTTATAGCAGTACTCGTCTGCCAAAAAAAAAAAAAAGGTTCGGTGTCGCAATCGAGTGGCCGATACCAAGCTAAATACTGTGCTGTCAGTGCTGCACTGCATTGTTAGCTCAGCACAGAAACTACGGTTTATTAGCTGGTAAAAAAGGAAGCAAACACTGCACATACCAGTTGTCCCAAGTTCTCCCTTTCTACAAGCTAGGTGAGTGTTCTTGCTTGGCTACGTTTTTGTATTGAATGATCAGCTGGCCCTGTTGGGTAGCTCCGGTGATCGCAAATCAGCCGCCATGATTAATTTCTGTCCTCTGTGTGAGCAGTTGAACGTTCCCGAAGCTAATTGGCTGACGCGACGCGACACGCGACACAAGTTCAAATTTTTTAACTTCTTGCGTCATGCGTAACTATGCTCCATGCATCGCTCCATTGCGTCCATCGCCGCGTCATCACGTGAACTTCATTGACTACAATACAAAAACGTCCGCTCTTCGCGTTCCATCTGAACGCGGCATTAGGTCATAACTATTCTGGACCATTTTGGAATCATTTGGATGCGGAATGAAGGGAAAACTTGAAAATAGAAACAATCAAGTCAATATCATAAAAACAAAGACACAATGTTAATGTCCCTGTAAAGCCTATTTAAAAATGTACTGCTAAATACATTCTATTTGTTTGATGATAATTTCTGAAAACATGCAGACTCAGGACTGCTAAGACACAAGTGTGGATATTCAGTATTACGATTTGCTTATTTTGTTCATTTTTTGCTAAAACAGTACCTAGTAACAGACCTCAAACAATGGAATAGTCTGCCCCTCCCAACATGTAGTTGAGAGATTTTAGTCTGTTTTTAGGATGAGCCAAGCACAAAGATGGCCCTCCTAAAGATTTTATATGACTTTAGACAAAATTATGTTGCAATGTGTTATTTCTGTAAGACGACTGTTATCTTTGCCATTGTCTAAAACAGGGGTTCTTAATGTGGTCGATCATGAAGATCGATTGCACATGACATGCAAAAAAGCTAACTCCGGATGCATATACAGTATGTATTAGGTTGTATACTGTATACTAATAATTTCACTGTCATGACATGAGAGCTGGTGTGCAAGGTACAGCGGACAATTGCATGGCGTCATGCTTCGTGCAGGTGCCTCAGTAATCAAAACAATAAAACTGACTTACAGCAGTTTGGCCATGCTGTTGATTAACTCATTGTAGTGATATCTTATGTAGTTTTGGCCTCTTATTATAATTGTGTGAAGGTGGAACCTTCACAGGTATGTTATTCCTTTCGGCCATTTTCTTTATTATTGTGTGAAGGTGGAACCTTCACACATGTTATTCCTGTCGGTCATTTTCTTTATTGTGTGAAGGTGGAACCGTTTCGTATTTAGAGCTTTCACATTTCATATTTTCAGTATTTAACTCATTCACCTTGTTTTAGGGATCATTCCCATTATTCCAGTAATTAATACATTTCAATATTTTCCCATAATTCCATATTTTTCCATCTTTAAATATTCATAATTCATTTCAAATGGGAGGGCTTCCCATTCATTCCCAATGGGAGATTAAACATTTCACATTTTGAGCTTTCCTAATTATATTCATAACATTTAACTCATTCATTCTGTCTTATGGTTCATTCCCATCATTCCAATAGTTCATAATTGTTCATATTTTCCCATAATTCCATATTTTTCACCTATAACAATTCACAATTCAATTCCAGTGGCGGATTTAACTTTTCTTCATTGAAGCTTCTCCACTTCACACTCACATCATTCAGTTAATACATGTCACATTCTCAATATTACACATATTCACACCTTCCAGTTATTCATAACTATTATAATAATTTTAACCATAATTCCTCATTCTCATTCTCCTCACCAAAACTTTGTAACCTTCTATCTTGGCCATTCCTTCTCCGATTAACACCGTTCCAACTTTAATGGATTCCCCCAAATCCCGGCATTCCAAAGGGCTAGCCACTTTTTGCTTCCCCGAACTTAAAATTTTACCCACAATTCCTCATTCTGTAGTCACAAAGAATCCATTCATTTTCTATGGGGTCATTCATTATGTGAGCATGTGACCTTCTTGGACTACTGTTCAGGTACACATTGTACTCTACCATGGTACCCCCACCCAGCGGCCATCTTGGATGAACTCTGACCTACACCAAATACTACAGCTCCCATAAACCCCTGTAAGGTGGCCATCTTGGACATTTGACAAGCTCTCGCCCCAGCCCATTCACTTTGTATGGGGAAAAGTGGAAAAAAGTGAAAAAAAAAAACGTTTTTTTTTGGAAACCCTCACGTGGAAATGAGCGGAACCACCTAACTCATGGACCATCGTTGTAGATTTTTAATGATAACGCCGCGACGATCCGACATTCCGATAAGCCAATACAGCTGATTTTCCAAAGTTCGATAATGGCCGCCCACTTAACCTGTATAATATCAGCTATTTTAGATTACCTCTTGCGTTTTCTCCATTTGCGATAGACCTATACTGGTCGTTCCAACTTTAGGTGTTTCCCGTAATTGGGTAGATTGCCAAGAACACCCTCACACCAAACATTTCAAGTTTTATCCCATTTTTTTACCCATAATTCCTCAGTTAACTGTTCGTGCCTAAACTTTGTAACCTTCTGTCTTCGCCATTCTTCATCCGATTCCCACCGTTCCAACTTTAATCGATTCCCCATATTCCCGCCATTCCATTCGTTTATCCATTTTTCTATTGCCAGAATTAAAAATTTTCCCACAATTCCACATTCTGTACACATAAAGAACTAATTCATTTTCAATGAGATCATTCATTGTGTGGGCGTTTGGCCTTCGGTGACTACTGGTTAGGAAGACAAAGTACTCCGTTTCCCATGGGGTCGTCAAGCGGCCATCTTGGACACTTGCCCACTGTCAGGTTCATTTGTCAGACATTTGTAAGAAATTGTACACAAAAAAGGAGACAAGGCAATCTTCCCAACTCTGCATGAGGGGAGCTAAGAGGAACTGGCCAAGGACAATTCGACTGCGCTCTGCCAATCTCTGCCTTCCTTCTGCTTGAGAGAAAACAATGATGAGACAGTTCTTTTCCCACAAACAGTGCACTCATTCTCCCAGCGTACCATCAACATACCTAGCAGTACATCAGCAGTTTATTCATTCATTATAATCATTCAGTATGTGTTTATTCATTCACACAGCAAAGCATTTCGTCATTGCAAGCATTAATATTTTGTGGCAAATGTATAATCACTATATCTACAATTATTCTAACACCCACATACACTGAGACTCCATTTCCCATCAACCCTGAGGGGTGGCCATCTTGGATATCTGATCAGACATCTCATGAGCGCTCAGCCCAACTTCCACCCAGGATGGCGGCCATCTCGATTAACTCAGAACAATAAAAACGACACTGTCCTAATGTTGAACATCCAAACTAGTAATTATAATCCCCCAAAATTCTGAATTTGAACTTCAAGTGTACTTTTTTTCTCACTTTTTGAAATTTTGTGATAGTTTACAAAATTCAAAAATTTGTTTTTTTTCACTCTAATGACTACAGGTGTTTGTCCGATTCAGGCCGATTCAGCGTTTAACCGTTCATCTTGACCCTGCCTAAGACCTCAGAGTGTCATTTACCCATAATGCATCCATTTTGCATAAGTAATAGCCCCCTAAAAATTGCGAAAAATGCAATTTTTTTATGTTTCCTCTTGTGATATCTCCATTTGCGTCCAACCTATACTTATCGTTCCAACTTTACGTGTTTCCCATTATGGGTAAGAATGCCAAGAACACCCTTGCATGAAAAATGTTCAATTTTTTCCATTTTTTTACCTATAATTCCTCAGTTAATTGTTCTTGCCAAAACTTTGAAACCCTCTGTGTTCGCCATTCTTCAGCCGATTCCGACCGTTCAAACTCTAATTGATTCCATTCATCCCCGCCAATTCATTGGGGTATTCATTTAACTCTTACCAGAATTCAAAATTTTCCCACAATTACACATACTGTACCTTTAATGAACCAATTCATTTTCAATGAGGTCATTCATTGTGTGGGCGTTTGGCCTTCGTGGACTACTGTTTAGGTAGACAAAGTACTCCATTTCCCATGGGGTCGTCAGGTGGCCATCTTGGACACTTGACTACATACACTGAGACTCCATCTCCCATCAACCCTCGGGGCGGCCATCTTGGATATCTGATCAGACATCTCATTCAGTTTTTCCCTTCTATCTTTGCCATTCTTCATCCGGTTCCAACCGTTCCAACTTTAATCGATTACCCCAATTCCTGCCATTCTGTGGTGGTATCCATTTTCCTCTTCCAGGAATTCAAAAATTACCCACAATTCCATTTGTTCAGTTTTTCCCTTCTATCTTTGCTATTCTTCATCCGATTCCGACCGTTCCAACTTTAATCGATTCCCCCGATGCCCACCATTCCGTTTTTACCCACAATTCAAAAATTAGCCACAATTCCACTTTTTCAGTCTTTCCCTTCTATCTTTGCCATTCTTCATCCGATTCGGACCGTTCCAACTTTAATCGATTCCCCCAAGTCCTGCCATTTCATGGTGATATCCATTTTCTTCTTCCCAGATTTCAAAATTTACCCACAATTCCACTTTTTCAGTTTTTCCCTTCTATCTTTGCCATTCGTTATCTGATTCCGACTGTTTCAACTTTAATTGATTCCCCCAATTCCCACCATTCCACATCATTCAAAACCTCTCCCTTCAGGTGTTTCACCTTCACACGCAATTTCTTCAGGAATTGCACATATTCTAGTTACCAGGTAAGATGATGGAGCCGCTATCTGTTGAAGAACTAAGCTAATATTGCTGACGCAGATTAGCATGCATTCTACTTTTGGTACTGAGTGAGGTGTGTATGTGGCCCATATATTTTATACATGTGTGTACATATATTTTATACATTTGTGTATGAAGAACGCTTTACAAGGTTTTGAGTGGTTACATGTAAAACACACAACCAAAATACTTTGATTTGTTGAACATATAAACAATACAAATGGAAACAAAATAAAATAACATAAAAAAACTCAAATTAAAGAAAGAAACAAAACAAGGAGCAATTCTGTAGTTTAAACCGTATGTTCAAAAGGAGTAGGAAGAAGTTTAAGAACTTGTAGGGTCCTGCCCCTTGTTTTCTCTCTTGTTGCATGATATTTACATACCAGGTAAATTATACAGTGATCCCTCATTTTTCGCGGTTAATGGGGACAGGAAACCCCCCCCTGTGATAAGTGAAAAACTGCAAGGTAGCGTAACCCCCCCCCCAAAAAAAAAAAAAAAAAACATGCATGATATGCATGATATGTCAGTACGTGATTTTTTTAAAATGTGGAGTCTTCATAATATGACACAGGCACATACCTCTAAGAGTAACACGCAAGATTGGAGTAGATTACAACTAAGTAATAAAGACAATAAAGTAATAAAGACAAAAGATGGATGAATCAAAGTGGATGACATCATGCAATAAATTGGTGTGTGAAAATGAATGCCAATTGTAGATTTGGCAATTTCTTTTTTTCTTTTAACGTTGGATTGTTTTGTTTTTAATTTGTCAGATTGTAGATCGCACAACGTGTTTTTTTATGTTTATGTCCGAGACATAGATTTGCTATAGTGAAAAGTCCCCTGCTGTGAAAAATTTCTGGCTGTAAATATGATTTTGTTGTAGAGGAGTTCTACTGTACCTGCAAGTATGTATACAAATATGCTAGAAAATTGGTTCAAATGCACTTGCAAATACGTTTGGATGTAAGCTAAATGCAGAAAAGCATTTTTTCCCATTATGCTATGTGGTCTATGCAAATGTCCAACCACAAAAAATGACTAACAACCAATATGTGCTTAGTTAATTTACAAACTCATTATCTAATGTATGCCAAATGCATGTGACAAAAAACAAAACAAAACTATTTTTTTAACCTGCATGTGCATAAGTCAGTGCCCAGTGACATTATGGGGGAAAAGGGCTTTAGTGTGTTTTTAGCAATCAGCCTATTTTTAGAGGTGTTTTTTCCCATAAATTTGGGGTAATTCCAACTTGTTTGAACTCAGGGTGTTTTCATTGTTTTGACTAGATAAAGGCAAGAGAAAAGGTTGTCCTCGTTGCATGTATCACACCGGGGACAATACTTTATAAGGCTGCTGTGATGTACTGTTTGGGGCCAGTGGAAAGCTCCTAGTCTGGAGCATGAATCAAGTTGCTTTTCGCCGCACAGCATGAGAACTTTTATCTTCTCTCATTAAAGTAAATGGGGCTATTTTATGCATCAGCTAGAATGTAGGGGCTTTTTCCATGCTAATTTCCTACATTTAGATTTGTTATTAATCATCTTTGATCAGCAGGGTTCTGTTCACTAATAAATCGGTATCCAGTCTTCGCACCTGCAACACTTCGACTCATTCTATGCTGAAGTGTCAACAAACGTATGCAAAGCTGAAGCTGTTTAATGGAAATACATAGGATGTCAAACCTTCCAACAGCTTTTCAATTTGAGAAAAAAAATGAAGTGCAGGTTAAAGAAACTGTGCCATTCTTTTAAATGCAGTATAAACAGAAACTGTGTGGACATGAAGCCCGTTCTCCAGTTTGTCAAGGTCGAGTGAATCTCAGCTAAAAAGTACATTCAGCGTTTCTAAATCCACCCCATCCCTAACAGTTTTTTAGCCCACCAGCAATTCATTCAAAATGAATGACTGCTGAAAGAAAATAGATTTTGCCACAAATTGTCCAACCCCATCGAGATTCCAGACATGAATCTGTAAACACCTTGAATGATGCAAGCTACCTCAAGGCAGCGCAATCTTGATTTGCTGACACATCCTGCAGATCTTTTGTGTTGAAAAAAAATAAACATTAGAATAGAATAGAACAGAATGCCTTAATTGTCAGCTGGTATATAACAAGATTGGAAACGCTGCTCCATTTGGTATGTAACAAATAAATATGAACAGTAAATAGAAGAAATATTATAGAATATAAATTAAATTACAATCAACATTCTTTTATCTCATTTAGTCGCTTTGTCAACTCTGACCACTAGTGGGGTCAAAAGACACAGCTGTGTTGACACTTTTCCCCTCATTGATTATGTGTTTTGGCTCGTGATCAGCATCGTCCGCAAAATCAGGCTGAAAATTGCATTTTGGCGCATGACAAACATGTCAACTACCCACCACTTATCCAGCAATGAACATTCCAAGAAGAATTTTGGTCCACTGTCAACTAAGACACAAAGACTAGAGTGAAGAAACTAAGAAACAAAGACTAGACTGCCAAAAACACAAGCTGAATAGAAACACAGCCTCTCTGTATGACAGAGAGGATTATAGTTAGGACAAAGATCAAATAATACCCAGCAAATTTACACTGGGACCTTGGAATGACGGGAAGATACAAAGAGAAAACAAAACTTTCTGGGTAAATCACCATGCCAAACAAAAAGCATCTCAAACCTCAGACATGAAAGTCAAAACCTTTGCATTGCACTATGGAGAAGAATGTATTTAGAATCCATTCATCATATTGGAAATTCAAACTGTATATTAAACAGCCATGTCCTTGTTGGTTCAAGCGAAAAATGATCTGTTATAAATAGTCCTGCAGGCATTTTGAGAATTCCTCTGCAGGTGTTTTAGAGGGACTGGTAAAAGACTGATCTTGGCTCTGCTGTGTTGACCTCAAGCAGCTTTTTATCCACCTTCCCTGCAAGGCAAACTCCCACTCTCAGCTCTAATCTATAATTCATAACGAAGAGGCTCAAACAAAGACTGGCAAAGGCAGATAACTTGGTCACTTTTGCCGCTTCCTCCCCCAGCTGCGACTATTATCCTAGGGCCATTGTGCAGGAAAACAAATGGGGAAATTGCCTTTTCTGTGTAGTATTAGGAATAGTGTATTGTGCATTTTGTGTGTTGGACAAGTTACTTCAAAACTGTAATGCATTATTTATTACTTATTACTGTCATTTCAAAGTAATTAGTTACAAAACAATATTACTGTATTTGAAATGAAAACCTTTGAAAACAATATACAAAATATTTTTTTGTATTTTAATCCCTTTATAACTTAGCCTCACTGCATAATGATGCATTGTTTATGCTGGAGGCAAAAACAGTTATGCATTTCACAATTCCAATGTTAATATTCATATTCAAGATCAGTTGGCTAGGTTAGAGACATGTGTTTCAAAAATAGATGGTTTTGGTGGGGGGCAGCCAGCCTACATCTTTGTTAAGGTGTTGAACGTACTGGCTAACTTGAGTTTTGTATACTTCATCTTGATACTCATTGACCAGAACTAGTTATAGACTATTAATAAGAGCAATTGTACATTGTCGCACACAAAGTGCACCTAACTATTGTAATTTTCTTGTCTTTATCTCTGACAAACTGAAAGTAACGGTCGTATCTTGTGTATCTTGTCCAAATTCAACCTGCTGTTTCATCACAGCTGTAATGGATCAGCAAGTAAACATTTTGCCCTGGATTTTTCTCCTCCGATCTCGCAGTGTTTTTGGTGAATTTGGCGGGGGACACACCATTTTCAGGCTAAAAATGCATTACTCTTGTTTGTAACGAGTACAATATTACTATTTTTTTGTGTGTAATATATTACATTACTGCGTTACAGTAAAAAGTAATGCGTTACAGTAATTACATTACTTTCAAGATGCATTATTCCCAACACTGGTATTCTGTGCCAAATTTGCACGTGGATTTGCAATTCAGAGCACAAGGTTTATGGCCGCCTATTGAATTGTGCAAATAGAGAGCGAGGGGGTTGAAATTCATATTAATTATCTGTAGATTGGGATTTATCTTCTAATCCAGTTCTAGTATTAAAAATTAAAAGGGTTGTGACCCCCTGCCCGCTTTTTGGTTCAATTTAAATTAGCTGGGGGAAGTCTTTTATTGGAAGATGGGTGTTTTATCGTTAGATTCATCTCCAGTCAAGATAATTTTATGGATTAGTATCTGATAAATTATTCATACTGTGGTGGTAATCTGTAATTGTTACCAATTACAATGGGCAGTTGTTTACCTAGAAAGCATTCATTTGCTAATTCCACATTTACAGATGATAAAAGCCTTGATTAGAGAAATTTCATTTGTTAACCTCAGGGAATTTAATGTTTCTATAATCCACTTCACTTTATCTGCACCACTAAACCTTGAAATCTCTGTTTATTAAAACAGTTATTTATACAACTAGATCCCCCAAACTGTCTCTGTCAATAAAGCAGGTGGCGCTTCCCTGGGCTTCCATTTCACACCATTGTTAACGCAGCACACAAGCTTGAGGAATGAGAGATCAACACCTTGTCAGGCATACCATTAGGGTCCAATTTAGAAATTCTCGTGGGATGTGAAAGACTCGGCGTGCTGAGCGCAGCTTTGCTCAACTGCTGAAGCTGTTCCATAATCAAGTCTACACCTCTTTGCTGTCACTTACTCCATCACAATTGCCCACCGCACTTCAGGCTTGGTTATGAATTGTGCTGCAAATTGCTCCCACATTGTTACCAGTTTGTTTTGTCGCTGATAAAGGTTATAGATGTTCAATCAACAATAACAGACCATGGGGCAAGGTATAATCGAAAGTTGCCTTCAAGAGTGATAAATAATGACATCTCCCAAGGGGGCGTTAGGGGTTTGGAATGGGAAAATGTTGGATGGTTGAAGGGATTCTGTTGGAGCCTGTTAGTACCCCACAGAGAAAGGCGTGGAGGGACTATGCTACAGGTGTGAAAAATCAGAAAGGGAGACACTCAAATAGCTTCATTTCAAATGATCTGGAACTGGTCTATGTGTAAAATAACTGTGATATTACACATAAAAAAAAGCTATGAACCATAGCGAATACCCTTTTAGTAATAATGGAAGCGCAATCCTGCAGATTTTCTGACCAAGAAAAAGAATGGTTGAGTGGTGCTTTCACATGAGCACCCTTTATTAATTATGGGCCATTGTGTGGCTTTCACATGATGCTAACAAGTAAAAATGGACCAAATAAATAGCATCCAATTCACAAAGCACGTGCAGATGGTGAAATCCGTCATTAAATAAGAGGCCAAGCAGAATGCCTCTTGGTGCAGCATCAGTGTTTGCCAATATTTAAATGATTTACATGCATATATGTGCCGACATCTATGCAAATGAGACTCATTGATAAACAGTGTCTAATTCACAAGGTCTAAGACACTGACGTATATCGCAAAGAGCAATTTTGAGGGAGCAAATAGCATCTGAAAGTTGGTGTAAAGGTGGCGCTCCTCGGTGGACTCTCACATTATGAAAGGGGATGTTCTAAAATGGTTCATGCACAAAAGTGCACCATCAGCTCGTGTCAGAAAACGATGACCAATTATGAATGTCTTGGGAACAGAATGAAGAAAATTATTTTCACTTAACTTTTCCTTATTCCCCAAATTTCCCAAGTCATTAGTACTGGATATGCACAAAATAATTGTTACATATTTATGAAAGAACTTTCAAATCAGACCAAAATGGCTGCATGCTACCACTACTGACAAGACAGGAGCTTTTATTGTTCTTCCCAGCGGAGTGGAACAGTTTCCATGTCTTAATTACTTCACTTTTGGCACAGTGAAGCACTGCAGAGCTCACAGCCACCATAAGGAAGACAAGGGAGTTGGCTCAGTTGAGGCGGACAGCGGTTGGTGACAGAAGCCAGGGGAGAACGCAAAGGAAAGAAGGCACCATGCTAGCATGCCTTGGATAGATAGATAGATAGATAGATAGATAGATACTTTATTCATCCCCGTAGGGAAATTCACATTTCCAGCAGTATCCTCAAGTCGAGATATGACAGTTGTGACAGAGGAGGCGGCCCTGAGATCCCTAAGGAGAAGAAGAAAGACCAAGATATCTCAGAGAAGTCCCATATGCCTATGTAGCGGAATTGAAAAATACTATAAACCACATGGAAAACAACAACAAAAAAAGAGAATGCAGGCTCAAGTTTAGTCTCTGGCTCTCTATTTAAAGGTTTTGTTTACTGTCTGATCTATTTTGTTGCAAGTACATGCTTTCCCCCTGGAATGGCACTTTTAAGATTTTTCCAAAATTATACTGTAACTCTGCTTGCAGAAATGTTACTGTCGGTGTACAGTATAGTGTAGCTACAGCTATAGACTACAGGTGTGTAAGAATCACATTACGTATACATTAATATATTATGTGCTGCTCTTCCGAAAATGCCCTCTTTTATTGGTGTGACGTACGTCACACGAGTACCTTAACATCTAATTTGAGGGATCCTGAAAGAAACGTTTTTGTTTTTTTTGTTTTTTTTTTAAAGTACAGCAGCACGTACAGCAAACACCCATGGCTAAAATGTATTTCAATGTTTGTTTTGGTGTGAGTATAGTTAATAATAGTTAACTATTATTAACTATTTTTTACAGTGTTTATATGAATAACAGCTTAGTCTAAAAAAGGCATTTTTTAGACTAAAAGGCATATTCATTAAATAACTAATATTACTTAGTTTGTTGAGAATTTGTTCTCAGGACTGGTTATCTGCACCAAGACTCCTGTGTAAGAGTACGCAAGTCATCACGTTGAACTTCACATTTATTTTGGCTCATGTATGGTGTATCATGTAGTATCTGTTGAATAATAAATCAACAACAATCTTAAAGTCAGTCAACTAACATATAAATACTTGCCGATCTTGAATCTATGAATTTACTGTATTTTTAGCCGACATTAGCGGGTTAGCAACAACTAACAACAACGACTAACTATAAAGTGCAACCTCTACACAAACGAACACATAAACAGTATAAACACGCATCGCTTACTAAACATAGGCAGTAGCGTGCATTATCAATAATATGGGTAATAAACTATAAATGTGAGCTTACGTTGTCATTCACTGCATCATAGTAGTGAGCCGAATGACGCAAAGAAAATGTAAACAGGAAATGGATATGCAACGCGACCCGACAAATTAAAAGCATGCATTTCAAAATAAGATTAAAAAAAACGTCACGAACTCTAACGCTTGAAGAATTCTTAAAGTTATTAACTAATATTACTGAGTTATTTGATGAATACAGTACTGTCTAATGTAGTTTTTGCTCTTTTCAATTTTTGCGTATTTTTCAAATTATTTTTTATTTTGAAATATTTTTAATTTTTCCTGGAAAAACCCACGAGGTACCGAGACCGCGATATCTGAGACTGCGAAGTAGGAGGGATCACTGTATGACAAACCTGACAAATACAAAAATAAACCTGAGAATTTAACAGGTTGAATTACACATTGTGCCAAAGTCTCAAAGTATCTATCACGTAGCACATTTTATATGCTCACAAAGATAATTAAAATGGTGGTTTCATTCAGAATCCCAGTGCTTTGTGTTTCTTTAGAAAGTTCCATCTCCAGCTACCAACCCAATGAATAACATAGCAAAGCTTCTAGGTCTCAACAGATACTGGATTAGACATTCAAAGGACACCCTTTGAATTGTTGTGACACTGGACACGAAACATGCTTTAACATATATCAAATGTTTGCATATCTGGTCTAAACACAGATGCTCGTTGGTAGGCTTTACTCTCTCTATATATCAAGGCCTAGTATGCACCTTTTTTTGTCATTTTAAAGCAAACAATGCGAACGTGAATCATCCAGTTCTGTCTCTTTATCCTTTCAATGTGGCATTGATCTGTCTGCTCGGGGCAGTCTCTGCCAGCCCTACCAGCATCATCAATATTGCATCAGGTTCAGTCCAAACAGTGCGAAACCATCAAGAGAAGCAGAAAATAGAGGCCTGTCTTTATTTCCTCAACAGGGAGCCCCAAAAAGCAATTGATATTAACCTATAGCTCTACAGTGAATTCTGACAGCCTTATTCTATTGTATAAAGTAGGCTATGTGCCTTGTTCTATTGTATAGAGTAGGCTATATTATGTGTAACGTACATCAATACATATACATATATATATATATATATATATATATATATATATATATATATATATATATATATATATATATATACACACAGTGGGACCCCGTGTTACGAACTTAATCCGTTCAGCGGCTACGCTCGTAACTTGAACTGCTCGTATGACGGGCAATCCAAACCTATGTTAATTAGTGAATGCGTGCAACGCGTGCAAAAACCTTTGGTAAAAACATCACGACTTTAAACACATATTAAAAATGAGTAACATAATCTACTGTACAGTTAAATTAAATAACATAAATATACAAAGGAAAAATGACATTTACCTTTGGGGCGACATGACTTGAGCTGGGTGGAGGCGGAGGGGAGCAGAGACCAACCCGCAGAATTTATTTATTCATTTTCTTAAACGGGAACTTTTCTCAAACTAGAACATATCACCGGCGATTTCCTTCTCTTTAAACCATAATAGAAGAAGCCTCTCAAATTTGTTGTCGATCGAGGTCCGTCCCCGGCAAGGAAAGTCTTGCCCTTAGAAGATTGCCGAGCGGTTACGTCCATACTCACGAGCAAGGTTAACCATGCGTGCGCCTCCTTTGTATTTTTTTTTTTTTTATCATCTCCTGCTTCGTTTCTATTGTCATCATCCTCTTACTTCTTCCTTTACCGCCACTTGCAATTTTAGAAGCCATGTCTAACAGACAAAGTTTGCAAAGTCTTCACAACATTCCTTCCTTCCGTTTTTCACTCATTTTCTCTCCTTCCTTCCATCCTGACCAGCTGTGCCATCAAGCTAGATGAAGGCGTTCGACCAATAGCATATCGGCATTTCCGTGACTGACACCATGACTGAAACTGTGACTGTGACATTGTAAGAGCAATAGCATATCAACGTTACCGTGTCAAGCGTGACCAGATGATTTCGTTGATGTAGTAAAGCGAGGTCAATTGTACGTTCACATCGACTGGCAACGCGTAGTGAAATCATAGTAAAAAGCATCACAAATTTACACACATAAATAAAATTAGTAACATAATCTACTGTCTAGTAAATTGAAATAATGTGGATATGCAAAGGATAAATGACATTCTCCTCTGGGGCGACGTGACTTGAGCTGAGTGGAGGAGGAGGTGAGCAGAGACCAACCCGCAGAATTTATTGATTTATTTTCTTAAACAAGAACTTTTCTCAAACTAAAACATATCACCGGCGATTTCCTTCTCTTTGATACATAATAGAAGAACCCTCTCCATTTTGTTGTCGAGCGAGGTCCGTCCCCTGGCAAGGAAAGTCTTGCCCTTAGAAGATTGCCGAGCGGTTCCGTCCATACTCACAAGCAAGGTTAACTATGCGTGCGCCTCCTTTATATTTTTTTATTATCTCCTGCTTGGTTTCTTTTGTCATCATCTTCTTACTTCTTCCTTTACCGCCACTTGCAATTTTAGAAGCCATGTCTAACAGATAAAGTTTTCAAAGTCTTCACAACATTCCTTCCTTCCGTTTCGAAATGTTCGTAAAAGACGGTGTTCGTAAACCGGGGGCCAACTGTGTATATATATATATATATATATATATATATATATATATATATATATATATATATATATATAGGTATTGACGTACTTGGGCGAGTGCTTTTTTACACTCTGACAAGATGTGCGCATGGTACCCCTCTCCTCACATAGCTTGCAGAGCGGGTCCTTGGTCAAGCCCCACTTGTGCAAGTTGGTCACTGTCATCCATTTGTCCCTCTTGAACAAACTTGATTGGTGCTATAAAAACCACATCATCCTTCTCACTACGCCTCGGATTTATATTGATTTACATTGCGGACCGGTGGGGGCTTCTTTAAAAACCACATCACAAACGTATGAACTGTTATGCTACGTGCACACGGAACGCCGAATCATTCGCCGAATCGCGGGGCTTTCTGTCGCTGCTGTAATTTTTGTCCACTTTTTTGTCCTGCGAGGAGAGGGGAGGGGAGTGGAGTGAGTTTGCTGTGCACTTTACGGTAAATCCGGAAAGAAGAGCATTGCTGAGAACTTTCACTTTTCTGGGATGTGACAGAGCCAATATTTTCACCGACAGCACCTTTATTCTTTGCGGCAATACTCGCCTGCCAAAAAATAAAAGTTTCAATGTCGCAATCAAGTGGCTGAGACCGTGCTAAATATTGTGCTGGCAATTCTGCGCTATCGTTAGCTTAGCACAGTAACTACGGTTCAAAAGCAAACGCTGAAGATACCAGTTGTCCCAAGTTCTCGCTTCCGCCTTTCTACAAGCCAGGTGAGTGCTCTTGCTTGGCTCTGTTTTGTATTGAAAGCTCAGCTGGCCGTGTTGAATCGCTCCCCGTGACCGCAAAGCGGCCGCCATTACGCCCCCTGGGTGAGCCGTTGACTGTTCCCGAAGTTGAATGGCTGTGGCGATGCCAAACGCGGAAAAAGTAAAAAATAAATAAATAAATAACTACGCGAAACACGAAATTTCACTTCTCGTGACCATGCGCGGCCATTCGCATCCATCACATCGCCCGACATGCATTCGCACCCAGTCACGCGAACTCCATTGACTACAATACAAAACACTCCGCTTTTTCGCCTTGTTCGCGTTCAGCGTGCGCGTACCATTAAATTCAATCATTTCCAAAACATTATTTTGGTACAGCCCACGCGGCCCGATACCAGTTGATCCACGGACCGGTACCGGTCCACGGACCGGGGGTTGGGGACCATTGTTATAAGGGATACCGCTTGGGCCATGGGCTGATCGTGTTCTGGCTTTCTTCACAACCTCTTGGACTTCCTTCTAGGATGGTTCGCTAATATTGAGCTCTTTTCTAGGAGTACCAATGCTGCCAATTTTAGGGTTGGCATCCAGGGGCTGATTCCTGCAGGTGTCATTGTTGGTCTCCCTCAAGAATGCCTCCACATCTTCTTTGGGGCTGGTTAGCTGTCCAGATTTTGCTTAACCCAACAGTGCTCTGGTGAATCGGAAGGGGTTGTTGGTGAACTGACCTCTTTTGTTCTCATTATCCTTCATTCTCTCCTGAATGCTTTCTGAGATTCGGAGTATGCATAGACGTTCCTGGAGTTGACTCATCAGATCCTTGATGCCCTCCCTTTAATATGCCTTGGCTCTATTGAGCACTTTGAGTGCAAACAGCAGAAAAAGAAACACTTCTGTTCAAGTTGTCTGCAGTAAGCTCTCGTATGTGTTCCAGAGAAGTGCAATAATATCCAAGCAGCCATTAGCCAGTAGAATCTCATGTTAAGTTTAATTCAAATGTGAATTTTGAGATTTCCTGTTTACTTTTATTGAGTTTTATATTATTTTATATGGTAAATAATTTTTGTGATCCGAAATGGAAAAAAAACGTACAGAAGAATGTTTGTGTGCTTAGATATGTCAATGATGTGTGGCTTCTGAAAAAGAATAAATATAATTTGTCTATTTTAATGATTTACTTCTGTTTTTTGTTTTTAGACATTTTAATACATTGGGCCCCCGTGTTGCAAGATTAATTCGTTCCGTAGTTGGACTCGTAAGAGGAATTCACTGTATGGCGGGAAATCCAAACCTATGTTAAATAACTAATGCGTTTAGAACCCCAGGTAAAAACATAAAAATTATACATACATATTAAAAATTGGTACCAAAATAGTATAGTAAGTGCTACATATATATATATATATATATATATATATATATATATATATATATATATATATATATATATATATATATATATATATAATATACGTGTATACAATCAGAAAACATCATAAATAAAACATTTAGAAAGAATTTATTTATCTTTGACTGACCCTTTGAACTTTGAATTAAGCAGTAAAATGCACTATAAATACGGTATTGTAACCACTCGCGATAGAACAAAGCTTTACCATCCCGCCATTTTGAAACGAGTGAGGTCGACCAATAGCAGACCAGCATCACCGTCATATGCTGGCAACAGAAAATAAGTGCAATTACCCTAAAAACGCCTGCAGATGGAGACAAAACAACACAAATACAGCCAACCCCCTAGGGTCATGACAGCTGTTTGTTTTGCAAAGAGGGGCCGAAAAAACTCAGTATTCTACATCGCAACATGAAAAAAACGTAAGTCAGGGACGCTATAACACGGGGGTCCACTTTATATGCAATAGAATTTTTTTTTTAACCAAACAGTCAAGTGCCCCAAAATTAGATAAAAATCATACCATAATATCAACGTGAATGCTTGTCTTTCAGCTATAAGAATTATCTTTTTTTTTTTTTTTGCCAGTAGATGGTACTTTTGGTAAGGTTTAAAGAAAATCGAATAATAAAATGAGCTTATGAGCAAATATTGACTGACTTTAACCACAATTGGATCATTTTAAAAAAATTCTCAATGGAGATGTAAGCAAGATTTTGAGCCAAACTCAATCAGACTTCATTGTTCCCTTGTATCCCTCCCATCACCACAGTGGACTCTGCGGCAGACACAGCAAATCAGAAGATATTAAATGAAACAAAACAGAAGTAGCTTTGCCGTTTCAGCAATGCCTCCTAGGAAATATAGTGTTAAATGGAACATGTTTCAAGAGGGGGGATATCTGCTGTGCTGGCAACTCATTGACTCCGGTAAGGCATTTTAGCTCAGTCATTAACCTTGCATGGAAATTGTTTGCTTAATTGCATACACAGATTTTTGGGCTTGCTGTTCGATTTTGAGTTCGAGGTTCGGCGAGTAGAAATTAGGACTTTTTAAACTTTAATTTTTCAAATTCAAAGATTAATATGAGAGTCTTAGCTTTTGCATTTTAAGAGTGTATGCAGTATTTGAAGGCCTCTTATTAACTTGGCTTCAGGGCATAGGCCAGAGGTGGGCAATTAATTATCCAAAGAGGCATATGTGAATCTGGAACAGTTATAGAGAGCCACACCGCATACTTTCATTGTTTTCAATATACAGTAAATTGAATATCTTTATATTCTGTACTTAGCAGTAGAATACTTTTAAGAATCTGCTAATTATATACGTATGGTATAC
Organism: Hippichthys cyanospilos; assembly: GCF_059441005.1. Taxonomy (NCBI): domain Eukaryota; kingdom Metazoa; phylum Chordata; class Actinopteri; order Syngnathiformes; family Syngnathidae; genus Hippichthys; species Hippichthys cyanospilos. Next base: position 1,018,034 of record NC_142385.1, read on the forward strand.
ATTGTTTTAATTATGAAATAAAAGTATATCCATCTTTTATACGACTTATATCTTATACAGCTGATTGACGCAGATACTGGTGATGTCAGAGGCATCAGTTCTTTCTGACTAAACACGTCAGAGGTGGAAGTTCTTTCTGATTGGACAGAATTTGGCGACACTACTGCCGTCTAGCAATGTGGCATGCTTGTAAGTGAATGAAATCACACTGCTGGATTTCAATAGATGTGATTTATTTAAATGAAAAAAACAAAAATGAGGGGGAGACTATGAGGGTTAAAAAAAGGATGGTTACATGTAGACAAGACCTAAACCGAGATTTTTGTGATTGTCATAAATTATACAGTATCATATATACAGTAATCATTCCTTTTTCTTGGTGAAGAGAACTGAAACCCGGCGCAATAAGTGAAAAACTGCAAAGTGCCAAACCCCAGAATTTGCATGTGTGTATGTGGGTACCTGAATTTTTTTAAATGTGAGAAGTATTTATACTTGACATATTTAAGACAAATATTACTGCAGTACACATGTTGACTTAAATCTTAAATCATTAAACCTTATACAGTAACTGTACTTTATCCCTTCTCGTTTCCATGTCTTGGCTGTACATAGTCGGGATCATGGTGACCCGCACTTGGCCTACGAGTCATCTACCCCCATTCACTTCACTTCATTGATCCAGTGCCGTGCATCTATTTTGGCAACAACACGCTTCAGTATTCAATATTAAATGTACATCTGAAAATACAATATGGTTAAAAATGAGTGTAAAACATCCATACAGTATAGTGTATACAGTACAGTATATTGTTTTTGTATCACATTATAAATTGTAGATTGTAGAGAATTATTGTTGCAGTACTTGGTTCAAAATTCAAACTTTTTGTATCACATTATAAATTGTAGATTGTAGAAAATTATTGGTGCAGTACTTGGTTCAAAATTCAAACTCTATCATATGTTATACTAAATAATAAGCAGTCATCTAAATTCTGGGTTTTTTTGGCTACATGACATATAAGTCTGATTTAAGGTTGACATTTTAAATATTCCCCAAAACCATTTTACAAAAGCTGAGTTGAAAAAGTGTGAACATGGCACTGACAAATTATTATTTTGCCTTTCAAAATACTTAAAGTTACCCTGATGAAAAATTGTCTGTAAAAATGTGCATACAAATAACTGGCTCTCCGAAGAACCCACCCACCTATCAAGCGACAATCAGACAGTCATGTAAATCAGACAGTCATGTCAAAAAAAAATGTGAGGTGCCATTTGTGAGCAAGCTGTTCTGAGTTCACCTAGATTGTGAAACAGCAGGAGATATCATGAGTGAGGGTTTCGTCTTTGTGTTATAGTGGCAAAGGCAGACCCAAGTTCAGGGAAGCATGGAAGGCAAGAAAGGCATGTATTGTACTCACAAAAGCTCTTTATTAAGAGAAGAGCAAAACAAAAAGCAAACTAACAGCAGGATAAACACCAAATAACAAAAAGTAAATAAATCAAAAATAAATCACCAAAGCATGTAACAATGACAATGAACTGACCCTGACTCTAAGAAAACTGGGGTACTAAAACTATACATAAAACTAAACATGAGGGGAGAGTGTTCCTGAGAACAGATGGAGACAAAGAAATAATGTAGAAAGACAACTTCCCCCTAATATTTCCCCATACAATTGATTAAGTTAATTAAGTTAAATTACCAAAGGGAGTTTTATAAATTCATTTTTGTTTTACTGGATTTAGTTTATTTAAGATTTATATAAATCTTTTATGTAAACACAGTTACATTTTGTCAATCATGCACATGCTGGCTATCGGGAATTTTACGAGATTCCCTGCAAAACTCACAATCCAAAGAACTGATCTTACAAACACTAAATGTCCTGTTGTTTATTAATTAACATTTACCCATGTGGGGTTACATAAAAGAAATCAGAAGTCTGGCAGTCTTTTGTGTGTGTGCGTGTGTGTGTGTTTATTTAACCACAAGAGCAAAAGGTGGCAAACAAGACCCATTTGTGGCTTTGTGTCTGAGCTAACTAATGAGCAGATTCAATTCAGTAACCTATGCTTTAATATTTTTAGAACACTAATTGAGAACATTTTATCCTACCCCTCTTTCCCCATTCTTTAAATGGACTATGTGTAAATTTTCGCATGCGCCTGTGGGAGGTTTTCGGGTATTACGGTAAATGCATCAATAAACATTTCTGCTGACTGTAGCTATAGCACAGTGTTTTTCAACCAGTGGTGTGGCGCGAGATACTGTCAGGTGTGCCGCGGAAAATCCCCCCCCCCCCCCCCCCCCCCAGACCCCCCGTCCGCTGTCTAAATTTACGGCATTGACTGTGCCGCGGACTAAATTTAAGGCATTAACTGTGCCTGAGCAAAAGGTTGGGAAACACTGCTATAGCAGACATGGCGACTTTCGGAGGAGTGCCACCCCCTATGTAATATAATTTAATAATAACTAGATCTACAATTATATTTAAAACATACTTTTGGTTGTTAAGAACACTTTTATTTGCAAGATTTTGAAATTTATAATAATTCAATTTATTCATTTTTAATGAAAAACTGTCAAAATGTTACACGGTGTCACTTTAAGGCATTACTCTATTCTATTTGATAGGCTACATCAGAATAGGTTCCAAATATGCATAATACTTAACATTAGTTAGCGATTTCACACTGAGATTCAGAAGCTCAATATATAATACTAATGAATAAATCAAAAGTTAAATAACATCTGATGGGAATTCAACTTTGAGAATTATAATTCACCTTTGAACTCATGGTCCACACTGATTTATTATAATTGGTGGTAGAACAAAAATAATCAAACAGACAGTGCAATAATGTGAGAGTAACAACATGTAGTTCATTTGCTCTGAATTTAAATACTATCATGGGAAAGTTTTGACAGCATCTTTCCCCATCAAATACTGTATTACGAGTAGAAATAACTCACATAAATGGGAAAACAAAACATAGATAAAAAGTAGCATTTCAATGTGGAAATCCCAAAATATTATCTTGCTGGGATTTTGAAATAACATTTCATTACCTCAATCAGCATGTCTTCTGCCACTACACTGTGGCGTGGCTTTCTGTGTTTGAAGAGGTGATCGGCACAACCTGATCTGCACTGATGGTGCAGCAACATGCCTAAAACAAACTACATGAAAACTAGGATTAGAGATTGATAACCATTGAGGGAGCTTGCTGATTGCTATTAAAACAAATATTACAAAGGGAAAAATATCTCCATTTTTTTTCTCAAGTGAGTCAAGGAGGGCACGGCTTATCAAGCAAAACATATACAGTATTTCTTTGAGTACAGGTCGACCTCAGTTATAGGTTGACCCCCCCCCCCCTTTTTTTTTTACTTCAATTTGGGTGAGTTTGACAAAAATGCCTGAATAAGTCCACCCCAGTGCTTACATAGATCATGGCTGTCCAATTAAAACACATGATGCGTGTTATTAAAATGATTAAATTACTGCACTTTAAGAGGCATTTCTACATCATACATTGAGTAACATATTGTTGCGGTTATGAGGGGGAGGCGGTGGGGTGGCACTGGGATTAATGTATGCGTGCGCGTAGACACAAATGCTGAAACTCATGTAGTAACAATTAAAAAAAAAAAATTGAAGTTTCGATGCTTTACTTTTGTTACACAGCTGAATATCATATTGTCTAACAGCCCTAAAAATCATCATGACTATACGACATGGCAAATAGCTCCTCCCATTTAACTCGTCTTCTCGTCTTCTCATATTTCCTTGTCAATTGTTCAAACATCCTCGTTACTCTTCGACGGTTAGTCATCTTTGCAGACATTCAATTTGTTTGAAATGTTTAAATAGAGGTTTTCTGAGATGATTTGTTGATCATCTAACTTGGGATGTTCTCTACCCAAGTTACGACTGTTGTGAGATCACAGCATGGAAGTTTGCCCGTCACAGTTCCTCCTCCCACCTGCAGTGACATGCCATCCTAGCCTGTTCAAGCACACATAAAAGGGATGGTGGAGACAATTTAAGCCCTCTTTTCCTTGTCATAACGTGTCAAAGTCCACTGGAAAAATTATCCACGCAGCCTCATTGTTGACAACAAAGTGTCAATAAGGCAGCGCTTGACCAAATTATATTTTTGCAATGTTCTGTGCAAATACTCTAAAATGGATCCATACTATATTAAGAGGTACATAACATCCTTTCAAAGTTTTTAAATTACAGGATATTACTTACTTCACATTCAATTAATGCTATTCAAACACAGATATGTGCCAGTTGATCCCGTACAGGGCGAGGAACTGGCGGTTGGGACCTCTGCTTAAGTGTTTAGGTGCTTGAAAAGACCACTCTACCCAAGTCAAACCATTTGAAGGAAGTGTCCCTCAAATTTGGCACGGACGTCTCTTCAGAAATACCCTTCATATTTGCAACTGAATTCAAAGGGACAAGATTTGAGTGATATTCCTCAAAGTCCTTTGCCCTCTGTCATAAATAGTTTAGCTGCTCTTTGTCCTTCAAGGCTGTATGCCGCTTATAGGTTGATTGATAGGAATGTGCATAATCCATTATTTCGGCCCGTTGATTGAAGCCAGCAATGAGAGATCAGTGATATACAGAAGCTGCTAACTGGAGCCTCCTCTAAGATGGCTGCATCACAGAGGCGCAAGGAGAGGTGTCACCAACCGGTCTACTAATCACCCTATGCCGTGAGTAATGGCTATGAGAGCAATCACAGGGAAAATGCATCATCTTTGCACACCTTCGATTCATCAACCTGACTCGCTTTCATTTGAGTGAAATGCATGCCAATTTGAAATATGACACTTTGTACAAGTCAGTGGGAGCACATTGACTCTGGAACCAGAGAATGTAATAATTAAACATACCTATAAACATCTTTTGTATTTCATCTGTTGATGCTTTTCAAGTTCTTACCCTGGGAAAACATTTCAAGCATGGCTCCAGTGCATGATTACAATAAACAAAAAAAAAAAAACATGCATCACTGCTGTACACAGAGTTACAACAAATATACTACAGCCGTTATTTCCCACCTGACTCATCTATTAATTTGTTAACCTACGCAATATGAATCTGTGAGTCATGCACCAGCCGAAAACTGTTTGGCAAAAGTTTGATTTGTCGCTTCTGTGAGGAACTCAGTGAGTAGGTGTTCATGGGTAACTAATTGGAAATCGGGAGCGAATTCCCTGGTATTCTTTAAAAAGCCAGAGTATTATTTCTGTTGCTGCAATGATGTAGTTTCAAACAGTAACCGATGCGTTTAAACACAAGAAAACTTAAATTACCCTGTAATCTGACCTCCTCATACTGACTTCTCAGACTTGCTTCTTCTTATATACTAGATAATGCTGTTAATGTTATTCCCTCAAAGAACCCTTTGATTGGTTATTAATGATCACAGTGGCACCTTACTTTAATGGACCAGGAATCAGTGGAGTTAGACAAAAAAAATCATTTTTAGTCCTCTCAAAGTGCCTATTTGAGTGTACAGTACTATGCTATACAAACAGACTCACATACTATAGGGCAGTGGTCCCCAACCTTTTGATCACCACGGACCGGTCAGCGATTTGTGGACCGGTTGGCTGCTCTCAAAGCCACATCATCCGCATCTCGCCATCTCACTATGTATGCAATATCAACAGAGGCCAACGGTAATATTGTGGACGGGGGGGGGGGGGGATATTGTGCTGACAATGCTGCGCTATCATTAGCTTAGCACAGTCACTATGGTTCAACAGCTGTTAAGTGAAGCAAACGCTGAACATACCAGTTGTCCCAAGTTCTCGCTTCCGCCTTTCTACAAGCCAGGTGAGTGCACTTGCTTGGCTCTGTTTTGTATTGAAAGCTCAGCTGGCGGTGTTGGATCGCTCCCGGTGACCGCAAAGCGGCCGCCATGATTCATTCCTGCCCCCTGCGTGAGCCGTTGAATGTTCCCGAAGTTGGCTGTCGCTATTTAAATGCCTACATATGGTACAATAAAGGTTCATCACGTTGACACAATCTATAGCTGCCTCAAGCTTGATCTGGCAGGCCACCAAATTAATCAACATTGCTGCTGATGTGTTCATTGGCTCTTTTGTGAAATGTTAATAAAGCTATACTGAATAAGTTTGTACCCTGTGGCTGCTCACTAAATCTCAATGACTTCATTAGCTCATCACCGTGAGTCATGGCACACAGTGCCAAAAGCAATTAAAACACTACAGAAAATTTAGTCGATAGGCTTCTGCGTAGCTTGTGACACTAGCATGCTCTGCTAGTTTTCACATTATAACTGACTTGTCGCAGGCGTGTGTTGAATCAATATGCAGATTTGTCTCACACTCATCTCAAATGTGTAGCAAATTTTGCACACCTCATCAAGTCATATAAGCTTTTTTGATTTTTTTAGTCATTCCCTTCAAAGCTGATGCTGAGCAGGATATAATGGCAGTCAAGAATTAAATACCTGCCACAGTTTTTTTTTTCCTTTAATCGCAACATAATCATTCTTTCATATGTTTACACCTGGTAAACTCAAATGGAAAAATGAAACAAAGGTAAGAGATGTGAGTGTAAAGAAGAAAGGTCACCAGAAAAGACTGCGTAACTGAATCACTTTGTATTATTCATTCAGTCATGAGGCTAGAAGAGAAACAAACGTTGAATGCTATTTAAGTATTTTATTCAATGTTTTGCTTTGTGCTGTAAGACATTCCAATACATGAAGCTGTTCCTCCATATATGACACAGTGTACTTATGTTACTTTTGCTAAACTCTAGAAAAATGGTAATTAAATTGAAACTGTGGGCTACTTTCCCCTTTTTGCATTTAAAGAAACCTCTATCTTTGCAAATGAGTGACAGTTGATTGAAAACCTGCATTTCTGTCTCCTATTTCTCCATGAAGGGAGTCCACCCACACATTTTTCTTATTGTTATGGCTTCATCATTTATGCATTTTGAATTAACAGGATCTGGAATGTCTTCAACTGGGGCCCCTGCGGAGTCTGATGGAATTAATTTAATTGGAAATAAATAACTTAAATAGCAGTCAGGAACAATTGTTTTATTTTATTTTGTTTTTTTAATTTCATGGCACCCTCATCGTTGAACATATAATTTACTTTGAAGCCACCAAAATACAATATAGACAGGCAAACATGTATTAGTTATTAGAAGAAGAAGCTGCTACACAAAGATAGGGTCAAATACAAATAAATGAGGACAATGAGGACCGTTCAGCAAAGCGAAAAAATTAGTGCGGACACACTGACCGGCATGTTGGATTGTTCGTAAGACGAAAGGTTTGTGCGGAAGAGGGGGACAAAAAAACGCCGCGGTCCACGTTCGTAAGATGAAAAATACGTAAAACAGAGAGTTCGTAAACCAGGGGCCCACTGTAATTGCATTTGACATTTTTGCTTAGCGCAAAGTTTTTACAGAGCTTAACACTGCAGAGCATGGATATTGGAAGACTGCGTCAGATATAGAGGAGTTTAAAATACTGTACACCAAAACCTTTAATTAAGGTAGTAAACAATCTATTTCAGCCTGCTGGTGGGCCTCTCATTTTTCCAACATACTTTCCCTTGAAAAATGATGGAAACTGAATTATTAATTAATCAAGCTGTTGGCATAAATAACCTTATTGACCTGACAGACAATGCTTAAGCAGTTTTTCATTCATACTGTCCCATAAGAGGAAAAAGATATAGACATCTGTAAATAGTAAAAGCCAAAGCTAAACAGTCCTAACTTTGATGGTGGGTCTACAAACATGTTGAGTGAGTTTATTACTTCACTTAAGCATTCATGCAGCTCACTTTCTGATGAATATCATGGTCATGTACTTTTTTATTATGGCTCACAATAGTTTACTGAGCACGAAGAAGCCAGATATAATATTATCCATGCAAAAATTCAGATTTATGGTTTTATGACTATAATCAAAATAATTCATTTGTCAAAAATATATATGCATATATACATATATACATTTATATATACACACACACACACACACACACACACACACACACATATATATATATATATATATATATATATATATATATAATTTTTTTTTGCAAATTTGTGTCACGAAATTTATCCATTCCGCGGTTGGGCTCGTAAGGCGAATTCACCTAACCTGTGTTAAATAGCTGATGCATTTAGAACCCCAGGTAAAAACATCAAAATTGTACGTACATATTAAAAATTGGTACCAAAATAGTGTTACGTATTTATAATATACATGTATACAACCAGAAAACATCATAAATAAAATATATAGAAATGATTTATATACCTTTGAGTGGTGCTTGGAATATGATCCATATTCCCTAGTAAGGGTAGCAGGCTAGGTTAGCTTTGTATTTCTTGATTATCTCCAGCTTCGTTTTCATATAAATCATCTTCTTACTTGTCTCTTTAACAACACTTGCAATCATGGGACCCATGGCTATCCCTTTCAAGTTTGAATTAAGCAGTGAAATGCACTATGAATATGGTTTTGTTACCACTCACAATAGGACAAAGCTTTACCATTGGTTACCGACCAATAGCAGACCACCATCTTCGTGAAGAGACGCAGACCAATAGCAGACCAGCATTGTAGTGATTTATTGCATGGAGACATTGACAGAAAATAAGTGCAATTACCTAAAAACGCCTGCAGACAAAACAACACAAATACAGCCAAGCCCCTAGGGTCATGACAGTTGTTTTTGTCGCAAAACTGTGAAAATACCATAAAGGGGGGGATGAAAAAAACTCAGTATTCCACATCGCAACATGAAAAAAACGTAAGCCAGGGAGGCTGTAACACAGGGTTTTTTTAAACATCAATAAACCCACATCAGCCATCAAAACTTGTTCTTGTAAGTGATGCTATCAAAGTTATAATATATATTATATATATATGTATATATATATATATATATATATATGCAGTGGGCCCCCGGGTTACGAACTTAATCCGTTCAGCGGCTTCGCTCGTATCTCGAATTGCTCGTATAGCGGGCAATCCAAACCCATGTTAATTCGTGAATGCGTGCAACGCGCGCCGAAGTCTTAGGTAAAAACGACACACTGTATACTTATATTAAAATTGAGTGACAAAATCTGCTGTACGCTTGCATTATATATTAAATACAATGGATAAATAGCTTTTACCTTTGAAACGACGAGACTTGAGCTGGGTGTAAGCAGAGGGGGGCAGAGTCCAACGCCCAAAGTTAATACGACGATAGATATGCTATTGGTCTTACAGTGTTACAGTAACTCTTTCAGTCAGGGTGCAAATCACGCAGATACTAAAACATCATCCTCTTATTTCTTTCTTTACCACTGCTAGTAATTTTAGAAGCTATGTCTAACAGATAAAGTTTGCAAAGTCTTCACAACATTCCGTTTTTCACTAATTTTCTCTCCTTCCTTCCATCCTGTCCCATCAAGCTAGATAAAGGCGTTCGGCCAATAGCATATCGGCATTTCTGTGATTGACGTGTGACGCCGGCCAATAGCATCTCCGTGAGTGAGACCGGGTGACCTTAATCGACCAATAGCATATTCGCATCTCCGTGACTGACTGATAATTATTCGCACTTTTTTTTTTTAAACGGTTGGAATGTATTGACAATTAACACACATTTAAACCAATGACAATTCTTTGTCCTGCAATCGGCACATTTAATTTCATGTCAGCTGTTTTTCCCTTTAGCTGTACAAACACTACACTTAAATGGTAATATATTTAGACACCGTGAGTGAGACAGTCAGTGTGACGTTGTAAGACCAATAGCGTTCACGTTACTACCACAAGTATCTACTGATGATTGATGATGTCGCTACTGTTGATTTTATTGACGCAATTAAACGAGAACATTTCTATATACTCAATGGCCGGCATGTCGAATTGCTCGTAAGGCGAGAGGTTTGTTCGTAAGCGGAGGACAAAAATCTCCCTGATCCACGCTCGTAAGGCGAATTGTTCGTAAATCAGGGTGCTCATAAGCCGGGGGCCGACTGTATATATATATATATATATATATATATATATATATAATTTCAAATAAATATCCATGAAATTTTATGAAGTCCAAATTACAAATCATAATTTAATATAAGAACATTATTTTATTTCTTTACTATTAATTGAACATTAACGAAATATCAATCAATCAATCAATCAAATTTTACTTGTATAAGTCTCAGAGGGCTTCAACGATGAAAAGCGGTCATGTGGAGACCTCTTTCGAAAAAAAGAGGTCGTACAGAGACATCTTTTCAGTGTAAGGTACACAATAGCATCGACTGTCAAAGCTCCCAGAAGGGGAAGGAAAAACTCAAAAACCCCAATTAGGGGAAAATCAGAAACCTCCAGAAGGGACCACAGGAGGAGCCCCCTTCCAGGCCCACAGGTTGAAGTGGATGCTGCATGTACCAAATACAGACATACACATAAACAATATAGATTACAGAAAACATATTGTGCTATATAGTGCAGTGATAGCTTGACAGCAGGCAAAGCCCCTGGGCAGGAACCATCCCACATTCCAACCAAGTGAACCGCAGATGGCCGATCTCCTAACCCGCGATGGTTGATCAGCGCAGGACCAAATGGAGGCGGTCAAGTCAACCCTCACCATCTAGCTAGCCCCCTCTCCGAGCCAGAAGAGGGGGGCAGGAAAAAGGAAAAAAGAAGAAAGCTGCAAACAGGCTCAATTCACTAAATGCTTTTGAATATAAATGTGTTTTTAGTCGGGATTTCAAGATTTCTACTGAGGTGGCTGCGCGAACTTCCATAGGTAGGGCATTCCATAGTACTGGCGCGTGAATGGAAAATGCCCTTGATCCCACAGACTTTTTTTTTAGCCCGTGGGGTTGATAGCAAACCGGCATTGTGTGATCAAATGTCGGGACGGAACATATGGTAAGTCGACGAGATAGGAAGGAGCTAAACCGAGTAAAATTTTATAAGTAATTAACAGCACCTTAAAATCACATCTCACGTGTATTGGAAGCCAATGCAGGTCATCTAGAATCGGTGTAATATGATCGAACTTTCTCGTCCTTATCAATAGTCTCGCTGCTGCATTCTGTACAGACTGCAGGCTTTTAATGGCGGACATGGGAAGTCCAGAAAACAAAACGTTACAATAGTCTAGGCGCGACGTAACAAATGCATGAATTAATATTTCTGCATCGCTAAGAGAAAGAATAGGGCGAATTTTAGCTATATCATGAAGGTGAAAAAACGCCCTTCTTGTCATGTTATTAATATGTGTTCGAAAGGAGAGAGTTGAGTCAAATATCACGCCGAGATTTTTTGCAGAACTACTTTGGGAAATAGTACAGTTTTCCAGGTTCAACGTGGTATTCTTAATCAAGTGCTGATGATGAGCAGAAGCAGAAAATTGGAAGACATCCATTGTTTAATCTCGGCAAGGCAGGCCTCCAGTTTACTGCACTTGCACGGATCTGATTTCTAAGGGCATATAGAGTTGGGTATCATCAGCATAGCAATGAAAACTAATAGCATGTTTACGTATGATATCGGCAAGAGGAATAATGTATATGTTGAACAGTAAGGGACCAAGTACTGACCCCTGCGGGACACCACATGAGACGGAGAAAGATTCAGAGATCGCATTGCCATAAGATACACGTCCTTCCCAGGATGTAAGATCTGAACCAAGAAAGTGCTGATCCCGAGATACCAACACATGATTTAAGACGTTCTATAAGAATATAAAGATCAATAGTGTGTACTAAATGCGACACTAAGGTCAAGCAATAACAATATTGATGAGAAGTGGGAATCCATGGCTAAGAAAAGATCATTTGTTACTTTTACAAGGGCTGTCTCAGTTGCGTGGTTGGCCCTAAAACCTGACTGAAGGAGTTCAAATCTATTGTTGTTTATCATAAAAACGCTAAGCTGTTGTGCCACAACTTTCTCAAGAATTTTGGCAATAAACGGAAGGTGTGACACTGGCCTATAGTTAAAGAGATTTTCAGGGTCTAGGTGAGGTTTCTTAAAACCCTATAAAGCCCACACCATTAAATAATTGGCAGAAAATTCTGATTCTTTGAAACTGGAGCCTGTATTGGTTGGCCCTTCTTAACAAACAAACAAAATTTTTTTGAAATATCAATGTCCAAATATATGTTTTAATTTGTATCATATTTGATACATTGGGTCATAGTTCACACATATTCTTTTTTCTTCTTAATAAACAAACGCATAATGTAACACAAACAAATGCAAAAAATTGGTCCTTTCAAACATAAAAATTGCCTAAACAGCATTCCCTATATTGCCTTAATATAAAACAATGCAACAATAAGTAATCAATCAATGGAAATAGAGTGGAAGTATGGCAGATTTAACATTTTAATTTTTTTTTTATTCATTTTGCGGTTGACAACTTTTTTTATTTTGCATGGTGGTAGGCTTAAAAACAGCTTCTATCTTTGTTCAGACAAAGATGCATTTAGCATTTCTGACAGTAAACATGGACAAAGTGGCCCAAACATTTCCTGCATCTCTGTCAGATTTCTCACGTTGGGAAATGATCAAGACTACTATCCTTTCTCACATCACAGGGACACATTGAAAATTTTGGCTTTCCTCTTCCATGGAGGGGTCAGCGTTGTTTTTGGAGATGACAGTGGTGCTTTTTTACCTTTGCTGCATTTGTGAGGGCAGTTGCCAAATGAAACCTGCAACCAGGTGTTTCTGCCTGGGCTGCATTTTCTCCTGGTCTTTTCAGTCACGGATACATGCATTGATCGCAATGGTTTGCCACTAGATGTAGAGGTACCATTTTTGGGACGTTGGACTTTTATAGTGCAGATAGCGTCAATGCCTCTCATGAATCTGTTGTATGTGTCAACAATGGATGGTCTGGGAACATTGCCCATCATTGCCCAGTGATTCAACACCATCAAAAGTAGAGAGCAGGTTCAGCAATGTTGTCATTACATCACTCAATGATGCTTTATTACAAAGTATATATGATAATGTTGAAAATGCTGTCATCTGATACTCCTTCCTTTTCACTTTGCCCCTTGCTGGCTGCTTATTTTTTGTGTTCTTTGGTTTTTTTGTTTCCAATTCTGTGACTCTAAGACCTTCATCATTACCACCACTATTTGGGCTTTCATCTTACTCATCGTCACTACTATCCGAGTTTTCCCCAATCCTTGCATTCTTTATCTTCTTCCTCCTCCTCATCATGTTCCCCTTGCTGCTCCATGTCACTTCAGAGCATCTTACACTGTATTTTTTTTTTGCTTTCTAAGAACATACATGCACACACAATACCAAAGGTGTGTGCTTTCTTTGAATTGGTCAGTTTTATGTATAATCAGTTTGCAAAACAAAGTTTCTAGTATCACAACACCCAACTTGTCATCAATTATCACAAAACGGCAAATTGCATATGTAATTTGTTACTCTAAATGTACCATATTAAGTAATTTAATAATCTAATGAGTTTAATTAAAAATAAAAAGGCTGTATGTTGCTAGATTTTACTTATAATGCTTGAAATACAATGAAATGATAATTGAATGATTTAAGGTTACATGACCTTATTTACCCACTGTATCAAATTTGATACGTCATTTTCAACATGGTTTTACTAAAATATAAATTATAAAATATTTAGTAATTTCACATTGCATAAACCCAGTAACTGTTCCTATTAATAGTTCACGCAAAAAATAATGTTATTCTTATCTTAACCTTTTCATAATTGGCAAAAACTTTCAGCAAAAATCTCCTGCGTCTGTTTCCTTGTTCATGGCCAACTTCAAAGACCAACTGGGAGCCCTCGATTGCTCGAATTACTGTCATCTGCTGGTTATTCTGTGCACTGCATGTATCTAATTGTCCACGTTGGGTTTTTCAGGCAAAAAAAAATGTCACAGTAATTAAGTGGAGGGCTCAAAAACTCATGTATCAAATATCATACGTTTGGCGTTATATTAAGTAATGGTTGAATGACGGCCGTCTTAAAAGCTTCAGATACAATGCCAGAGGAGAGTGACAGATTTATAATATTCAAGACAGATGACCCTAAGACCGGGAATAAGTCTTTCACGAGTTTGCCTGGAAGCGGGTCGAGCATGTAGGACGTCGGCTTTTCTGTATTAACCAGGTGTGTAAGACACTCCAGGGATGCTAAATCAAACTGGGACAGGGTAACCAGACTTTCTTGAACCTGATTTTCCGAACTAGCATCAACAATCACAACCGAGGGGGTAAGTGGCGCTGCCTTTTTTATTTTGTCCCTTTTTAATTGAATCCGCTGAGTAAAGAATTGCATGAAATCGTGTGCTGAATAGAGGGAACTATGATTAATCTGCTGCTGTTGCGTTAGCTGTGCTACCATGTCAAATAAATATTTTGGGTTGTTTTTATAAAGACTAATCATTTTGGAAAAGTAATTTGTTTTTGCTAACCTAAGAGCCTCTTTATATTTCAGCAAGCTATCGCACCAGGCCTGATAGAAAGCCTCGAGTTTAGGTGTTCGCCATTTACACTCAAGTTGTCTACTTAACAATTTACACGTACGCGTTTCATCCGTAAACCACAGAGTGTTCTGCTTCAGACAAGTTTTAAATTTCAGCGGCGCAGTAGAGTTTAGGGAATTTAAAAGAACCGTATTAAAATCATTCGCGAGCTTATGGACTGAACCAGTGAAAGACGGAAAGGCAGCTGTTGCGGAAGGAAGTAATTCAGAAAGTGCAGCAGTGGTTGATGAGTTAATATCACGGCTCTTAAAGCCTTGGTTGTGGACAATAAGACCACACTGAGCTAGGACTTCAAATGTTATAAGATCAGACATAGCGTTAGTATACCGCAAAATTGTGACATTTGAGGCAGTTAGGCCACAGGTTAACACTAAGTCTAAGATATTACCATTCCGGTGTATCGCTGCTTTATTATTGGTGTAAAACCAATAATAAACTGTGCTTGAAATGCACAGTAAGTTACTCCAATGGGGAGTTCATATGAATATTGAAGTCACCCATAATTATATTATGTGTGTGAGTTATTAAGTCAGCCATAAATTCGGGGAATTCATCTAAGAATCCAGAGTATGGACCGGGAGGACGGTAAAGAACTACCACATAGAATTGTGGTGAGGAGCTCGATCGCATAACGAGAGCCTCAAGTGTCTTCAAGGTGTGATTAGTGCTCGTGCTAAGTTTAAGATCAAATTCTGAAATTAGGGTGACACCTCCCCCTTTTTTACAAGGACGGGCAATGTGTGAGCCCACAAAGTTTGGGGGTGAGCCTTGATTTAATGATAAGAATTAATTTGGTTTTAGCCATTTTTCGCAGAGATCAAGAACTTTAAGATTGTGATCTGTAATAAGATCATTAACAACAATTGCTTTTGAGGGGAGTTACCTAATATTTATGAAGCCAAATTTAAACTGGGACATTTTTCCTGGACTATTCTGAGTCTTCATGTTGGTGGTACTAATACTAACAAGATTTTTATGGCTGGGGCTTGGATTGTATTTTGAGTAATTAAAACCTCGTCGCAATGTTAGTAAAGTAGGAATTTCGATTGTTGACAGCTACAGCGCACATATTAATATTAATATTCCGACTAGGTACTATGCCGCTAGTCTTACCAATTAAGGAGGCACGGCTATTTTCCTTAATCAACACCACCTCAGCAGAAATCTTATCACTACGACATTCAGCATTAGGTATTGAAAAAGTGTGTGGATTGCAGTGACCTAGACTAAGTATGCTATGTGTGTTGTAGCAGTCCAGCCTAGTGCCGGTTAACTCTAGCCTTAACGACTCCACACCCTTTCTACCAGGCTCGCTACTCGCCTGCGACCCGACATGTTCTAATGTGAGAAGTCATGGAAGGCTCAAACAGTGATCTATGTTTCTAGAAAGAGTGATGGCGCCTTCCCAGTTAGGGTGAAGGCCATCCATCTTTAGCAAGTCGGGCCGGCCCCAGAAAGAGGGCCAATTATCTACAAACTGGATACCCTGCTCTCTACAGAAACTAGCCATCCACGGGTCAAGCGAGAATAATCTACTAAACCTCTCATCATTGCCTCTCGCAGGCAGAGGGCCAGAGACAATAACTCGATGCTCATCTTTCTAGCGAGATTACAAGTCCTAGCTATGTTCTTCTTATTCTTCTAATTCTTCTTATTCTTATCTCAGACTGCCTCATTCTAGTATTGTTGGAGCTGACATGTATCACTATATCTGAGTGACTAGTGTTGTTTGCACTAAGATGGTGTCTAGGCCCCTTGTGTGTAGGCTCCCTAAGATTAGCTTCAATGACGGGTGCTCTGGCCCCAGGAATACACATTACGGTGGCTGGCGTTTTAAGCTTGATGTTACGGGTGATGGAGCCCCCTATAACAGTAGTCCCCAACCCCCGGATCAACTGGTACCGGGCCGCGTGGGCTGCACCCGAAATAATGTTTTGGAGATGATTTAGTTTAATGGAGTTCGGGTGACTGGGCGCGAAGGCACGTCGGGCGACGCACTGGACGCGAATGGAGCGACGCAAATGGCTGCGTGCGGTCACGAGAAGCGAAATTTCGCCTTTTGCGTGAAGTTGTTTTTTTATTTACTTTTTCCGCGTTTCGAGTCGCCACAGAAAATCAACTTCGGGAACATTCAACGGCTCACGCAGGGGGCAGGAATGAATCATGGCGGCCGTTTTGCGGTCACCGGGAGTGATCCAACACAGCCAGCTGATCTTTCAATACGAAACAGAGCTAAGCAAGAGCCCTCACCTGGCTTGTCGAAAGGCAGAAGAGAGAACTTGGGACAACTGGTATGTGCAGGGTTTGCTCCACTTAACAGCTGTTGAACCGTAGTTACTGTGCTAAGCTAATGATAGCGCAGCATTGTCAGCACAATATTTAGCACGGTCTCGGCCACTTGATTGCGACATTGAAACTTATTTTTTGGCAGACGAGTATTGCTGCAAAGAATAAAGTTGCTGTCGTTGAAAATATTGACTCTGTCACCTCCCAGAAAAGTGAAAGTTCTCAGCAATGCTCTTCTTTCCGGGATCTACCGTAAAGTGCACAGCAAGCTCGATCCACTCCCCTCGCACGATAAAAAAAAAAAGTGGACAAAAAGTACAACAGCAACAGAAAGCCCCGTCCATACGTTTGTGATGTGGTTTTTAAAACAGCCCCCCCCCCCGCCGGTCCGCAATATAAATCAATATAAATCTGAAAATAGAGCAGCCAGAACCCCCCCCCCCCCCCCCCCTCCCCCACAGTCTAAATCTAAGGCGTTGACCGGGCCGGGCGACGATCAAAAGGTTGGGGACCACTGCCCTATAACTAATTTGCGGGAACCAGTAGACTGAGATGGAATGTGCCTAGCAAAGGGGCTAAAACAATTATGCGTCGGAACAGGCTCACCGCGGCAGCAGGCTTCTTAGGGCTAATGCTAGCCGGACTAGCTGGTAGGCTACGACCCACACTAGCCGACGCTAGCGGCATTGCAGGAGGGCTACGTCCCGCACTGTCACTATCAGATGTGTCCATCTGATCTACGATTATCAGACTACTCTGCTCTAGCTGATGGACACAGCCCTCTAGAAGAGAAAGCCTCTCCATGAGAATAACGCAGGTGTTGCAAGTGACTGATGCGGTGGAGGTGCACGAAGGCATGCTTACCTTAGTACAGCCGAGCGAATACTTACGCTAGCAGAGCTGTACGAGAACGAGGACGAACGGAGCTAGGAGCTGTTAAGAGAATGGGCGAAACACTAGCTATCGAAGAATGGAAACAGTCCTCAAAAATAAAGAAAAACACCGAACACAGGTACGACGGGTGGTGGTAAATTAGAAAAATATAAAAAGAAAAATATCGTTTGTCTCTCCAGCTAAGGCTAAAACAGCGACAGCATCAAAACGTCCCGGAACCGGAAATAAAATAACACAAGCATATTAAAAATGAAACAATATATAAAGAGGAAGCTTACCCTCATCAAAACAAATGGTGGTCACAATTGATCAGTCTTTTCAATACCTCCCAAATTTTCCAGACCTCTTCATGCTCTTTTTCTCTTCATACTGAGATGTACAGTGTATCCACTCTGGCTTTCCCAAAAGTTTTTTAAAAGCACTGTCGCGCATTTAGAAGCTCTCTTTACCTTTAAACCCCCAATACAGTATATCCACTTGGGTGTCCCAAGAAGTTTGTAAAAGCACCGTAACGCGTGTGTCCAGCTTTGCTTTGGTGTCTCATTGCTGCCTTGGTTAGCTCACGGCCCTAGTAGCCCAGTCAGAAATATGGCCAAGTTGGGACAGGTTAGCAAATAGCTATGCGACGCCTATAAAGCAATCAGGCAAAGCCAACACCGCATGGCTTGCTTGTTGAGCATTGCATCGCCTTCCTGCAGTGAGCATCCACTCACATCACGTTGAACGTGAAAACTTTAGACTTCGATCTTATGACTTGATTGACTATTACAGCTGTCTATTAAGTTATACGGGCCGCTCACATATCCATCTGCGCTTGTCTAGAACCCCACGTTGTGTTGATACGAATGCGCTTCTGGCTAAGGCAGATTACATACAGCATGGAGACACAAGTTAGCTGAGTTCTAATTGGCTAAAAACTCCAACTTAAAACTACAACACTTAAAGGAGCGTAACCAAATGGATATGACTCAAAAAGAACAGAAAATGGAGAATAATTTTAAAAATGACAAAAAAAAGTGATTTTTTCTGATCGTATGCATGTATATTATATATATATAAGACTTACTATACTATTTTGGTCCCAATTTTTGATATGTTTGTAATATTTGGATGTTTTTACCTGGGATTCTAAACACATTAGCTTTTTAACATAGGTTTGGATTGGCCGTCATACAGCGAATTTGCCCTACGACCCCAACCCTCATATACACTATATATATATATATATATATATATATATATATATATATAGTGCTGTGGTAGCTGTGTTAGCACTTGGATTTTCAGCGTTTGAAAAATCTGCCATGTTAAGTGTGTTGGAGAGAATGGTAAGATATCTTAGACCGATAAACTGATATGGGGCCAGTCTGAGCCATGAAAATCCAGGGTTGAAAATGAGCCTCACTCCCTCCCTGGTTAGTCATAAAACCAGTGTTTTGAAAGATGTGTACACTAACAAGAGTTTAATAAACAGTGCAGTTTTTACTCACCCTCTTTTTTTTCCTCTGTCCTACAACACAATTCGCTACAGCTTGTGCATGGGAGATGAAATATGATTCTTAGAATTAAAACCGTATTTGACTCTTTGATCATACTTTATGATAGAACACTGCAAGAGGACTCGTCCTTCTTTATCGCATCTTTGCTCTGTGTTATAATCTTTCTCCTGTGCATGCTGCGGAGGAAAAAGTATGATGACTTTTTACTGTAGGATTATTTGTTGTATCAACATTGGCTTTCATGCCAAACAATGCTACACCAGATCATTATAAATATATTACACATATTACACATATATAACACAGAATGCTGCTTTACCAATGTTTTACTAACTTTGACTGAACAATTTCCACAATAATTCATTTGTATTACACTGCTGTATATATTTTACTGCAAAATTACTGTCATTTACTCATTCACAAAAACTTACAAGCATTGTCGCACTCATAAACTGCAAGTGAGAAGCGCCATTGTCCAAAAGCCATGTTATCATCTAATATAGAGGCCGACGTGGGATGGTGCTGCTGGCAACGTGGTTATGTAAGCTGCTTTCTCAGGGACTGATAGCAATCTAATACACCCAGCAGGGGAGCAATGTGTGCCTCAGTGTTGGGGATGTGAAACAAATCACACATTTGAGTATTACACTCAGTATTTTACCACAGGTACAGAATGATTCACTCGATCGTGCCAATTGATTTGTTAAATGGTAATGTCACTGTGATTAGTGAAGCAAATGAGGCCGGCAAATCTTTGCACAGTGAGGTGTTGATTAAAAGAGCCCAAAAAGCTGGGGTAGATAGAAGTAGCCGGAAATTCTCAAACCCCGGAAAAAAAAGAAGAAAAGAAAAGAAGAAAAGACTAAAGAAAGACGCTTTATTGTTATGAGTTTGGCTATAATTACAAAAGATTTTAATGTTATTCATGTAGGTCATGTAGATCGTGGCGTCCATAAGAAAGAGAAAGGAAATCACTATGGAGAGTGACCTTGAAATGCATTCAATTGAGAAGTGGGATTTTTAAAAAAGTGGGAGTTTATAAAAAAAGGGTTAATTTTCATTCAGGAGACGCTCGGAGTCAGATAGACTCAAATCTATGAGCTTTTGAAAAACAAAGAATCCATTCTTGCTTAGTATTCTGGCAATTTATGTTCTCAGAGGAAGTCGCTTGTGGCCCAACGCACAACGGTCACCAGACATCAGCGATGATCAATGGGACAATTACTTGCAATTAGCAACACAATTGTATGATATTAGGGCCAACATTTTCTTAAAGCAAGAAATGAAGCCAACACAACATTTCAAAATAGACTTTTTTTTTCCAAGACAGATAAAAGTCAAAAATAAAGTACAGTATACAACACTGTAGTTAAGAACAGAACTGTATTGTACTGTACTGTATTGTTATTTTATCAACAGTACATCATGTTTTTTCCATTTTCCAGTTCATATACTGTACATGTTTGAATACTCCGGTTTTTGTTCAATAAACAGGTTTTGGACAGTATATTTTTGCATTTTAATGCTTGTGTTACATGTGTAATTCATTTTGTTAAAGTACTTGCACATTCGCACAGGATGTGTACCATTGTTTCCCACATGAGGAAATTCCGTTATAAGGAAAACTTGGAAAACGTAAAAAGGATTCCTTATTAGAGTACTAACTGTACACATGTGGAAAATCTAAAATTCATGCTAATCAACCTATTGATTAGCAGTACCACTTTTGTTTTTCAGCACACCTACATCTTATCATTAATATATCAGTTTGTTTGATCAGTCGGTTTAAAGTCAACTCTGTCTGTATTGTTCGGACCCAGTGTTGGGGAACACCTTGCTTCTGTGGGGGAGGCAGGAGCAATGAAAAATGTGATGGTTAATCGATAAGGATGGATCAAAGTGCTGCATGCCTGAAGTCTTGTAGTGTCCGTAAGCCCAGACATCATTCACTTTAACACCTCCTCATTTTTTGTTGTATGTGTGGTAGGTGGTTGGGACAGAATGGGCGGGTGAGCTAGCAAGCAAAATAAATGTGAGTGTTTTTCATTTCGCGGTTGAGGTTGGCCACTTGATGCTGTGTGTCAAGTGGTATCAATCATCCTGGCAAGTTTGAAATATTGTTTTCTAAGTCTGCTGATGGTTTGATTTTTTTTTTAAACAAAATGTAAATAACACTTTTTTGCTCACACATTTGCAATTTTATTATTTTACCCCCTTATTCAAGTTTTGAAATATTCACTGCTTAAAGTTTGATGTGATTACAATTACCTATTTCATAACCAGAATCACAGAATATAATAGATAACCACTTGGTTCTGTTTTCTAGGAGAACAACATTGGCCTGTCCGCTCCCAGAGTCACCATGGTAGGGATGGCTATTCATTGTTAAATGGTCAAAGTTGCCTCTAAGAACTTACTACATTCATTATGCATGAATCTACCATAAGACTAAAATTAATAACCTGAATTTGGGACTCACTATTTTGAAAGTAATCAGAGGCATCTTATACAAGTAGTGTTAAATTGTAGTGCTTTGCCACTAAGCTATATACTGCTAGATCTCTTGTCTGTTGATGATGAACATGTGTGTAGTTTTTTCCCTGTGTTCTTCTAGGGGTGTAACCGTACATAGAAAACTATTTAAAATATTTTAATGGCCATTTTCATCAGTATAGGATAAAGCAGAACCCATAATTCTTCTTACAGATCAATGTCAGCTTATTACATGTCATTAGCAGTCCAACCATCAATACTTTTGCACTCCAAAAGGTTTATCACACCACGTTTATACTAAGATGATCTGAACACATTTAGACGTGTTTTTTTGTTTGTTTTTTTAGAAAATTGTGTGCAATTGGAAACACAAGAGTGAAATTATATTGTCACATGGGTATATGTGCCAGGCTGCTACATGGTGCTATGGTGTAACTCTCCTACATCCATGCGGCTGCATAAAATCTCCATTTTGTCTCTGTGTGTAAGCAAAAAATTAATAATAAAAAACAATCAATTTGACGAATAAAGAAGTCAGCCACTATAAAACAAACAAAACCCAATGTGGGAGATCTTAAAGCAGATAGTCAAGCATGTTTACTTGGATATGAAGGTGCACTTGATGCATGTATGTAGTTTGACGTTCAATTATTATGTAGTTTGACACTGTTATTCATTTTGACTTAAGTAATTGTGATAGTATTTTTGTCGGTGTGCAATCCAAATCTTTTGCAATCCAAATGTAATAAAGGACAATTTAAGAAAATGAAGTGACAAGTAAGTGACAGAAGGTGTGT
The DNA here is from genome assembly GCF_059441005.1 of Hippichthys cyanospilos. Classification (NCBI taxonomy): domain Eukaryota; kingdom Metazoa; phylum Chordata; class Actinopteri; order Syngnathiformes; family Syngnathidae; genus Hippichthys; species Hippichthys cyanospilos. The sequence goes on from NC_142385.1 coordinate 1,040,588, forward strand.
GAGACATGAGAAGTTCTGGCATGAATTTGGGGAGTTTTGAATATGTAGTGTATAATGGGAATGCAATGGGGGAGCACATTTAACTTTTCTAGATCACTCCGGAGGGTGGTTTAAAACTCTGAATGAAATCGAAATAAATCTTGTACACTATATAACTTGTTAAATATGTGCAGTAATTGTTTAGCCCTGTTTAGCTTGTGTGTGTGTTTTGTTTTGCATGTTACATCATGTCATGCGATCTAATAATAATAATAACAATAATAATTCTTATTATTATTAGGTCATTAAATCGATATTTAATAATATAAATATAATAATACGAATTATTATTATTATTATTGTTGTTGTTGTTGTTGTTGTTGGTATTGTTGTTATTATTATTAGGTCATTAAATCGATATGTAAATAAAACAGAAATCTACACTTCCTGTCGTTTTCTGTCCTAAACGCTGTCATGACGTCACCACGCAGCTAGGTCCGAGATCAAATTTGTGATGTTTGAACACAGTCATGTCTCTTTTTCCACGGCCGGTTTAAATTTTGCTGTTCTGCCTTTCAGTTACAGGAATTTGTTCTACATGACTCTTGCTATGTTTTTATTTAGCCGCAAACTGCCTGGTGAGCTTTCGTGCGAAAAGAACGTGATCGAATACGTGTGGATCGAGACTGTATTAAATTCCTACAGTGGCAATGCCTGTATGCAAAATGTTGTTTGTTAAATTGTTAAGGTCATATTTAAAAGCTAAAGTGACATAATTACCGTTGATTGCCACTTAATTTAAGTTTCTTTTTTACACCTGCTGGAATGTGTGCTATCGAAAAACATGGCTAATTTTCACTCCTGACGTTGATGCCAAGATGTGCATTAAAAGCTACAAACTACTATGAGGACATCTTGCGTTATCACTTCAGAGTTTAGTTTGTATAATTTCATTTTGCTGTTAAGAATGAACTATTGCTTACCTGAAAAAGTTCTTATTTATATCTTCTTTATCAAAAATGTACTGATAAAACATTTTCATTTGGGCGACAGTTTAAAAATATAATACTGATTAATATATTAATAAAATAATATTTTAGTATATGAAATGTATCTTGTTCGACTTTTTTTGTATGCAGTTTATATTGTAGTTAGCTTAAAAATAGCAGTTGTCAACATGCTATTTTTGTGGAAAAAGACCATTTAAGCATAAATCATTTTTAAGTATTTGAATCGAATTAGTTTTGAATCGAAAATCCTTGAGAATCGAAAATTGATTCTGAATCGAATCGTGAGACAGCCAAAGATTCCCACCCCTATATAACAACAACAACAACAATAATAATAATAATAATAATGATATGCGATATAATAATATCACAAATATGTTACCTGGTACAAAATGTCTTTGTGACTATTTGAGCCCTTAAAAAGAATCTCAACCTAAGACAGATAAAAATTGTTAATGTAAATGTTGTACCTTTTGTTTGTTGCAACTGACCAACAATGCCTTTTTTTTTAATTGATTATGCCGTACTTTAAAATCCAACCTGTCCACTTCCATTATTTTGTGAACTCCTACTGTATATGAGCTGTATGTTTTTCATGTGCTTAATTGCAGTATTTTCTGTGTAGTCAACTTGAAATGAATGTCCTAACCGCAATGGTGTGTGCGCTCAACTGTGCATCTCAGTGGAGAGGAAGTCTGGTCTATGAAGGCATGGATGAAGGCAGTTTTGATGATGTTACTTCTTTTTATTTTAAGAAGACATCAGATAAATCTGTGCTTATCCTTGCTCACGATATTACGAACCCTCCTCTGCCTCTTCCTCGCCTTCACTCAAAGGAAGTCTGCTTCTCTACAGTTTGCAAATGGAGTATGTTGGTATGTCAATCAACTTTTGTAGGAAATTGCTTGTTTCTCTATTCACAGTTTGTATAAAGCTTCAAAAGTCACAATATATGTTATACTATTTAATGACTAATTTTAAGTATTGAAAATAGATTGTTCTCTTTGATAATGCCGTTTTAATGGTTGAAAAATCAAGTTTTGGGGTCTCCTAAAAAGTGACATTTTGAAGTGACAATCTAGTGATACACAGGTCTTTCTAAGAAAATGAATCATAAAATAGCACATCAAATGACAATATCGCAGTAACTCACCTTTCGATTTCTTGAAAAGATTATTACCTGTAGAAAATTTGTCACTTCAACTTTTAGGTATAGGAGCAGAGTGAAAGTGTGCTGGCTCTGTAGGAACTTCATAAAGCTCAGCTTCAATAAAATGGCCCTCTTAAATAGACCTTGTAACACAAAGGGTCAGCCTAGACCACATGGCTTCACTGTGAATCACATTTCAAAACAAACTGGTATGATGTCCACCTCAAACTCTTCCCCTTACTCATCTATGCTGAGATTATCAGAGTGTATTTGTCAAGATGGAGAGGCATGGCGATGACAAGTAACCACTTGGCCTTTGGTGTCTAAGGAGTGATTGTGAGTTATGAGGTAAAGGGCAATGCTTATTGGAAACAGACAACGAATCAGGCCAAAGTGGGGTTGTATTGTGCTTGGAAGGCAGTGAGAGCAATCTGTAGCACATTTGGCACTCATGATTCTATAAATGCATGATCATATCAGAGTAAAGTAGCTGTTGGGCTCATTTGCAATGTCTGGTGATTGCTATATTTTTTTATTAGTAGATGTGAAATTTAAATAAACCCAGAGGCAGAACCATCTGGAAATACTTTATATGTGCAGATGATCAATGCGCTCTGCTCAGCATATGAATCAGGAGGCTCAAGCTGCTCTACCCTGGGGGCGAGGCTTTGTCCCCCTGCAAACTGAGGCTGTTACGGTAGATAGCATTCTGTTGTAAAATGTGAACAGTCTTTGTCAGTTGTTCAATGCCTTTGGTGGTTTCCCTTTCCTTTGCTGTGTGAGGAGGCGCACAAGTGTCAAAGTGGCAAACTTAGTGTTATGGCAGAGCTATGACTTCTGGAGAGCAATGCTGTGAAGGGAGCGCTATGGAGAGCTGAGCCTGATCTTCAATCTTCAATGAGCGCTGAGAAATCGGGTGAATCAGGAAGTTGTGATCAGTTGCCATGCAGCTGCTATCATAAAGTACTTGTCACCTTCGTCCGAATGGTCATTTATTTGGCACCTTTTGTTTTTTTTTTGTATTTTTCTTTGTAATATCCAGTGGGTCTTGTATTTACTATTGTGGCTGGTTCGTTCCTTCATCTGTCAATTGCCATGCATACGCTATGGTTCTTAAGTTTGCTTCAAGTTATATAGGATTAATGTGTGAGAATTTTTAAGCTCTATGTTTTCATTGGCACATTTCCAGAACGTCAAGTCAAAAAGCCGTCATGTCAAGCTGTCTTCCTAGTTTCTTTCCAAATCTTGTCTCAGAGCCTGTTTCTAGTGTGTAGTTTGCAAGTCTGTGGTTTCCAATGCTCACTGAGGTTACTGTATTTTTCGGATAATAAGTCACAACTTTTTTTCCCCATGATTTGATCCCTGCGATTAATAGTCCAATGGGGCTTATCTGCATTTTTTTTATGTTTTTATTTTTGCTGGAAACCTGAGATAATCCACCGATCAAGCAAATGTGTGTATCTGTATAAAGTGTAAGTTTATGGAACAATGTAATGAGTTTTAAAAACTATATTATTAAAAATTATACCCAAATTGAAGATCTTTTATAAAAGCTTTGTGATGTGCAAATTTGATATATATTTTACGTTATTAAATGGTGTTTTTAGATTTATGATTGTATGTATAAAATATGTGCAATGTGTTCATATGTTGTCTAAAATAAGCAATCAATGAAACAAAGGGAGACAGAAGAAGATACGATGGAAGTATTGGTTTTGAGTTTGAACTTCTATTTAACTGCAGTATAGTATTAGGTTGAAAATATCCATCCATTTTCTATCAATATATTGGGATAAACATGCAGGCATGTTCAGTCTATTGGGGATGTTTCTATATGCAGGCAATTAAAAAAAAACAGTTTCAATAAATAAATAAAAAAACTTCCAAATGCCATCTTTCTGCGTAAATATCCGATTTTACGACAAACATCTTATAGTCCAGTGTGGTTTATCCGTGCCCAAAATTTGTATTTATTTATTTTTTGCTGCCACTGGTGTGGCTTAAAGTCTGGAAAATATGGTTCTTTGGAATTTTGTGAATGAAGACTTTCTTTCTTTTCCTTTGGCCTGTCTTGTTCTGGGTTCAAACGTCGCTCCACACTTGACACCAGAAGGGTACTCTTTGGTCACAGGTCCACATTCTTCTCTGCTCATCTCAGTGCTACAAATTATTCTGCTTGCACCAAAGTGTTTGTGCAACAAAACACACATAGAATGCCTTCAAATGGTTTGGTGCATTGTTTAAAATCCTGGAAGACATGCACGTTCTGCTATTTAATGAGTTAATCATCATTGTTTTGCAAATTGTATATGTCAGAGATTTGAAAAGAAGCAGAAGAAAATCATTCATTTTGAAATCCTAAAATGTGGCACAAAGGATTTACATCTTGAAGTGTAAATAAAAAGTTTATTGCACAATGCATTTAGGGACTTACACGAAAATCCCAAAGAGTTTTAATTGATTCAATGAAGTAAATTGAGCACAAATTAATATATCAGCGGTATGGAAAACCACTTTTCAGCTGTGAAACGAATCTCACAATTTATGAAATTAATCGACAATAGATCGTGACATTTAAAATTACCGGTAGGTTTACAAGAAATCTAATCTTTAAAACCACCATTTTGACTCTGTTTAGCCAACCACGCCATTCCATCAAGGAGTGCACAAATGCATCCAAAGGCTGTTTCGGAATGTGTTCATAATCCTTGTAGAAATGTTTTTTTTTTTTTTTTTTTTTTTTTTTTTTATAGCAGTGGACTCTGCCTTTCACAGAAAACCTTATTATTTTGTGCAAACGACTGCAGTTCAAAAATATCTTGACACAGCTTCAACTGGCAAGAAAGACTACCTGACATGCAAAAAATAAACTGAAAATATAAAAACTGGCTGGCAGAGAAGATGAAAAAAAATCTCAACAAAGGTCACAAATCAAATAGGATCGAAAGTACTGAATATGAAAAGGAAAAAGGGCGGAGAGGATGGTGCTTAAAAAGAACTGACTGGTAGGCTTAGGCAGCTTGAGGAGTGCTAGGGGGTGGAAGATGCCACCTTTATCAAATGTCTTAACCCAAATTGCCTCCCCAACAACTGGTAATGAGTCTATCAATACTAAATCCACATGTTATTTGAATTTGGTCACATGACTTTCACAAGCTCACTGGTTGTTACCCAAGTCCTAAGCATGATACATACAGTAAATATTGTTATCGTAAATCTCTTTGCTCCTGTGGACTTGAAAACAGGAACAAAAACTTTCAATAAAATTACCTAAACAAAATTGTCCACACGCATCAACAGACCAGTGCCATCTCAAGGCCAACAAATGAAATGCGTTTACATTGTCAATGGCTAAAATTATCACTGGTTATTAATGTTATTTTAATGGGTTTATGGGCGTGAATTTGGACTTGGAACGAATTATTCAGTTGACATGTAAAATGAAAATGTAATTATTATCAGCAACAACAAAAAGTCAATAGAATATCTATTTATGTCATATATAGGCTACACTGTTATGTGTTGTGTTGAATTCACACCATTTGTTTTAAGCCCTGTATGAATATTTGTTCCTGGGTAGCTCAACTAATTCACATGCGTGTGAGAGAGCGAGGATACTGTTGTCACTGCCTTAGGAAGGTGGCAGAAATATTTAGCATGGCTTATCTACTTTTAAAGCTTACACAATCACCAGTTTTGTGAGGGTCCAATTCCATTCATTAACAGCCAAGTGAAACATTGCATTCACATGTGTTTGGGTTCCATTGTTTGTGTCTGTGCATCCTGCCATGCAGTATTGACTTTGCAGAACGGGCTGCGTGGTGACATTATGACACAGCATGCCTCTGACATAGTAACGAAGCTGTCCGATTTCATTTTATACTTGATATCGATTTAGGGACATATAATTTAAATTTAAATCTGTTATATAGATGTGGCCAAGTGAGAAATAACACCGTGCACACACTTTATTTTATTTGGGCTTTATTCCCCGACTGCACATGGATTATGCACAGCATTAATTTACAAACATTGAGGTTAGATTTGTTACAAAATAGACAACAGTAGTGGCTTGCTGAACAAAGAAAAAACACAAAACATTTCAAGCCACTGAGCTTCAATGGTCACATGTATGACAAACAAACTGAACTGTTCAATACACTTACTTAATATTCTCTCCAATGTTCGCGGGTGCACTCAGAAGGCAACGGACAATCTCCCCTCTGAACAGTACGAACGGTAACACGTTAACTTTACACAAATCTACTGCAAATCTACACCACATTTTACGATTCAAAATTACTCACGCTGCGCCGCGGCATACACCCACCATCAGCTGCAAAACAACAATGAACCTCTCCAGACCAGCTTCCACTGTAAAAACGTCATTTCCATAACACGCCATCGTCAAAGATTCGCCGTCTTATTGAACATATTGTAACTGAATGTATTAGTTACCTTAAACTCTATCGAGGCACGATTGGAACGACAAGACAATATTGGAACGTCCACTTAACACGATGCCTCCAAGACCGCCAGTCTTCGCGGGTATTTTAGTCTATTTCCTGGTCTGGGTCTCATGCTCGCTACTTGCTCTCGCGTTATTTCAGTGACTACTGTTCCCAAAGGGACAGCACCCCCTCTGTTAGGCAGAGATGCTGGCCAACGGTAAAACGTCAGAGATGCTGGCCAACGGTAAAACGTCAGTTCACCTGGTTATATATATATATATATATATATATATATATATATATATATATATATATATATATATATATATATATATATATATATATATATATATATATATATATATATATATATAACCAGGTGAACTGACGTATATATATATATATATATATATATATATATATATATATATATATATATATATATATATATATATATATATATATATATATTGTGGCGAGGCGAAGAAACCACACGTTGCTGTTCTAGTGGAGATCTTTACTCTTCGCATGCAACAAAGTCCAAAACAGCAAAGACAAAGCCAACAGGTTCAAAGCATCAAAGTATCATAGCAACATGCCTACTGGGTGAGAGACATGGTCCTAGTGTCCGCCCCACAGCTCCCCCCCGAACACCCAGAAAGACATAACGGAAAACCCCACAGGGTATTCACCAGTCTGGCACCCTGAGACTCAGTCTGGTCCTGGGCGGTGTATGTGACACCAGGGCCCCAGGTGCGACAGGAGTAAGGGTGAGACGCTCAGTGTGAAAACCATGAGGTAGCGTTGGCAAAGGGATGTTCTGAAGTTCCGCAGTGGCAGTGCTGACCTGCATGCTGTCAGGCACAGTGGCTTCCGAGGGACGGCCGGTCGGGGCTGCGTCCCAGTCTGTGCCTGGGCATGAACCTGCTGCGGCACCAACACCAGCTGACCCGCTCTAATGTATACTCAGACCATACCTGCGGGCATGGTGAATCGGAGGGGTGGCTGAATGATGGTGGCTGGAGGCCTACTGCTGAGGCCAGACGGACATCGGTAGTAGATGAGGCCGCCCGGCTGGAAGATCCCGGTCGACTCCCAGGGACTCCGAAATTGGACTGCACAGCCGTTCTCACCAGCGCCCGTACCAGCCTGTTGCTGGCTGGCTCGATCCCTGGTGCGCCAAGGGACTGGGCGACGGGTGAGAGGACCCTTGTCGGGGTGCTGGCTGGCTGACGTGGTACAAGCTTGCTGCATTACCTGACGTATAGTAGGCTGGTGGAGGAATGTCACGATGTGGGACGTCTGCGGTGATTCCTCGCTGAAACATTCTGACGTCCGGGGTCACCCATGTGGCGAGACTACATCTCCAACAGCCTGACTAAACTTTCTAACGTCTGGGATAATAATATGGCAAGATGACCCATCCGGGGTCACCCATTCTAACGTCCAGGGTCACCAATGTGGCGAGGCGAAAAAAACCACACGTTGCTGTGCTAGTGGAGATCTTTACTCTTCGCATGCCATCACAAAACTGATACAACAAAGTCCAAAACAGCAAAGACAAAGCCAACAGGTTCAAAGCATCAAAGGATCATAGCAACATGCCATGGTTCTAGTGTCCGCCACAATGTGTGTGTGTGTGTATATATATATATATATATATATATATATATATATATATATATATATATATATATATATATATATATATATATATATATATATATATATACATATACACACACACACACACACAGTGGGCCCCCGTGTTACGAATTTAATCCGTATGACGGGCAATCCAAACCTATGTTAATTAGTGAATGCGTGCAACTCGTGCAAAAACCTTAGGTAACAACATCACGACTTTTTACACATATTAAAAATTAGTAACATAATCTACTGTACAGTTAAAATTAATAACATAAATATACAAAGGAAAAATGACATTTACGTTTGGGGTGACGTGACTTGAGCTGGTGGTGGGTAGAGGGGGAGGGGAGCAGAGACAAACCCGCAGAATTTATTTTTTTTCTTAAACAAGAACTTTTCTTAAAAGAGACCATATCACAGGCGATTTCCTTCTCTTTAATCCATAATAGAAGAAGCCTCTCCATTTTGTTGTTGACCAAGGTCCGTCTCCTGGCAAGAAAAGTCTTGCCCTTAGAAGATTGCCGAGCGGTTACGGCCAAACTCACTAGCAAGGTTAACTATGAGTGCGCCTCCTTCGTATTTTTTTATTATCTCCTGCTTCGTTTCTATTGTCATCATCCCCTTACTTCTTCCTTTACCGCCACTTGCAATTTTAGAATCCGACCAGCTGTGCCATCAAGCTAGATGAAGGCGTTCGGCCAATAGCATATCGGCATTTCTGTGATTGACGTGACGCCGGCCAATAGCATATCCGCATCTCTGTGACTGAGACCGTGACTGTGACCTTAATCGACCAATAGCATAAAACAGCACATTAAATGTCAGATTACTGAGTCATTTGTGTGCCATCTGGATGATATTATGCAAACTCGTTTGTAAGAGAAGTGGTTATACGTAAAAGAAAATGGCATGATGAATCATTGGGTAATGCTACCCAGTTGAACACTGAAACATTGCTGCTCCAACATGATAAGTTTAAAGCTTATCTCAGTCTCTGAATTGAACTGACACCATTTGAAAACTCACAGCTGCAACCTTAGTGAAGTGATAGAAAACATACATTTAGCAATTTAGATAATGACCCTGTTAAACCAACAATCTCCAAAGCATGTCAATCACCATTAATCATTTGATTAAACCACAGCGGTTTGAGCTAATGAAGATGATGGCAATAAGTAATGGACACCGAGGGACACCAGTCTTAATGCTTAGCTCCTTTTCATTCCCTTCATGGCCGTTTACACGGAGAGTGTGAAGGTTACTTTAAAATGTCAGCCATGTTCTTAGAGTTCAGGGGTCATACTGGGACTCATCCTGAATATTCTATGTTTAATTAAACCTCAGATTAGAGCAGTTCAGACACTTAATGAGACATATTTTTCCTAAGATAAGCCTTCCTCTGCATAACCAATAGATGCTTGTTTAATTTTTAATTAGGAATCAACAATATTGCATGGTATTGCTTCAGGAACACACATTATAACCGCAAAATAAGAATTGCAACTTCAAATTGCAAATATATATAGAGTTCATGTTTCTATCAGAAAGCTGACTGATGTTAAAGCATTCATAAGTGTCTTCTGAGATGATAGAAAGTACAGTGGGCCCCCGTGTTACGACCTTAATCCGTTCAGCGGCTATGCCCGTAACTCGAATTCGCCGAATGACAGGCAATCCAAACCTATTAGTGAATTAGTGAATGCGTGCAACGCATGCAAAAACCTTAGGTAAAAACATCATGACTTTATACATAAATTAAAACTTAATATAATCTATTGTACAGTTAAATTAAAGAACAAATATACAAAGGAAAAATGACATTTACCTTTGGGGCGACGTGACTTGAGCTGGTGGTGGGTGGAGGCGGAGGTTAGCAGAGACGAACCCGCAGGTTTATTTTTTTTCTTAAACAAAAACTTTTTTCAAACGAGATTTTTTTTAAACAATCTGTAAACTACCACCTTTATTACTTTCTCAAAGGACCCTATTTATACTAGGCACCGTTGAATTCGTTTGAAGCTTGGCAAGAGGAAATGGAGGAAATGTGCCAATACAGTATATCCCACCGGGGGGGGGGCTGCTGCTGCTGGCTACTCTAAAAAATACATCATCCTTCTCGCATTGTATGTCAAAACAGCGGCGCCACAAAAAAAAGATCAAGCACAAGCGTATGAACTGTTAATCTAAATAATTTCCAAAACATTATTTTGGGTGCAGCCTACGCGGCACAGTAACAGTTGATCCACGGACCGGTTCCGGTCCGCGGACCGGTGGTTGGACATACAGTACATGTATTGAGAAAATAACCTGACCCTAGTGAGGATAGGCAATTCAGAAAACAAAAAGCTTTTTTATTCGCTATATATTTTGCACCATAAAGCACACTTAAAATCCTTAAACGTTCTCAAAAATTTACAGTGCATCATATGTAAGTCGAATTGAAGTTGAATAAAGTTAAGTTAGTGGCTGACTGTACTGGTTTGTGCCTTATAACCCAGTACACTGTATACAGTATATGTACATTTCTAAAAATTAGGCCTGTTTGTTGAGATTGTGCTTTATTATTGGGTGTGCCTTAATATAGTACAAAACAAGTGGGTACTTTTACACAATATACTTTAATGACAAACAAATGCAAGAATAATTTATTATCCATCTGCTGGTAACTAAGTTAACATACAAGGTATACCATATACAGTACATGAATACATGTCAAATATTTGTAAAGGAACATTATGACACATGCCATCTAGCTCCATACACTGAGCAAATATTGAAACACATGCGCCAAGCTTCTTTGTCCCCTGTCACTTGTTTGACAGATGTACATGGATGTATCATGTGGGCCCTAATGTATTTTTAAACAGGCACAGCAGCAGATAGCAAATGAAGCGTCGCCAGGGCAACTCTCTGCGAATGGGTCCTCCATCTATCTGTTTGTCCTCACGCTCAGACATAAAAACCTACAATGACAGGAACACACATATTCCTACACAGCACTGAGAATAACTGCCATTCATCAACTTTCTTAGACCAATGGGCTTGCTAAAGGTCCCATCTTTCATTCTAAAGCACCTCCACTCTGCGGTGTCCAGCCGGGTCTGCACTCTGCCTGTGGAATGCAAACGCTCCTACCTCGTAGGACGATTGATGATTTTGGGAAACCATTGTTTATTCTCCAAATGCAAATCAAAGCCATCTTACTTCCCACATATACTGTTGCTATGTGTACAGAGAAGAGCAGGGAGAGAGGTAATGACCACGGACAGCATGCAGCTGTGAAACTTAATTAATCTTCACCCTTTATGCATTGTTTGGTGAAGGGACCATATTTCATATTTTTGCATAATGTGACCTAATAAGATATTGAATTACCTGAAGACTCAAATTCAGTTAAGTAAAAAGAATTACCCGAAGACTAAAAAAAAAAAAAAAAAAAAGATAAACAGAAATAACCACTATGGGTTAAACTGAACCTATGTCAAAAAATATATATGTTTAAAACAACCCGAGAAAATTAGTTATATTATAAAAAAAAATAAATTAAAAAAACGTGAACGGAATGTTTAGTCAAATTGACCCAAGAAATGTATTATCCGTATTTTGTCAACACAAATTGGATTATTTTTGTTTATTTTTAAAATTATTACCATAATGAGACGAGCTAGATGAGGTGGGTGTCAGATGGCAAATTAGCACTAACTGCCTGTTGCGGCTACCAGCAGCTCGTGTTAGCTAGGATTGCTACGGCACTATTACTGAAACTACTACTGCTATTTGTAAAAAAGACAGAGGATTTCCCATTCAGTCACCACCTGATTCATTCTAAAAATGTTTGTTAATATTTATTATTGACTGGCTTCGGTCTTCCCAATCCAATCTTGACACTAAAATGATGGGTCTAAAAAGGAACCCATCCCTGAGTAAAAGTACAGTAACCCAAAAAAGTTATGTCAGTAAACATTTTGGAGCTGAAAAGCTGCTAAATTTTACAGACACTCCTCAGCATTTACCTCTCAGTGTGTTAGGGGTTTAAGCAGTTCTTTCTTGTTTTTTTTTTCTTTTCTTTTTTTTTTAAGAAAAGATGTCTCTAAAGTAGGACATAAGTACAGTGGGCCCCCGGGTTACGAACTTAATCCGTTCAGCGGCTACGCTCGTAACTCGAACTGCTCGTATTAGTGAATGCGTGCAACGCGTGCAAAAACTTTAGGTAAAAACATCACGACTTTATACACATATTAAAAATGAGTAACAAAATCTACTGTACAGTTAAATTAAATAACATATACAAAGGAAAAATGACATTTACCTTTGGAGCGCCGTGACTTGAGCTGGGTGGAGGCGGAGGGGAGCAGAGACCAACCCGCAAAGTTAACACAGTTACGCTGATATGCTATTGCTCTTACAATGTCACAGTCACTGTTTCAGTCACGGTGTCAGTCACGGAGATGCTAAAACATATCACCGGCGATTTCCTTCTCTTTAATCCATAATAGAAGAAGCCTCTCCATTTTGTTGTCGAGAGAGGTCCATCCCCCGGCAAGGAAAGTCTTGCCCTTAGAAGATTGCCGAGCGGTTTCGTCCATAGTCACGAGCAAGGTTAATTATGCGTGTGCCTCCCTCTTTTTTTTTTTTATTATCTCCTGCTTCGTTTCTATTGTCATCATCCTCTTACTTCTTCCTTTACCGCTACTAGCAATTTTAGAAGCTATGTCTAACAGATAAAGTTTGCAAAGTATTCACAACATTCCTTCCTTCCGTTTTTCACTCATTTTCTCTCCTTCCTTCCATCCCGACCAGCTGTGCCATCAAGCTAGATAAAGGCGTTCGGCCAATAGCATATCGGCATTTTTGTGATTGACGTGACGCCGGCCAATAGCATCTCCGTGAGTGAGACCGGGTGACCTTAATCGACCAATAGCATATTGGCATCTCCGTGACTGACTCCGTGACTGACACCGTGACTGAGACAGTGACTGTGGCGTTGTAAGAGCAATAGTGTTCACGTACTGTCACAAGCGTCAACTGCTGACTTTGTTGGCGCAGCTAAGCGAAAATATATTTGCATACACAATGGCCGGCATGTCGGATTGTTCGTAAGACGAAAGGTTTGTTCGTAAGTGGGGGACAAAAATCTCCGTGGTCAACGCTCGTAAGTTGAAATGTTCGTAACAGGGTGTTCGTAAACCGAGGTCGACTGTACTGCAAAGTCATATGGAAGCCCAATCTCAAGATAAATTTAAAAAACAAATGCTGACATAAGCAGTTTGTGTTGAAGGCATGATGCTGCTGTAAACAGGCAGTTTGAAAAATATGACACAAAAATAACATAACACCAACAACAAAAATCTGTCCACCATCTTTCTGCGTAAATATCTCAAGTTACGACCTGCGACTTACCAGGGGTGTCACTAGACCTAATACTGTACTGGGGCACAACTTGGGCACAAAGAATTCATGAGAGCGGGCATAGTGCATGAAAAAAACCAAAACATTTTTAGCACTTATTTATCATAGAAAACAAATAGTTTTTTAAACTACCCAATCATATCAGTCTATGTTGCTGTCTCGATCTTTGATTAACCACCTGACATGAACTACCTATGCACTTTACTCTAGCCCTCTAAACCATTACTGATAAAAGCAAAAAGGGAGAGCAATAAATCTTTTTTTTATCTTTTTGGAATTATATCCCTAAAGTGAAAAAAAAAAAAAAAAACTAATTTAAAGGTGTTGAATGAATGTGAATAAGACTGGATGATGTTAGAATCATTTTGAATGTTTGACTGTTTGAATTGGTGAAAAATGAAAAAATTAAAATTAAAACACAGAAAAAAAATCATAAAATTTGAAAAAATATGAATAATTATAATTGTTTTTGTGAATACTTAAATGTATGAAAATAATTGCTTTAATAATGTTATAACCTAGGAATTTTACAAATTATTATAAAGTATTAAAATAACCGAATGACCTTATGTCAAATGTAATCAACTGTTTCAAGTTAAATGTTTATAGTTAAATGTCAATTGCCCAATGGAAGTTAATGGGACATTTTGGAATAGAAAATCAGGATTTGTGGGAAAATGGTAAATATTTGGCATAAGAAAAAGTCATGCATGAATATGAAGAATAATATGAAATTGGAAGTATCAAAAACAAAACCACAAAAAAAAACTAATAAATCTGAGAAGGAAAGAAAACATGTGAACCCAATCAGGGATTATACCACCATTTCCTCACGTGCAGAACCAGTATTTTAACCACATTACCTAGTAACCTTTCTATTCGGCAGCAATAAAATTCCAATTGTGAATGAATGGGATTGTGTACCGTTGGAAATAATGTTGATATGGTTCGCAGGAAAATATGAAATTGCTGTAAAAATGTGAATTATTGGAATGTTGGCATTGATCCCTAAGGCTAAATTCATTAGGTAAATTTTGTAAATGTGAAATCGGAAAACTTTAAATGTGAAATTTATAATTGGCTATTATAAAAAGTGAATGTTAATTCGAAATCAAAAATATGGTCTCTGCACATGAATAGAGTATCACAATAATTAGCCATGTGAGCATTTCTCTAACTCATTCATTTCATTTTAGGCACAATTTCCGTCGTTCCAATAATTCATAAATATTAATATTTTCCCTTTATTCCATATTTTTCACCTATAGTAGTTCATAATTCATTCTCAATGGCATATTTAAGATTTTACACTTGAAGTTTCCCCATTTCACATACACATCATTCAGTTTGTTCCTTTCACATTTTCACCATTACTAATATTCACACATTCCAATAATTCATATCTATTTTAATATTCTCACCAAAACTTTGTAACCTTTCCTTTTTTGCCATTACTTATTCGATTTAAACCCTTCCAACTATAATCCATTACCCCAATTCCCACCATTTCATGGGTGTATCCATTTTCCTCTTCCCACAATTCCAAATTTTCCCACAATTCCACTTTTTTTTCAGTTTTTCCCTTGTATCTTCTACATTATTTGGCCTATTCAAACCGTTCCAACTTTGTAATATTCAGAATACTTCACAGATACAAGCATTCAAACATTCCACATCATTTCACCATTCAACGCCTCTACCTTCTGCGTTTTCGTCTTCATGCACAATTTCTTCAGGAATTGCAAAATTTCCTGTTGTTACTGTCTTTTTTTAGCTTCCATGTATGCCTGAGTTTTTAGATTTGCTGTTTCCATTGAATCATTTTATTTTCACTTGAAATACATAGATGTTGTGTTTTTACTTTTTGCTACAACCTCTTCAGTATTGCAAAACAAGATGAGTCAAATCTTGTTTGCAAACCAAGTCTTTTGAAATCTTTCTTTTACCCAGAAAGATTTCACTACAGTGGCAAACATGTTTGTAACCTTGTTTTTGCAGGAAGATTATTGTGGATGCCACCTTTTGCAGATTTACACTTCTCAGTCTTCTTTACAGTCCATGATTATGATTATTTATTATTTATTTTTTTAACTAAAGTGATATTTCACACTACTCAAATAAGTGAGAAACATTGGTGTTCATTTTAATGGTGACTTATATCAATCGCTTAAATCTCACTTTGATTATCATTCTCATGCTTCTACTACTCTGTATTAGCTTCGATACAGAGCATTTTTCATCAACACTGAACGGATATGTCATTGCTTTTGTCATTGAAGGTACACTTCAGCACAACTATAAACCTGTGGCGCTAGGTAGCCCCATATGCACACCTAAGAATGGTAAGGCAAACTAGAGGGGGATGGGAATATCTCGTAAATTCATAGTTCACTGTCTGAAATAAAGGCATAAACCTGGCCATTAACCTGATCACAGCACTTGACGTGGACGTATAGGAAGAAAACAAACAAAAAAAAACATTCAAACTCCACCGTATATCTTTCTGTGATTGAAAATACGGTTCTATATATTCTGGATGGTGGAATAGTTGAAGCTTCCCATCCCAGTTCTGAGCAGAAGCAGGCACTGACCATCTCAGGAAAATAATTGGCTCGAGGTCAGCCCGTCCCTTGGCTGACAGGCTGTACAAAATCTTCAACATTCCCCGTTGTTATCTGAGAACAAAAGTTATCACTTGTAACCTCATGCACTACTTTGATGATGCATCAAACTAAATTGTTTTCTATTTCAGCTGTCACTCATGTTTGACAAAATTGTTGCCCTGTGCTCATTAATTGGCGGTGTTGCATACGGATACACAGCGGAGACAGAGAAAAGAAAGTGTAAATCTCTACCAATGTGTTTTTTTGTTTGTTTTTTTTTTTGACACACACTAGCCAGGAGTTCATACAACAGTAACTATAGGAAAACCTACAAGGTAGCCAAGTTTAGGAAACACCATATTTCTCCATGTATAAATTAGTTTTTTTTCCCCTCATTTTCAACCCCCATATTGGGGGGGGGGGGGACTTATACCCACATAACTCAGAACCAGACCAATTTTCCCCACATATCTGTATTTGAATAACATTATTTCAAATGTGAAATAATATCTTGTCATTTACAACAGTGGTCCCCAACCCCCGGTCCGCGGACCAGTACCGGTCCGTGGATCAACTGGTACCGGACCGCGTGGGCTGCACCCGAAATAATGTTTTGGAGATGATTTAGTTTAATGGTACACGCATACCGAACACGAACGAGGCAAAAAAAACTGAGCGTTTTGTATTGTAGTCAATGGAGTTTGCATGACTGGGTGCGAATGAATGTTATTCAAACACATTCCACGATATGTGGAAAAAAAATTGGTCTGTTTTGAGTTATGTGGTTATAAGTGGAATATAATACCAACCCTTAAGGGGTGAAAATTGGGGAAATACGGTATATTGTGTTTCTACAAATTGGAATTACACCCAATGTACTGTACTTAAAACAATCCCAAACGTACCTTACTGGGGATTTATTTACAAACAGACTATTTAAATATTTTACCAGTCTTCAAATTTCACGTCATCTGTTTGTGATCGCGCTAGATTTGAAAGAGGCAACACAGCCTGACTCAAATCATTCCTTATTGATGTAGTCCGCACACATCCTTCACAAGTCTTCAGGCTCCCAGGACCCCCCGTTGTTGCTCCCCACCATCCTTGGCCAGGCTTTCCACCTCATTTCTCTCCATTTTTTTCTTCTGTCATCATTTTGCAGCCCCTTTATCCCTTTTTTAAGCTTTGGTTATCTCCAATGTCTTGCTCTTTCTCCCCTCCATCATGTGGTAGTTGCCAAAGCTGTATTTTAAAGCTGTATCTGCGCATTAGAGGCTTTTCTGGGGCCGTACCCATGACTGCAGCTCTGCACCGCTCCACAGACTTGCAGGCTCACATGGGAGAACCAGATAGAGCATGAGCGAGTGAGAAAATGAGAGTGAGGTTTTGTAAACGGACAAGACAGAATTAAGGAGCAAAAGTGGGTGGCAGCATGGTTCACTAGATAAAATTGACAGAGCGTGGTTGGGAGACATGGGGAGGATCGCGAATATGTGCATTTGTGGGAAGGTGCGATAAACGGATAGATGAAAATAGAAGTAATGTCTCCCCTGTTGTCTTCTTGGCATCATATCACATCACATTCAGCCAGAGCATGCGTCACTGCCTGTTCCTGATGACATCTCATTGTACTGTCACAAGCAGGGTCGCTCTCCAGACACATTTGTTGTTTGTGGTGCCAATATGTTGGACACTGCTTTTCCCCACCAAACCCTGTCACTTGTCAAGTCAGTTCGACGCCAACTGAGTCATTGATATTTGTACAGTCTGACCCCCAACTTTACTGTCACTAAAACTAGTTAAGAGTTTCTAAACCTGCAGCCATTCCCCAATGCCAATTCACTTCAATTTAGTGGTTAAGCTGAAGCCCAAGCAAAAAAATAAATAAATGAAATAAAATACAGCTTCCCTGAATAAGCAGACGGAGAAGGCAGGTGTTAAAGTGAGATAGCCACACAAGGTTTGAGCCATGCTGTCACTCCAGTACCATCAAAGAAACACTATTAGGTCCATGGAGCAATAAATAGTTGAAGACAAAAATGCTCTTAAAACTTTATTTCGACTTCTTTCAAGATGATTTTAAAATCATCCGATATTTCACCTATATACTGTAAACCCTCAGCAATAATACGACACTTGTACAGTTGCATAAAAATATCTTTTTTTTTCTTTTTTACTTATATTTTTATAATATTGTAGTTTTAAATTTCCGTATGTTTATGCACTGTGGCCTGCAGTCTCACTTTACACCCTATACACTATAATACACTTCTATACACTCAAAGTTCTTTATTGGTCAAAAATGTCACACAACTCTTTGAGTGACTAAGCCAAAAAGTTTGGTCAAACAACTATCAATCAATCAAATTTTATTTGGATAGCCCTGAATCACTGAAGTCTCAAAGGGCTTCACAGATGAAAAGAGGTCATTTCGTGACTTCTTTCGAAAAAAAAATCATACAAAGACATCTTTTTTACACAGGTAAAAAAGCTACACAACAGCATCCCCTGTAAAAGCTCCCAGAAGGGGAAAGAAAAACTCAAATATCCCAATTTGGGGAAAATCAGAAACCTTCAGAAGGGACCACAGGTGGGAGGAGCCCACTTCCGGGCACACAGGTTGAAGTGGATGTGAAGGGAATCGTATATTAGGTTGTTACCATTATGTGCTTATTTCTTATCTAGAATAGTGTTCATTGTCATCCATCTATGCAATCCTAGTTCATCTTGACCCAGTCCTTAGATAGAGCTGACGCAGGAAAGTGTGAGCCTGGACTTTAGCCCAGCTGTTAGTGGCACCCGGCTGGCTCTTTTGTTGTTTCTTGTCATGTGCAATGCTTTGCTGAATGAATAAAAAGGAGGTCGGGACGCTTGAGTAACAAAAATGCTGTGGGCAGTGCAGTATGCCAAGCTTTTCCCTTTGCCTGAGCAGAGAAAAGTCAATCTTGGCTGGTCGGAGTTACTCTTTAGCTAGGCTTGTCCTAGTCTTCTTTTCGAGATTTCCCTGATAGTGGATGCTGCATGTACCAAATACAGACAAATAGATACACAACACAGACAAATATGGGTACACAATATAGATTACAGAAAACATGTTGTGCTATATAGTGCAAAGATGACTTGACAGCAGGCAAAGCCATTGGGAGGGAACCGTCCTTACAGTCCAACCAAGTGGACCGCAGACGGTCAATCTCTCAACCCGTCGTGGTTGATCAGCGCAGGGCCAGATGGGGGCGTTCAAGTCAACCTTCGCCATCTAGCTAGCCCCCTCTCCGAAGGGGGCTGGAAAAAGAAGAAGAAAGCTGCAGGCTGGCCCATTAAATAAATGCTTTCGAGTATAAACGTGTTTTTAGTTGGGATTAAAGATTTCTACTGAGGTGGCTGTGCAAGCCTCCATAGGTAGGACATTCCATAGTACTGGCGCAAGAATGGAAAAGGCCCTTGATCCCGCGGACTTCTTTTTAGCCCATGGGGTCGATAACAAACCGTTATGTGACTGAAGTTGTCGGGATGGAACATATGGTGATGCTAAGTCGACAAGATGGGAAGGAGCTGAATCGTATAAAATATTATAAGTAATTAACAACACCTTAAAATCACATCTCATGTGTATTGGAAGCCAATGCAGGTCAGCTAGAATCGGAGTAATAAGATCAAACTTTCTCGTCTTTGTCAAACGTCTTGCTGCTGCATTTTGTCCAGACTGCAGGCTTTTGACGCAGAACATGGGAAGCCCAGAAAACAGAACATTACAATAGTCTAGGCGCGATGTAACAAAAGCATGAATTAATGTTTCAGCATCGCTAGGAGAAAGAATAGTGCGAATTTTAGCTATACAGTGATCCCCCCTACTTCGCGGTTAACGGGGGCTGTCAACTCCCCGCGAAGTCTGAAACCCGCGAAGTAGGATATCACTTCCTCGATTTCTATGTACGCCCCAATATAGCCACAGAAACCATAAACAATCCTTTTTTTTTGTATTTTTTGCCCATTTTATTTCCTTTCTCCTATTATTTAACATTACATTATCCTTGTTAACATTATTAACATTATTGTATATCATTAAATAACTAATATTACTTAGTTTGTTGAGAATTATTTCTCAGGACTGGTTATCTGCATCAAGACTCCGGTGAGAGAGTTCGCAAGTCATCACGTTGAACTTCACATTTATTTTGGCTCATGTATGGTGTATCATGTAGTATCTGTTGAATAATAAATCAACAACAATCTTAAAGTCAGTAAACTAACAACTAAACACTTAATCTATGAATTTACTGTATTTTTAGCCGACATTAGCGGGTTAGCAACAACTAACAACAACTACTAACTGTAAAGTGCAACTTCTACACAAACGAACACATAAACAGAATAAACACTCATCACTTACCAAACATAAACAGTAGCGTGCGTTATCAACATAAATGATAATAAACTATAAAAATGAGCTTACGTTGTCATTCACTACGTCACCGTAAGGAGCCAAATGACGCACAGAGAATGTAAATCAGGAAACGGAAATGCAACGCAACCCGACAAATTAAAAGCATCCATTTCAAAATAAGATAAAAAACGTCACGAACTCTAACGCTTGAAGAATTCTTAACATAGTTATTAACTAATATTACTTTGTTATTTGATTAATACAGTACTGTATGATGTACTTTTTTGCTTTTTTCAATTTTTGTACATTTATCAAATGATTTATTATTTTGAAATATTTTTTATTTTTCTTGGAAAAAAACGCAAAGTACTGAGACCGCGATATCTGAGACCGCAAAGTAGGAGGAATCACTGTATTGCAAAGGTGAAAAATTGCCGTTCTTCTCGTGTTATTAATATGTGTCCGAAAAGAGAGAGCTGAATTTAAAATCACGCCGAGGTTTTTTGCAAAACTACTTTGGGACAGTTAGCCAAGTTCAACGTGGTATTCTTAAGTGCTGATGATCGATGAGCAGGGTAAATAATTACCATCTCTGATTTACTAGGGTTAAGAAGCAGAAAATTGGAAAACGTCCATTGTTTAATCTCGGCAAGGCAGGCCTCCAGTTAACTGCAGTTGCACGGATCTGTTATTTCTCAAGGCATGTATCAAGCAGGCAGGTATCATCAGCATAGCAATGAACTAAACCATTACTTGGAAAAATGTGTCTCAACTGTGACTGATCCATTTTTTTCTTGCACCCAATCAAACAACACTGAGTCAAATGGAGTAATGGATCATTGCTTTTTTGACCCAGATTGGGTTATGTTTTTGACAACTGGTTTTACAAAAGATTTGAGATGTTTCTTCTCCTTATATAGGGGAGAGCATTCACTTATGACAGTTGATTTACAAAAACACACATGCAACTCTGTTACTGTATCTTAGTTCTGGTGCTGAATTATTATATTCCACAGAGTTTGCTGCTCTGTTTTTTAAAACATTTTTTGTCAACTCCCTAGTAAAACATTTCATCTTATGTTGGCCAGTGACACCCATGACTACAAAAGACATTCAGTCTACTCCATTGATGTGTTTGGTCTTGTCCATCATGAAGTATTCAATGGTTTGCATCTTGTGTGTTTCTAGCCCATTTTGTACTCAAGCAACCATAAAATTTAAGATTGATTTATTTTTTCCTGAAATTATTTTTAAATTCGCTAAAAAAGTGGGTCAACTTAGTTGACCTGTCATATATGAATAATGTTAGAGCCCCCCCCCAATCAAAAAAGGTTTGTTGCACGCAATCTCTACCACATCTCCTTCAACCGGGCTCTGGGCAACTAAAATGGTTGCTAGCGAGCTGTGTGTCCTCTGTCGTGTGTTCATTTTATAGCTTAGCACAGCTAAACTTTGGTTTTGATTGTCAGTATGATCTTATACATTATATACCAGATGATCACAAAACAGATAGAATTGGATCAAGTTCATTCTGTACCGCAATAGTGCAGCACAAAAATAAAAATAAATAAATAAAAGAAATAAAAATAACCACCCTCTGAGTAGCCTAGAAAAAGTGTGAAAAACGATCTGTCATTTTGGCTTTTTCTCAATTTGGCACACTTTTATCAGTTTCAATGACAAAGCTGTCATCCAGCAAATTGTGTCATCAAGAGCTCAATAAAGTCTTTGTGAAAAGGGCATTAAGGGAGCTGATTGTAAGTATTTACCTAGTTAAGCGGTACGAAAGGAAACAATCCAGCTGATTATATTATGCTCATGGTTAGAATTCACCACACCATTAACTTGAAGGCACATAGAACACCTTAAAAATTATTAATGAATAGTATTCAGCCAGAGTATCATGGTAAAATTAAACCTTCATATACCAAAAGAGGAAAATATACTCTAATATGCTATGTGTACATTGTCTACTCAGTGAGCTATGCAGAAAATCAACTATGGATTCTAAATATTCATGCCATGGAACACTGTCAGATTGGTTTAAAACAAATCTGCCTCAAGGTAATATTTGTAGGACTAAGAACTCTAACTTCAATCTGCTTTTTGGTGTCAGCGGGTGATCCTCTATGGTGACTGCCTTTGGTGTCATCATGCTTTTACTTTTTAAACCGGGAGAAGTTTGGAAAGAAGCCAGCACTGCCCATTTTTTGCCTCCCTCTCATGTGTCTGTATATGTATGTACGTGTCTCTAGACAAAAATCGGATAAGTGGCATCCTGACCTCGCAGACGGAGCCCTACGACCTGTCTTTTTCACGCTCCTTCCAGAGTCTGTCCCACCTGCCGCCCTCCTACGAGGCGGCCATCAAAGCCGACCTCAACCACTTCTCATCCCTGAAGAAACTGAGTAGGTCCAAATTCACAGCACGTATGCAAGAGCAGGAACCCTGATGTCATGCATGATTTCTTTGCCTTGAGCGACAAGACCATGAGCAACTTTTTCAAGGCTAGTATATACATGCCATTGTGAGGTAACTTTAATAGATGAAAACCACTGAACCAAAGTTACAATGGAAAAAAAAAAATCATTTCAATTTGTGAAGACAGTGGAACCTTTGAAGTCAGACACAATTTGCCACATGGCGCAATTTGAACTATGGTTTGGTTGTAAACTGAAGCCTTTTTGTTCTTAAAAAAAATGGTTCCACTTGTACAAAGCATGCAAATCTGAATTTGAGGTGTTCAGGAATGTTATGTTGATATAAAGACATACAGAACCTGATTGTTACATTGCAACACTGAGAACTCAACAAGTGGACCCCAACAGTGTTGCTCCAGGCTCGCTTAGTCCGGAAATGGCAGATGGAACTCAGGTGCCACAAAACAAATATACAATATCTTAAATGCAGGTCAGTGTTTTTGATGGTGTTCAGTCATTCAAGAAAGGCCTTAATGGAATGCCACTGAGTTTACACTGTAAACTTGAAATAAGAACACTGAAGAAAGTACTCTCAACTCAGACTCTATTCTGAGTCGATTCAGTTCGAAATGTACAACTTTGGGGATGATTCTGATGTACTGCACATTGTGGGACCAGTTTTTTAGGGGAAAAAAGGGGTTGTTCACATTAAACACATATCCGAATTGTATACTGTTACACTATGTGTGCAATATATCTGTAGTATCCGTTGGTCTTGACCTTTCTCAGTACATTAATAGTTTCTATTTTAAGTGTGTTTAATACCATAATGAAATGGTGCAGTGTGGGTTACTAACATAGTATTAACATGCAAAAACTGAAACTGTCATTATGGGTTTTGTGACACGACTGAGAGGCCTCAAAATGTATTTCACTTTTTTCTATTAGCACCGCATATTGTGGTCGATCATGCACTAAGCATAAACATTAATTATTTTCTCATCAAATTTAGAGCTTGTGAATAAGGCTAATGTATAGACATGATGGTTTGAAATTTTTGGTTGAATTGCAAAGTGTACTACTTCACGGACTTTCAACTTTGAGGGTTCCACTGTACAGTCAATGTAATCTGTCTTTGTATCTCCAAAAACAATAACTTAGTCTTTCTAGGTTGCACTACTGTCCTCTAACCATACATTTTAGTGGTCTTATGCCTTGCCCAGCTCATTATTGATTTAGCTTTGCTTTGGTGGAGTTCTCGAGCAGAGTGTGGTTTCATTTCATGAAATTCTTAAGGTGGAACACAAATATTCCTTAAGGCTTGTATAATTTCATATTTACTGTGTCACTTCATTGCTAACTCCCAGTCAAAGACAGAGGAGTCTTCGACAGCTCCTTCCATCAGGTCTCATTCCAATACGCCTCACACACTTTTAGCTGCCAGGCACAAGTCTAGCAAAACAATAATGGAGCAAGATGCACTTCCTTTGGTCGTTTCTGACAATAAACACTTTTGTTTTGGTGCACCACAATTCTACAAAGGCAATAAAATACGGAAGCCTGAATAAGTGCCTTTAAACCAAATGTCTGAAAACATATGGATGGTCCGTGAGTTGCGCTATCATCTTGCATCTGCTTTGAGAGCAAATCAGTTGTTGCATCAAAGGTCCACATTGCACTGGACTGGATTGTGTTGGAGGAAGATTAGATGAGCTGTTTTCAGTGTTGGGTTATAGAAAAAGAGACAAATGCAGCAATGCTCATTAATGCAAACAAAATCAAAATAGAAAAAAATAATTGTGTGCCGTGGCAGGCAGTTTATTTTGTAAACCTTACAAATGATTATTTTAGAGTCTGACACAGTTGATGAGTATCCAATATGTGCATTACTGTCAAGAAAATGAACATCCTACTATGAATGGTCATTATAAATTGATTTGTGGAAAGCAGGTGTGTCTTGCCGCTTAAAGGGAGTAGCCTTGACAGGTGGCATAAAGAGGACCTCACATATACTGTACAGTAGCTCAGACACAAATGTCTTGTATAAGTTCTCACTAAGACTAAAGTCTGCTTCGTGTTTAAATTACACCCTACATCTTCTTACTGTGTGAGATCTTTAAACATTTGTATCACCAGACAGAAATAAAAACCAATGACATTTTATGGAACTGTTGATGCGGTAATATTAATTATTACTGTAAAATCCCATGTATAATACCCACCCAAATATAGAAAGACCTCTGAAAAAGAGTTTTTTGTATATATATATATATATATATATATATATATATATATATATATATATATATATATATATAAGCTTGTGTATAATCTTAGAGTGCTACAAGCTGCTAATGTTGTGGTCGTCGGTGCTAGGGAAATTGGTAGCTAGCAACCAACGCCATGTAATACAATGTCACCTTGACTAAGAATATTTAAGCATTGTTACTATGGTTGGAAAGATTTTACTTTGAAATTGGCCTCACAATGTTGCCTGCATATTTCATCATTATAGTATGAACAATTGCTGCTGCTGGCCTGGCAAGTTTCAGCCAGTGTGTGAGACATGTTTATTTATGTATTTATTTATGTATTTATTTCTTTATTTATTTATTTATCTATTTTAATTCATCATTTGGAATGAAAGTCCATTTTTTAAACATCCAGCTATTAGCAAAGATATGATGGGACAATGTTGAATAATTTTGTATGGAAAAAATGTGTCTTATTCGCAGGATTTGACAGTAATAATGTTGATATTACTTCTGTGTAATTTGCATTTGTTTGCATGATTTTATGTGGCATGTTGGTGCAACAGTGATTTCTTTATTAGAAATCTTTTCATGTCTGAATGCATGTTAGACATACACAGTACAGTATATCCATGAAAACCAATTACTTTCATGAATAATCCATTATGTAGAGTTACTCTATGCTGTTTAGCATGTACTGGATGCCACGTGTCTGTGTGATATGACAATGTTTGAATCTCCTTTTGTGTGATCTTTGAGAAATTTCCCTCCACAGCTTCCATAGCCTACTGTACAGTAGGCCTCTCAACGGATAAGCGGATACTCTGTGCCTGGCATGTCAAATAATCTAACTGCAAATCTGTGTCTTTTCCTTCACACTCAATGATTTTGTAAAGGTGACCATCTATTGTTTGAAATCTATCAGAAAAGTATTACTCTGGATAGACATTTTTTCCTTGTATTCCAACAATATATTCTCTCTGAATATCTTCCGAGTATCTGTTTTATCTCTCCTTATTTCTTCTGCAGCAGATAAAGAAGTTGAGGACTACTACTCTCGTAAACGGCACCTGCCTGACCTGGCAGCAAGAGGCACTCTTCCCTTGCATGTTCTCAAAATCACTAAAGACCAGGTAGGTAAACAATTTGCTAATTTTCTTCTATGACTGACTGACTTTGACTGTCACACTGCATTGCAGTAATGGTCAGTGTAAAACCACAGCTGAGTTTACACAAAATGATAGTGCACCCCAGTACTGTTTGAAAACAATAATAATTTGACTGATGAGTCAAATTATGATAGTCAACTACTGTATTATTAGGACTACAATAGGCACAGTGCATTACTGCACATTATGGGAACCAACCCAAGATGGCAAATGTCAAACTTCATTCAACTTCCAAACTTGATTTAACCCTGTAAAAATGGCATTTTTACTCATATGTAATTATTTGTTGGCAAATACAATGTAATGCATTTTTCAGACAGTAAAGTGAAAATAAATATGCAGGAAATTTCATTCTAGATGAACTAAAAATTTGACATGAGGTGCACCTGATTAGGAGAGAGAAATAGATAAATAACTTTAAATCCACCGGTAAATGCGGAAAGAATGAGTTTGAAAGTGTAACTAACTTGATTTCCATACAGATAAACTTCCATATACTAGAGCAGTCAAACACACTATTATGCCTTATAGTCTGAATATTATGGTAGAGTCTATAAAAATCCCCACATAACTAAACCAATGTGAAAGACCAGAGCCTGTGACTAACAATTTCCTTTTTTCTGCTCTGCTCCATTTATTTCATTATAAAGCATCGGGAACAACAGCAGCTTCAGACTCAAGTTGCACAGTCTGCCATCTTGCAGGCACTTCCGCAGTCACAGTCCTCCCAACCGCAATCCCAACAAAGACAAAGACCCCGCCGCGTCCAGAGGGCCATGTCCCAGGATCGGGTCCTATCTCCTCAGAGAGCCCTGCAGCAGGATTACAACACATCCTCTAATGGTATGTCCCCTTATGGAGGTCGGATTCTCTCAGACGAACAGCTGCTGTCCGCTGAACGTTTTCGATGCCAGGAGCGCTTACTTCCGCAGGACAGCCATACTTCCCAAGATCGCCTGTACACCAAAGACCGCATGTACTCCAAGGATCGACTCCTCTCACAGGATCACCTCTACTCGAAAGACCGTCACTACTCTCAAGAACGACTCTACTCACAAGATCGCTTATACTCATTTGACCGCCTTCTCTCTCAAGACCCCCTGCTCTCCCCGGACAAGCTGATGATGTCACTGAAGCGTGGCAAGGTCAGCAGTATCTCCGGTGGGTTTGACGGAAGCGACAAGTTCATGTCCCGAGCTATCTCGCACACAGACGTCTTCATACCCACCACGCCTCTTATGGATCCTTACAAGATGACCAAAATGCATTCCCATCCCAGTGCCAACAATGGCGGCGGTGGGGTCAGTGCCGGAACTCCGTGCGCAACAGCAGCTCCACACTCCAACACTTTAACAATGAACCAGACTGTATCAAAGCGGCAGGCATTTGCCGCCAGACGGACTCACACGGTGGAGCAGCTCCATTATGCTCCACAGCATCACCAGCAGCAGCAACATCCACAGCACTACCGCACAGGAAGCAAGACTGAGGTGACAGTGTAAATGGCACCCAAGGAGTGCCTAAACTGCACAGAAAAAAAGATAAATAAATAGATAAATAAAAGAAAACTTCCAATGGCCTAAGTAGGCCAGTGTCCTCACTACTCAGAGTAAGGCAGTAGTTATTTCACTTTTCTTTGACCCATGTTCCAGGACCAAGAACATCTGCTAGGTTAATGTGAGAGACCGGTAAAATGAGATACACTGTACACTACATTCAGATTATTTTAATTTGGGATTTGAAAAATTCTCATTTTCAAATGCAGACTCACACCCTCAATCTTCATTCTTTTATTCCTTCACAGGCCATGGCCTCATTCTGTGTCTTTTCAAGTCTCAAGTGACTCCTTTGTCCAGCCAATCTACAATATCAATTAACTTTTCTGGCAAATTTTAAAGGGCTTTGCAGAGTGAAGCTTGCAGGCCAAATTCCCCCTTGATTTCTGATGTGAAACAGATGAGCTTGGATGAACCTGTAATAATATTATAAATATATAAATACATTTGTGCACCCTTTCTTACTCGTAACTATAACGCATTTAAAATTGAGAGACTGAAATGGATGTTACTTGCATTTATAGGTGCCTCTAACTGATGTTCCATTACTAAAAATGAAGTGGTTATGTGGGTTACAAAGCACAATCATTAAGATTAAAATAGTTCTATAGTTTCAGATTTTTAGTGATGGCTTCCATTTTTTTTGGAAGCAAACTATGACAGTTCTTTAGTTTTGTTTCTTTTGCTTCAAGTCAATGATTGTAAATAAGCTATAATAGAAACATTATCCTGGACAGTTCTGAATTGAATGGACTTCATATTAGATTCTGTTGTGAATCAATTCTCTAAAAGAATATCTAAAAATTATCACTGTTTTGTGAGGTCAGATTAAAAACGCACTTAACCGAGTATTTGACACAAAAAGTACTAGTCTGTGTGTGTGATTGCAAAACTGTTTGTAGGGAGAAACAAATGAAAAAATTATATATATATATATATATATATATATATATATATATATATATATATATATATATATATATATATATATATATATATATATCACTGTTTATACTTAGATGTGTGTTCCGTGTTCCATTGACATCACTGAAGTTGAAGATTATGAAAATGGATTATACTGCTTGTTGGGACAAATAAAGATTCATATTTTTCTAAACAGTCACTATTGCTTCTTCAAGACGTTGTGTTGTGTATTTTCATTGGAACCACATTACTTTAGGATGACACAATGTGGTGCGCAAATAAATATTAGTCAGTTTCAGGTCTATATTCACATACATTAAACAATGTATAAAAAAAACATGTAGCTGTGTATCAAGCTTTTAAAAATATTGCACCCACGTGACAAAGGCACAACAATCAGATACAGGTATCAACAATTTTCCCTAGATGACTATAGTGACTTACCGTACTTCTCTAATTACAAGTTGACCTTGAGTATAAAGCAAACCAGTTTTACAAAATGAAGTATAAAAAACATGAGTATTAGTCTACCACTGACTTTAGTGGTTTTACATATCAATCAAAACACATGGTGCGTTATTAATATTGTGAAATACGGTACTTTTAGACACATTTCTTCATTGTATATCGAATAACAATGTTGTGGTTAGGGGGGCGTAAACAAGACAATTGGGAGGCAATGCACACGCGCGTAGACGCAAATGGTGAAACTGTTGCAACAATAAAAGTTTGATGTTTCATTGCTTATTTTTTTTTGACACAATTGAATATGAATACATCTAAAATGTGAAATCATCTAAAAGCCCTCAAAATCATCCTCGGACACGCCATATAGCTCCTCACATTTAAAGTCTAGATGTCTTCTCCTTCCTGCTCGTCATTTGTGCAAACATCCTTGTTTATCTTCATCTAATTTGTTTGAAATGGAAGTCTTCGGAGATGATATGATAAGATATGATCATCATTTTACATGGGAAGTTCTTTACCCAAGTGACGACTGATCAGAACGCCTTGAGATCAGAGAGTGGAAGGTTGCCCTTCGCTGTTTCTTCTCCCTACCTGCCGACATCCAAGCTGGCTTGTTCAAACACACGTTCAAGGGCTCAAGGTGACAAGTCAATTTGTCTTTTCCTTTTAAAAATGTGTCAAAGTCCGCCGGAAAACGTATTTACGCAGCCTTGACGAAAATGCAAACACGCTAAAATGGGTGCATATCAAATTAAAAGTATTGTATATATAATCGTTTTTAGTCTTTTAAATGATGTGATGTTACTTATTTCACATTCAAATCAAAGTAATTCAAACACAGATATGTGGGGAAAAAAATGGTCTGGTTCTGAGTTATGCTGGTTGACTTCCCCACAAACAAAATCCCCACACACAAAATCAGGGGTGTCAAACTCGTTTTAGCTTGCAGGCCGCACTTCGAACATTTATTGACCATGGAACAGTGGACTCTAGATTACAGCGTCCCTGAAATGTTTTTTTCACATTACAATGTTGAACACTAAGTTTTTTTTATACCCTCTTTAAGGCATTTATCCCGCTTAATGATTAACATAAACAACTTTCATGACCTGTGGGGTTCGTTGTGTGTGTTGTTTTGCCTCCCTCTTGAGGCGTTTTTAGGTAATTGCTCTTATTTTCCATTGACGTCAAACTGCCTCCGCTGCAACGCGTCACTACAATGCTAGTCTGCTATTGGTCGGCGTCTCAACTCCCTAAGATACTGGTCTATTATTGGTCAGCGTGATGGAGTCATGAAGATGCTGGTCTGCAATTGGTCAGCGCACAGGGTCACAAAGATGGCTCGATCTCATGTGAGGAGTGCTTTCAATATTGTATTTATTATGTATTTTAGTGCTTAATTCAAACGTGAATTGGTTATCCATGAGTCACAAGATTGCTCGTGATGTTAAAGGGAGAAGTGAGAAATGATTTCTTTGGGAACAAAGATGGAGGTAATCAAGAAATACCAAGAAAGCTAAGTTAGCCTAGCCTAGGCTACACTTACTAGGGAATATGGCCATAACAAGCGTCACTCAAAGATAAATAAATGCTTTATATATATATATATATATATATATATATATTGAAGGAAATTCATATTTTTCAAATTCAATATATCAATAAAATAGTGTGTACATGGAACTGTGTTATTCTAATACAGATTGACACGATGTAATGTCAGTATAAAGCAGATATGGTCCTGGCCCAGGGGAAATAAAGGCAAGTTGGCACCTCCAAAAGGAACAGATAGCATCCCCCAAGACAACATTCCACCAGGAACAAAAGGCTAGGTGTGGCCTTCAAGAGAAGATATCAGCCAGGGTTTATGGTGGACAGACCTCCTCCCGCTTCAAAGAACAAAGACTTTTGAAGACGCCATCCCCACACAAACAAACACCCACGCCTGCACGACACCATCCCCACACAAACAGACCCCCACGCACGCACACACGCACACACCGACACGCACGCACGTGCACACACACACACACACTCGCATTCCACAGTGGGACTAGATGACCCAAAAGGGTATAAGAACTGAATGTTGAAGGTGAAACGTTGCCATTTTCTGCTCCGACCTGTGGCAGGACTGGCCCGAGGCCTCGTGTACTTTCCCACTCTGTCTGGATTAAATCAATTGTTTCACTATGTTGTGGTATGAGCGATCTTTCAACAAAAACAAACACGTTAGGAACTAGTTTAAGGCAAGAAGCTTTTTTTAGATTACTTCAGTATATATTTATGATGTTATTTAATTGTATGCATGTATATTATAAGTAGCACTTACTATACTATTCTGATACCAATTTTTAATATGTGTATATAATGTTTATGTTCCTACCTGGGGTTTTACATGCATTAGCTTGGATTGCCTGTTTCACGGCAAATTCGCATTACAATCCCAACCGCGGAACGGATTAAGCTCGTAAACTGGGGGGCCACTATATATATATATATATATATATATATATATATATATATATATATATATATATATATATATATATATATATATAAATGTATAGTCAAAATATATCGGAAGCATTATATGAAAAAGTCAAGGCAAAGGGCACAGTGGTCATGTCAGGAAGAAAATCCTGATAGCAACTGCTGTGCACTATCTGAAGCGCTAGGTACAGAAAAATCCCTGTGTGACTGCTGAGCAACTGCAAAAAGTGCACTGAAGTTTCAGCAAATACAATAAGTATACAATAAGGCGCACACTGTGGAATTAAGACCTCCATGCCAGAACTCCCAGGCCCACCCCTTTGCTGATTCCAAAGAATAAGTAAAGTAGACCCTTGCTGACTCCAAAGAACAAGAAAAGTAGACTTCTGTATGCCAAAAGTCATGTGACAAGCCACAAAGGTTTTGGGACCAGCCTCTGTGGTCTGATGAAACAAAATCGGAATTGTTTGGAGCCATGGACCAGCGCTATGTTTGGAGGAGGAAGAAACAGGCGTTTGAAGAAAAGAACACCTTGCCTACTATGAAGCATGATGGGAGGTCAATATTGCTTTGGGGCTGTTTTGCTTCTATCGGTACAGGGAAGCTTCAATGTGTACAGGGTACTATAAATTCCTCTCAGTACCAGGAGATCCTGGATAAAAATGTAATGGGATTTTATCACAAACCACGGCTTGGGTGACGTTGGACCTTTCAACAGGACAATTATCCAACGCACACATCCAAGTCCACGAGAGCATGGTTGAAGATGAAGGGCTGGAACATTTTAGAGTTGCCATCGCAGTCAACAGACCTAAATACAATTAAGAACCTCTGGTGGACCTGAAGAAGGCTGTTGGAGCATGCAGGCCTAAGAATCTGAGTGAACTGGAGACTTTTGCCCGTTAAGAATGAGTCAAGATACCTATCGGTCGCTGCTAGAAACTTGTATCAAGCTATGCTTCACGCTTGCAAGATGTAATAATTACAAAAGGATATTGTAGTAAGTGCTGAAAAGAAATTTCACTTAGGAGGTGAATAAAACTTACAATGATGTCAGCACATGAAATCCATTTAATATTTTATGAAACAAAACAAAAACTATTGATGTAATTTTAGTTGCATTTGGTTTGTTAACAAGTCCTTGTAGGATGTCATTATGAACACAATTACAAGTGTACAGTGATTTCCCAAAGTGCCTGTCCAACATTGGGGGTTGATTAATTCTGATTACAACTATATAATGTTAGTTTAGGGTAATCACTGTCGAATTGTCAGCTAATTTAAGTTTTTCTTTTACACCTGTTATTGAAGAACATGTCTGTTGAGTTTACCCTGTTTATTTTTAGTTTCACTCTGCTGACGTTGATGCCAAGATGTGCGTTCAGTTTAGCTTGCTGTCTATCTCGGACTAAGCTTATACTCGTCAAGAAAGAAACTCAATTGAAATAAATGAGCTAACTAAGGATATATTGCAAATAGCAGAACATAAATCAAATGGCCTGCATATTATATAAACAGTGAACCCTCGCAACTTTGCGGTTCCATTATTGTGGATTCGCCACAGCGTCAATTTTTTTTCCATTACACGGATTCATCACATTGCAGGTTTTTTTTCCATTTCACAGATTCACAACTTCAAGGTTTTTTTTCCATTGCATATTGAACTTTTGCAATAGCTCCCAAGCGTGCTACTCCTGCGAAGGTTTGTATTGAGCCTAAACATCATCAAAAAATGATAATTGCTGAGAAGGTGATACTTCTCAAAGAGAGGTTGGGTAGCCATTGGGAGTGAACGAATTCACCATTCACTACATTAAGGACAAGGTGAACACTAGATGGCCATCACCTTTTGCAATTCAGCGAAGTCAGTTGTTACGGCTCGTGATAAAACGACCGTCCGTATGGAAGCTGCTTTAGAATCTGGATTGCCAACTTCCGACGGAAGAAGCCCTTTCTTTCGAAGTCTCGCGGAGCTACAGTCATATTTGTGGCGGCCCTGACGTCGAATTAAAGTCTAATATGTACATGATCAAAGATGATTACAATGGAGAGTTTAACCCAAGACATCACTGCACTATATAGCACATTATGTTTTCTGTAATTTATGTTGTTTCTGTGTCTGGTACATGCAGCATCCACTTCAACCTGTGGGCCTGGAAGGGGGCTCCTCCCACCTGTGGTCCCTTCTGGAGGTTTCTGATTTTTCCCTAATTTGGGGTTTTTGAGTTTTTCCTTCCCCTTCTGGGAGCTTTGACAGGGGATGCTGTTGTGTACCCTATACTGAAAAGATGTCTCTGTACGACCTCTTTTCATTCTGTGAAGCCCTTTGAGACTTCGGTGATTTAGGGCTATATAAATAAAATTTGATTGATTGATTGAACCCTGCATTACAAAAGACATCTAGGGAAGAGGTTTCCAATGGTCTGGTGAGCGTCGTCTCTGCTCCTTTTCTCTCTGCCTCCTCTGTGTGTGTGTTGACAACACACTACTCCCGCCCCAAAGGCACGTTCATCTCGGTCATGAAGCGCACCCACAAAAGGCACACACGTGCACACACACGCACTCATTGTCCGGGCAGAGAGAGGGACAGAGGAGCAGACTTTCGCCAGACCATTGGAAATGTCTTACCCAGATTTTTTTTTATCATAAAATGGTATTTCAAGAGTAAACTCTCCATTGTAATAATATTTATTCATGTACAGATTAGACTTTAATACAATGTTAGAACGGCAGTAGCTGCAGGAGGGTACAAAAAAGGGGAACACTTATGTTGTAAATTCCTTGTTGCCGCTGGGTTGATTTGCATGAGGGCAATTGCATCCGTGCGTGTGTAAGCAGGTGGAGGTCCTTTGATAAGGTTGGAGTGGGCATGTTAATCAAAATGTGTACTACAGTAATATTTGTCGTAAATAATATGTATAGCATGAAGACTTTTCACGTTAAAAAAAAAAAGTTTTTTTTTTTTTGTTTGTTTTTTTTAATGTGACAAGTGGGGGCGCTACTGCGCGGATTTTCAGCTATCGGGCTGGCTCCAGAACGTATCTACCGAGATAAACTAGGGTTCACTGTACTGCATATCATCGTTGTAGGCCTGTCAGTGGCAGAGATCCAAGCAAAGATGAAAAGCTGGAAGGCACCAGACCCAACATGATTTATGCTTACTGACTAAAGAAGCTAAAGAAGCACACTGCTCTGCATGAATACTAATATCAGGGACCCGCACACTAAGGCTAACCCAAAGTCGGACAGTCCTCATCATGAAGCAATTCCATCTAACATCTGATCTGTAACCTATTTCAGCACCGCATGGCAGCTCCAAACAGGCATCATAGCAGACAAAATGAGTAAACACAGAAAAGGCATTGGTAATAATACCAGGGGTCCCAAACACATAGCTGATTACAGATGGTGAATATCAAATGTTCAGATGCCCTGTGGGGACAGCCCTATGAAGAACAGCAGCCCCCGCTGTTCTTCATAGGGCTGAACCCACTCAGTCAGATCACAGCTAAGAGCTTCGGGTACCGATTCAAGAGTAGAGCAATGATCAGTCACCTCCTCTATGTGGAGGACATCATGATGTATGTAAGACCGAACATGATATCCATTCCCTTAATACAGTGAACCCTGGCTACTTCACTGTTCCACATCACAGATTTTTTTTTTTTTTTTGCTACATCGCAGTTTTTTTTCCATTATGTGGATTCACGACCGTGGATTTTTTTTTCATTACGTATGTATTTTATAAGCAAAATGTATCGTTTCAGCGACCCCTGGCTGCGGCCGTGGCACACCATTTGAGAGTGAAGGAATCCACCATTCGCTACATTAAGACGAGGCGAACATTAGGGAGAAGGCTGCCATCACCTTTGGCAATTCAGCGAAGCCAGTTGTTACGGCTCGTAATAAAACGATTGTTCGTATGGAAGGTGCTTTAGCAATCTGGATTGAAGACTGCCGGAAGAAGAACATAGTGAAGCCCTTTCCTTTGAAGTCTCGTGCAGCTGCGGTCATTTTAGGAGCGGCCCGGACGTTGAATTAAAGTCTAATCTGTACATGATTAAAGTTGATTACAATGGAGAGTTTACACTTGAAATGCCATTTTACTATGATATATATATATATATATATATATATATATATATATATATATATATATATATATATATATATATATATATATATATATATATACACACATACATATTTAAATACAAATGTATACACATACACACAGTGGGCCCCCGTGTTACGGGATTGATCAGTTCCGCGGTTGGGGTTGTAAGGCGAATTCGTCGGATGACGGGCAATCCAAACCTATGTTAAATAGCTAATGCGTTTAGAACCCCATGTAAAACCATCAAAATTGTACATACATATTAAAAATTGTTACCAAAATAGTATAATAAGTGCTACATATAAATAATATACATGTATACAATCAGAAAACATAATAATAAAAAATATGGAATGGATTTATTTAGTTATACCCATATTCCCTAATAAGGGTTATCTCCAGCATCGTTTCCATAAAAATCATCTTACTTCTCTCTTTAACATCATTTGCAATTTTGGGACCCATGGCTAACCATTTCAATTATGAATGAAGCAGTAAAGTGCACTTTAAATACAGTTTTGTAACCACTCACAATCGAACAAAGCTTTACCGTTCCGCCATTTTGTAACGAGTGAGGTAGACCAATAGCAGACCACGATCTCCCCGAGGAGACCCCGACCAATAGCAGAATTGTAGTGACACGTTGAAAATACGTGTAATTACCAAAAACGCCTGCAGATGGAGACCTAACAACACAAATACAGCCAAGCCCCTAGGCCCTAGGGGGGAGGCCCTAGGGGGGTGCCCCTAGGGTCTAGGTTCATGACAGTTGCAAAACCAGGAAAATATCATCGAGGGGATGAAAAAACTCAGTATTTCACATCGCGACATGAAAATAACGTAAGTCAGGGACAATGTAACATGGGGGTCCACTGTAGAAACTTCGCGGATTTTGGGCTATCACGGCCAGTTCTATAACCTATCTACCGTGATAATCGAGGGTTCACTGTATAGGATTAGGGTTTTTGCTCAACCAATTATTTTCTTTTGTTTTACGTTTTTTTTTTGTTTTGTTTTGCTTTGTTTTGTTTCTGTTTTTAATCACGAATATTTTGCACTGGTATGTATTCAATTTCTCCCTAAACCTGGATGAGAGGGTATCAAGGTCAATATTTAATTTGAGCTTTGATTTTTTTGTGAGTTTACTAAGTAAACTCTACTAAGCTGCAGCTAATATTTAACCATATTTAGCATCTAGCCAGCAGGCAAGAACAATTTTTTAAACTGTTGCATTGACTTGCAGCTCTGCAGCTGTCTTATCTAGGGATGACATCTCACTTGAACATAAACCGAGAGGACAGTTTGGCGCACAGCCTTTTAAAATCAATAAATCATCCCAACATCTGCTGTCATATTTTCTGATTCAAATTAGCACTTGATTTTTTTATTTTTTTTTTTCAGTTTGACTGAGATAATCTGAAAAGTATCCAAATGAACTTGCCTGGTCTGTTGCCTGCTGCTATGGTACGATCAACATAACATGCAGTGATTTCTAACTAAAGCAAAACCTAAGATGTTTGAAATAACAGCAATTCTGGTTGTAATGGTGTTAGTTTGAGATTCCTTATGACCTTCACTGAGGAGCGTTCTGACTTTCAGATACACTCATTTTTTCTCAGTATTTCACAACAGGGCTCGGTCTTTATCTATTATTTTCAACTTTACAAATGGCCCATAGGTTTAAATCATTCTAACACTGCAAGATGATTATATGAACATAATTAAGACCCTAGTTTTAATGGCTGGATTTTACACTACTCAATTGTGATTTTTGACCTTTAAATTCATGGGAATCTGGTGTGTGTGAACAACAATTGACACGGCAAACTCTGGCTAAATGGAAATCCACAATGATTTGAACCCATCAGAATTTAAAAGATAATCCAAATTTGCGATCAGAGAGAAACTATTGTGGGTGAAATGGCTACAGGTAGTAGTGATTGACACACCTAGTAAGCCGGAGTGACATACAGCAATGTTTTTTAAAGGACAAAAGTAGGAATCTCTGTCTCATGATTCGATTTCAATTTTGGGGTCTCCGATTAAATCAGATTCAACTTTTGATTCAATTCAAGCAAAATTGATTTCTGCTCCTGTCTATTGATCTGAAAAGAACTATCACACAACTTCAGTCTGATTTGCAAGGCAGAGGAAAAAAAAGAAGGCAAAATGTCTTATTTTATTTAACTTAAGTTTTGATTTGTAAGAAACACACCTTTCCCCCAAAAAATAACATATGGACAACAGCTACTCTTTGAAGTTAGGTATACATTTGATAACTTTGTTATATAATAAAATTAAACGTTTAAAATATGTTGCCAAAATTATTAATACTGTACTTCTCGGTGCATTTATGACAAACAAGAGATGAATATCAACCTTTTCAAGTGAGCTTCTAAATTGTACCTGCAAAGCATTCATCATGTGGTAGTTCGTTCATCTCTGAGCATATCGGCAGAACTATCTTTCACAATTGTAACATTTATTTCATATTTTAAATATTTGTGAGTAGGCATGGGGCAATATCAGAGTCTGACGTTATGATAACCTTGAACAAAAATATCATGGTCTTGAAGCAGCTCTCAATTGTAAATTCAAAATGTTTTGGTAAATAGCAATTTTGTAGATTATATAAACAGTTTTGTTTATAGTATGAGTGCACAAAAATATTTTGAAAGATGACTGATTTGAAAATTCCATCGAGTAATAGTAGTTTATTTCAAATAAATCATTCAATTATTTTGTGTATTAATAATTATCACAATGTAGATTCTGTCATTTAATGTCAATGGGAGTTTTGTTTTTGAAAGCTGAAAAACTCTGAGACAGCCAACTTTGCATGTTTGGAAAGAGGGAAGTTTGATTGGTTTGCCTTCTTAACCCACACTTTAGCTTGATATACTGCTAGCGTCTTACCTCGAACGATTTCAAAAACGCTGCATGAAAGTAGAATAAACATAGGAAAGTGAAACCAGTAAGTGAACATGAGAACGCGATTGGCTAAGGCAGACAACTAGTATAAATCACATTGAGAGCAGATCCCCAACTGCTGGTTGAAATTGCCTTGTGTGAACAAAGTGTTTCACAACTTTCCTACAAAAAAATGTTGCGTCCAGAGGACGCATGTTGATTTCAAAGAATGTGTCCCATGGCAAAAATGATGCATCACCGACGTAGGCAAATGGAACACCGAAATAATTAAAAAAACTGTTTAATCATCACCAAATATTCCAACATTCAAAATGATAACAATAAATACATAGCCATTGTTGACTCTACTTTTATTGCACTCATCTTAAACATGTACTACCACATGGGGCAGCTCGGTTTGGCAGTGGTCAGCACTACCTTCTTGTGTGGAGTTTGCATATTCTCCCCTGGCTCGCGTGGGTTCTCTCCGGACACTCCGGCTCCCTCCTACACTACAAAAACATACATGGCAGATGTATTGGACAAACTAAATTTTTCTTAGGTGTGATTGAGAGTGAATAGTTATCATCTGTGTGCCCTGCAATTGGCTGGCAACCAATTGGGGATACCCACTCTCTACTGCCAGAAGTTAGCTGGGATAGGCACCAGCAGTATTGTGACCCTTGTGAAGATAAGCGGGTCTTTAAAAAGGATGGAGTAATTAAAAGTACTGTATAAACACAATCTAAATACGCAGAAAGTAGACATGCAAGCAGACGAGAACAAGTAGCTGAGTGCTAAAGCATTAGTATACAACTGTTACTATTAAGAGAGAAAATGTAAAATTCAATGAAGCACTGAGCAACAATTTATCCCCATTAAGCTTGCTTAGCATGGCTGAGAGGTCAATGTTTGTGCTGCATTGCAATGATGTTTCATGAACTGAAATGCATACTGTTCACAATTTTGCTCAACACATTCATTGTACATAACATCAAAAGCAATGGTTAGAATTTTGTATTGAGATTTTTGAGTTATTTAGTTTTTAAATGAGAATGAACGAATCACTTGCACACAGTTGAGTAAGAGTCTGGGATATCTTTCTGCAGGCATGGAGCAAATGTCATTCAAGTAACCAATGGGCATATTACAAAGCGAAAATCTCACTCTGATTGGCTACTAGTCAAGAAATGCAAGATTGAAATTTTAAAATTCCTCCTAGGGCATAATGTAATAAATAAGATCAGCAAAACCTTGTGTTTTAGTTGTAGTGTATGGCTAATGATAAGTGCTTAAATGTGAATCTTGTTTTATGTTACCCTGGCCTTTGAATGAAAGGCTCCGGAGATTGAAGGCTGTATTTATCTGATCATTAATTCGATTGGCAAAAACCTGATTAAAATTCTGATCCATTTATTCAAGGACCGGTGATTTGAATCAATCTACAGCATAAATGTTGATGCGTGCATGCTAAGCATTGTGGTGTGGGTTTAGTGTTTGTTTTTTTTTGTTTTTTTTGTTTTGTTTTTTTTGTCATAAGGGTTAGGGTTAGGGTTGGCTGACACACAGACGATTACAGTTTGGGTAAACTTCCAAAAATGATGGACCGACAACGATAGAAGAGGCTCCACATACTTACAGGACTGGAAATGGTACCAGCAAAAAATAAATAAATAAAATAAAATAAAATACCCACCTCTACAAACTTTATTTCACTATGTAGAATCATAGATTTCTAAATTCAGATTATATCTTCATGCATATAACATTTAAGTACATAAAGATGTCACAACTCCAAGATAAAAACAATAATTGCAACAGGCAAACATAAAATTCCACAAAGTGTCACTGCCAACATGCTAAGTGTTTTTGCTGTTAACTAGTTTCTGACTCAGTGCCTGAAAAGTACTCCACTGTTGTCTTGCAGTTTATCTCTCCGTGTACAGCACCCAAACGGAGCTATTTGGGATAATCCACTAATTGTAGGCCGCTAACAGACATTTGTTTTTATGACAGATGCCAGATTCCGACAAACATTTAATTAGCAACTCATCAGCTCTGTCAAGCTAATTACCTCCAGCACCAGTCACAGCCAGAAGCAGCTTCTTGCAGTGCTGGTCTGCACAGCTGCAGTGATGCTACTGTGTATATTGTCCCAATATTGTGGTCTAATCTAGTCATTTTGTTACACTAAAGTATTCGGGGTGGGAGAGTGAGGAGACTGAGTTAGCATAACAAACTGAGGCAAGATTGTGTCATTTATCAACACATCTACATGCTTATTAGGAAAATGACTGCTTGCAGTGTATTGCCACACAAGCCTCAGAAAATGTGGCGTTTAGAGTGTAGCACTTTCTTAGAGCAGGGCATTAATCTTTAACCTTCACCACGTTTTGCAATTCAATTTAATTAAGCATTTGCTCAAAGACCTCCCGCTACATATTTCTCAATTTATTTAAATAAATAAGTGAGTTTAAATCATACTGCAAACAATGAGTTTTTCTTTTTTAAACTTTTGATCTAATATCATACACTCAACAGTTCGTTGGGGCAATCAGAGCCAGGGACTGTGGGCTGCTCAGGGTATTGTGAGTACAAGTGTTTTCACAGTGAAGCAGCCACATTTTTTAGTCTTTAAACTCAAGGGGAGTATTCACAGTGGCATGCACCTTATATTAATTGCAGTCAACATGAATTTGACATTGGATTTCAATTCCTTGTTTACTTTGGCCATGGCAACAATAGACTTTTACACTAAAAGCGCTCCCATTTGGGTTTGAGTCATACTTGTAGAATCATTACTAGTCACGACGTGGTGTAGTAGGATTCAGAACCAACATCCAGGTCATTTTAATTCCTATTAATTGTTACAATAACAAAGCAGGCCACACACTCTTAAGGCCTCAAAACATTAAAACAAAAAATCATGTTGGGCCTGCAAATCAAGTTTATTAATCATGCCTTGTAAGCGTTAATACCCTATCAAC
The DNA here is from genome assembly GCF_059441005.1 of Hippichthys cyanospilos. Taxonomy (NCBI): domain Eukaryota; kingdom Metazoa; phylum Chordata; class Actinopteri; order Syngnathiformes; family Syngnathidae; genus Hippichthys; species Hippichthys cyanospilos. The sequence goes on from NC_142385.1 coordinate 1,082,517, forward strand.
TGGATCAGTGGTAGACCGTCAGGGCCTTCTCTGTTGGCCTAGCATAACCTGATATCATTATCATTATAAACTATAATAACTATAATGAAAGTCAATTTCATTTGAAATTCAATTTTACTAAACGTATATAATACTCGTTAATTTAATTATGAAATTATTCTCCATATTCTGTTCTTTTCATGTCATATTATATCCATTTGGTTAAATTGGCGTTTTTAGCAAATTAGAACTCAGCTAACTTGTGTCGTTATGCTGAGTGAAATCTGCCTAATGCTGCGTGTGCACCGAACGCAAATGAGGCAGAAAAGTAGAGAATATATATATATATATATATATATATATATATATATATATATATATATATATATATATATATATATATATATATATATATATATATATATATACAGCTTGTTCTAGTTTCTCTTTTACACCTGCTGTGGATGTGTGCTATTGAAGAACTTGGCTAATTTGAGTTTACCTTCTTCGTTTTTAGTTTCACTCTGTTGATGCCAAGATGTGCATTCTAAGCGACAAAGTACTATGAGGACATCTTCCATTATCACTTTAGAGTTTAGCTAGCTCTCTCGCTAGGAATAAGCTAACACATGCCTCAGTGAGGAAAGTCCAGTTTCACTTCCTTCTTAAGGAAAAGACTATATTCACACAAAATCACACAGAACATAAAGGAATTGGTTCATAATCACAATACAAAACTTCAGCATGTCCACAAAACAAAACAAAACTAGAGAAGATAAAATACAAAACAATGTTTGTAAACTGCAAATTAAGTCACAAACACATATTACTCACATGTAAATGAATGAAAATACTGTCACTGACAATGTTAAAAACAATTGTGACTGTTGGTGGTCCCAAAATGGGAGATGAAACAACTGGCACACGTTTTCCTCATACTTTTCCACATACACAATTTAGGTCCTCACTCGAAAAAGTTCATTTTCATATCTTGTTTGTCATAAATGTACTGAGAAATAAAAACTATTTTTCTATTGTTGTTTTCTTCTTTATCAGATGAACGTAAGGCTTAAAAACTTTAAAATTCAAAAGTAAAACACTTTAATATCTTAAAATTCCAAAGAGGTTCTAACCTGACATGTTCCGACATTTTTTTCTTTAGCCTTCTGAATGCCTAACATGTCAGGTTAAAACTCCTTAGGAATGTTAAGATTTTAAAGGTTTTAAGTCTTACTTCTGTCTGATGAAGAAGAAAACAACAAAGGATTTTAAACTATAGACAGAATGAAGGTTGTTCAAGTATCACTATTTTTCATTTGGGTAGGTTTTTCACATTTTTTGGTACAATGAAAGGACAATGTATCTTTTCTATCATTCTATTTTTCTTTTTTTTATCTTATTGTATTCAATAAAAGTGGTTCATAATTAGCTTAAAAAATAGCAGTTGGCCACCTATTTCTGTGGAAAGAGCATGCTCCTTACAAATCAAAACTTAATAAATGTAAGAAAAAAATACACAGTCTCAATTTGTTATTCTGTCCTGCAAACATGACCCATAGTATGATGGTTCTTTGCTTTTTTATAGATTTAAGCAGGAATCATTTTTAATGAATTGAATCGTTTTGGATCGAAAACCGATTCCGAATCGGAGACTATATATATATATATATATATATATATATATATATATATATATATATATATATATATATATATATATATATATATAATTTGTATCAAGTACATAGGTGAAACTACTGTCAAATGTCCCACACAGTTTTGGGGCTCGGTCTATTGCTTTGGGATGTAATGCAGCCTACTATACAAGTGAATTACTTAACAGGTTATTGATAAAGTCTTATATGTGTGCAATGCTTGTACTTACTTGTACATACTTGTTAGTTCAATATTACAATCAGCACATTCAGTATGAACATGACTTCCTGCAGTGTTTTTTTTCCATGCATTCCATTGAGTTTCCTTTACAAATAAATTCTATCATGAAAAGTTAGCTTTTGTAATTTTTAATCATGTGAGAATATTTCCTCACCAAGAACACACCCGAAGTGGGAATTGCCCCCATTCGTGCATTCGTGGACATTTCTGGTCATTGTTATATACACAAGAGCAACCCCTCCCAATCAGAGAGAAGGACAGGGTCCTCAGACTCCTCATGTTGTCCACATGTCTATCTTCGATTCAATAAAACAATGAACTTTTTTCCACAGTTGTTCTAAAGCTCTTGAAACAAAAATATTTCAAACTTGAAAATGTGCAATTTCTGACGAAATTTCATGTGAAGGTGGAACCGCTGAAGGGAGAGGCATTCAATGGTGGAATTATAAGGAATGTTTGAAAATGCATGAATCTGTGAAGAAATCTTAATATTAAAAGTTGGAATGGTTTGAATAAGCCAATTAATGCAAATGATACGAGAGGAAAACTGAAAAAAGTGGAAATTCTGTGGGTATTTGAATGGGAAAAACCTAAACTATAAGACGAAGAAGTGTATGGCAGTGGAAAGAACAATATTTAACATATAAAGTTGGAACGGTTTGAATAGGATGAATAATATAGAGGGAAAACCTGAAAAAAGTGGAAATTGTGTGAGTATTTGAATGATAAAAACCTCAGTTAATAGGAGAAAAGAAGTGCATGGCAGTTGAAAGAACAATCTATGACATATAAAGTTGGAACAGCTTGAATGGGCACTATAATATGGAAGCTATTGGGGAAAAACTGAAAAAAGTGGAAATTGTGCGGGTATTTCTAAGGCAAAAACATCAACAATTTTGTGCAAGGGACTTTATAGCATTGGTATGTACACGCTTTAACATATAAAGTTGGAACGGCTAGAATAGATATATCATTGTGGAAGATACAGGAGAAAAAATGGAAAACATAAAAATTGTGGATTTTCTGTGGTGGTTTTTGGGAGTCTTTTAATGGCAAAAACAGGACATTTTTGGTGCAAGGGTGTTCTTGGCAATCTTACGAATTATGGGAAACACCTAAATTTGGAACACTTAGTATAGGTCGGGTGCAAATGGAGAAACTGCAAGAGGACTTTGCAAGTTTTAGGAGACTAATACTTATGCAACAGTGATGAATTATTGGTAAATGACGTCTGAGGTCATACGCATATCACAGAATTTGCAAAAGTGAGAGAAAAGTACTATAAAAGTTCAAATTCAGAATTTTTTGGGATTATATTTAATAGTTTGGATGTTCAACATTTGGTAAGTCTGATTTTTATTGTCTGAGTTAACCAAGATGGTCACCATCTTGGGTGAAAGTGGGGATGACAGCTAATAGGAAATGGAGCATCGGTGTATGGAGTCAAATGTTCAAGATGGCCATCAAATGAGGGGTACATGGGAAATGAGTTCTGTGTCTATCTGAGCATCCCGGAAGCGGGGCTGAGAGCTAATGAGATGACTAATCAAATATCCAAGATGGCCACCCCTGAGCGTTGATGGGAAATGGAGTATGGCTGCATGTAGTCAAATGTCCAAGATGACCGCCTCATGAGGGGTACATCAGAAATATGTCCTGTGTCCACCATCGTGGGTGGAAGCGGGGCTGAGAGCTAGTGAGATGTCCAATCAAATATCCAAGATGGAAAGGTGGAAAGTAGTGTATAATGTAGATGATACTAGGGAAAAACTGAAAGTAGTGGAATTGTGGGTAAATTTTTAATCATGGGAAGAGGAAAATGGAATTCATGGAATGGCGGGCATCTGGGGAATCGATTAAAGTTGGAAAAGGTTTGAATAGGCCAAAAAAAGGCCTTAAAGAGAAAGTAACATAAATGTCCATTGGGCAGTGAGCCAAAACAACCAACAAACAATTAAACTCATTTTTAGCTCTTGGCCATTACAAAAACTGAAATTTATATCAACTCTGTTTTTGGGATCAAAACCAATAATAATTCCAAATGCTGTGAATTGGCTCCTGCAAACATGTCATTCATAGATGCATCGTTCTCTTGTATTCGTCCCGGATGACGCTTTTCACCTCAGCTATCCCCTCATGAATGATGGGTTAAGTACCCAGAAGCACATTACTGGTCCACACATATGTTTAAAAGTTGTTGGACATCATCAGGTTGTGCTGTTCACATAAAATGTTGTGAGTTCAGAGCTGCCTTGCATCATCAAAGCACTAGCCACAAATGAACCCACTTTTGCTGTGGCTCAGTGCAGGGCCACAGCACCCCCTTCCTTGCTCATTAATGACAAAATGTGAGTTATGTGATTTCGGTCACTTTCGGAGCGACATCAGATATGCACAAATTGACTCACTGTGTGCATGTCTGAAATTGCTCACCTTGCCCCTCAGCTCTGAAGGTACCAAACCTTTACTTCTCCCTTTGGCGGTGATCCTATGGGAAGGGTGATACATGTTTCTCCTGAGTACACCAGTGGTAAAAAGCACTGGTAACTTTTCCTCTAAGATTATTGGGTAGAACACACAAACCACACAGTAACATACCCGCTGAAGAAGCCTTATCTATTTAAGTACAGTGGGCCCCCGGTTTACGAACCCCCTGTTTTACGTATTTTTCATCTTGCGACGTGGACCGCTGCGTTTTTTGTCCCCCTCTTACGCACAAACCTTTCGTCTTACGAGCCTTCATCTAGCTTGTTGGCACGAGCTGGTCGGTGTGTTGTGAAGACTTTGCAAACTTTATCTGTTAGACATGGCTTCTAAAATTGCAAGTGGCGGTAAAGGAAGTAGTGAGAGGATGATGACAATAGAAACGAAGCAGGAGCTAATAAAAAAATATGAAGGAGGCGCACGCATAGTTAACCTTGCTAGTGAGTATGGCCGTAACCGCTTGGCAATCGGAACAATTCTCAATAACAAGGAAGCTACGAAAGCAAGCAAGTCTTCTAAGGGCAAGACTTTCCTTGTCAGGGGCCGGACCTCGGTCAACAACAAAATGGAGAGGCTTCTTCTATTATGGATTAAAGCGAAGGAAATCGCCTGTGATATGTTCTCGTTTGAAAAAAGTTCTCGTTTAAGAAAAAAAAAAAATTCTGCGGGTTCGTCTCTGCTCCCCTCCGCCCCCACCCACCACCAGCTCAAGCCATGTCGCCCCAAAGGTAAATGTCATTTTTCCTTTGTATATTCATGTTAATTTAATTTAAATGTACAGTAGATTATGTTACTAATTTTTAATATGTGTATAAAGTCGTGATGATTTTACCTAAAGTTTTTGCACGCGTTGCATGCAATCACGAATTAACATAGGTTTGGATTGCCCATCATACGGCCAATTCGAGTTACGAGCGTAGCTGCTGAATGGATTAAGTTGGTAACACGGGGGACCACTGTACTTAAAAGCTTTTGTGACACTGTGTTGAATAACAAGAACAAGAAACAGGCAGGAGATTTGAGAAATGCTGTCAATCAGCTAAAATGTTAGTTACACAAATGAATTGAGTTAGCCTTGTTAGTAAAAGCTGATTTACACATTGCAAAGAAAAATGCTCAGTTAGAAAAATCCATGGTAGAGCTTTTTATAGTCTATTATTTATTAATAGTTTTATAGAATTTTTTTTTTTTATTGCAGTTTATAGGTAATCATCAGACAATGTGGATGGGAGTACCAAGAGTATGAACAAGCATAAAAAAATACATGCTCTTGTTTATTGTTGGAGAAAAATGAAACATTTGGATCTAAAAAAAAACATTATGACATACAACTAATGATCTTTTTTAATAGAATTTTTCGGTGATCCTTAAGTTCATGAACAGTGATAAAAGCGAAAGATGAAAAGAAAGATATGATACTTTAGGAATAGAGCAAGCACTTTTATAGTAAATTGTCTTACAATTAATGTATGAAAGTGAATGTTCATGCTGAAAATAGAAAAAAAAAAACATCACAAGAACAACTGCCAAATTTCACAATTAATTTAATCTGTTTCTTAATTAGTAGCAATAGAGTAAATTCATGAAAAACCCTTGACCCTGTTGTACCATCGCAGCTATGAACATCACAATACAACTCCTGGAATCCTCCTAGATCTGCAAAAGCAAAGCAACTCCAGCCAAGGTCCACTTGGATAGCTTTTTTTTTGGGTCTTCAGGTTAAAGGTCCACACATATATAGGCCCCCTTTTACAGGTCTTGTAAACTGGACACTGATACATGTTTGTGTTCTCCTGTTTGTCCATGGGGATGGCCCTGATGAAGATGATATCCCAGGCCTGATGAACATGAAGATGACATCATTGGAGCAAGCTCTTTCAGATGAGCATCCACAATCAAACTGGTCTGACAGAGAAAGATGGGAGGGGATGATAGCCCAGTTAACCAATGATTGCCGCTTGCCAAACAGCTAAGGGAAGTCATTCATTTGTGTAAAATGCAGAGGTAGCTTGTTAATTTGCTAATTTTTCATGCCATTTAGACTACATTTAAATGTCAGACTAATCCTGGTTGATTTAAGCACTGCGGGACACTCAGAGCATATACATTGTCATAATCTTGAAGTATGTTGGAAAGTCAGCTATGTTTGAGACAAAGTCAAAATGCCCTGCCTAAGAAACACTCACGAAACATAGTGAAACAGAGAGGTCTGTCTCTCTAATTAATCCTCCTACATTTAGTGCCTGACAAACTGAATTTTCACCATGCATGCATAGAGGATTGCAGGGCTGTGTGTAAATCCTGATGACTTTGGTAAAGTCTGAAGACAAAAGCCTTAATTGAAACTGAACATGATGTAAAACTTCAAAGTAGTGTAACACACCAGTAGATCCATGTGTTAAATACAAATTTTAATCTCCAAGCAAGACTAGTGTCCTCGTGTTGAAGTACCACAATTAAGTAGAATGGCATGGACCTCGATGACCATTTTATATCTTGCTCAAATTGTACTGTCTGCCAATTTTCAAAGATGTGGAAAAATATTAATCAAGGCATCATTATAGTTGTCAAAAATTCAATGGGAAAAAAAGATGGCTTCAACAGTTAGGTATGTATGGCTGTGGGATTGCGGGATTGTTGTGTAAATCAGATTTATCTGCTGTACTGCTTTAGGTCCCTCAATCTGCAGTAATACACTTTATAGACTGAAGCACCAAATAATCCATTGCACCCTATATACGAAAATGAGGTGCAAAAATAGACACATTCATTGAGACTTTGCCATTTTTGAACCAATAAAGGCAGTACATCAAAGACTATTTGCCAATTGTAATTTGTTCTTAGTGTTGGAATCTTATTTCTAAATAAACATAAACTCAAGTAAGTAATCTGACTCCAATTTGTGACCTTACCCAACTGCCACTCATCCAACAATTTGCGCGCTCGTTCTGCAATAGAAAGGTATCAGGAAGCCGGCATTTTCACACACGAGTGGATTTATTCCTAACACGCAGATCTAATACAAGCACGTGGGTCTCGGGTCCCTCTCAATACAGCCCTGTACGCCGCTGTTGCCACCAGCAGACGTACTCTCCATCCGAGTTGCCCAGCAATGAGTTATACTACACAATATGCAAATGGCACATCAACAAAGGCATCCTGGCATTATTTTATTGGCTATGTGTATACTGCAATTAACTTTAGCTTGCTTTCATTGGTCTTTCTTCCCTTGCAGAATCGCTTGCTTACTCCTCCTGGTTGTAATTTTCCTCAAAGTTGTTTTTCACCAGGTGCCAAGGTCATCTCGTCCCCGCGACTAGCACCGTTTGCTCTGAAACATTCCATTCTTACACTCCCGTGCACCCCTTATTGTTTTGTTCACTTTACAGTCTCACACTCTCATACACAGAATGTAGCAACATCTAATGAACTACTTTAAGCTCAAACTCTTATATTCCTTTATTAGTGAATGTAATGTTCTAGCTATAGAATTGATAGCAAATACATTCTGGCTTGGTATTACTGTATAAAACGAGTAACTAATCATTTGTGTCCAATAACCAAATTTTTATGTTATCTTTTGTTGCATCTGGAATCATTTTCCTGAAGTGAGACAAAATCTGTGACATGCTTGACTCAAATGACAGGTGTCATGACTGCTGCTTAATTCAAAGTATCTCCCTAAGATGTAGTTTTAGTTTTTTTTGTTGTTGTTGTTTTTAGGGGTCCAGGCATTCAATCAGGTATCTATGAATATACACTACATCAAATAAAGAAAATAATTCAAAAGTTCATAGTTTCTTAAATATACTGGAACTAAATGAATTAAAAAGTAAACTGTGTAGCCGCATTTTGGATAATCCAAAAAGAAGGCAATTTAGACCAGCATATGTAACTTGCAAAGTATAAGTATACATTGTCATCTGAAAAAAAGAGAAGGTTGTGATATGAAGTGGTCCCTTCAAATTTGAATAGGGCTACGAGTTCCTGCCACTTGCATGAAAGGCAGAGAAAAAAGTAACACTACAATTGTATATTGCAAACAACTTTCCAAGTTAAAAAAGAATGGTATTGCCTTCTTTCGCAAAATTTGTCGAATTAAAGTGCATCATTATTTGGATGTAATTGTACTGGATAGCATTGGGCAGGGGTTACCAACATGGTGCCCGTGGGCACCAGGTAGCCCCAAAAGATCGCACGAGTAGCCCGCGAGCCTGTTCTACAAATAGCTTACAGCTGCTTACTACAGCTGTGCCTTAATCATTGTGAAAAATCATTAACATCATCAACGGTCTGTGTCTTCACATAAATAGCCCTTCTTATTACTCAGTACCAAAGAAGTAGCTCTCCGTTTCAAAAAGGTTGGTGACCCCTGGCATAGTGGGTCTCAAATGTATCGTTTTATTGGCAGGATCTTGAGGTGGGCCTCAGCACTGCAAATGTATATGGCTAATGTGCTATCAAGTTATCAATTAATGTGATGGAAAACAAAATGTTCTTTCAATGTTTAAGACTCTAAATTTTCTTGAGAAAATGGAAAAGATACATATTATTGTCTTTTTGAGACTAACAATACACATGTTGAATGTTGGCCAAATGAGCGTAAGTCAGCATGAGTTTGCCATCATTTGTCCATTACAAAAAAAAAAAGTCACGCTCCAGTGTCTAATGGATGAATTCTAAACACACTCAGAGTATTTCAATGCTATATCTAGCTTTCTTTAATGTGTGCTAGCTCTCTGAATAAAAGGTGAACATAAATAGAGATAAGTAGGCTTATCATAAAGCTTTGACTTTTATTGCTACACATCTGTGGAGTGTTGCTTACAGTGCAGTCTTATTCCAACTATTCCCAGACACTGGTACAAGACTGGGCTTTGCAGATGTGGGTAGGTAGAGGCAGTGGATGAGGAGTGACGTGAGCAGCAACGGGAAGCTCCCCGAGTCATCTAACTGAAAGTCTATTTGCCTGCGTCTCTAACTTTAATGAAGAAAAAAGGAACGGCTCAACTAAGGGGAGATCTAAGTGTTAAAGTGCACACTCTGCACATTCCCCAATTAAGAAGTCTACTGGGATAGGGCTTGAAAGCTGGACAGCATATTCTGTATAGAGGTAACATGCTTAGATAGACAGAGCCAAGAGAAACAAAATAATGTGTGCAGCTGAATGCCAGTAGGATGCAAAAGAGAAAATCAAGGCACAAATGGAAGGCAGAATCCCTTATGGGAGGAAACATCCAACTTCATTTACAGAGTAAAATTAAGGTGCATCTAAAGGTTGATTCACTCCATGTCAACAAGCTAGTCAGCCTCACATTTTTAGTTGGATTTGGAAGCATAAAATGAATAGTGCAACTGTGCCTTCATGATCAATAATATTATCAACTGACCCTCAAGGACAAAAGATCTTAATTATTAGTCACATATTGCCTACTTTATTATTTGTTTGATTATGGAATGTAGTCTGCTCGGGGAAGTGAAGAGAACAAGAATTTCATTGTGTAGTATTACTATGCATATGACAACAAAACTCTTGAATCTTGAAAGGGCCTACAAACGTAGGTATAGTCTTCAAACTGACATAGTCAACAGTAAACTTAGCATCGATCTAATCAGGTTGGTCATGATCGTCATGATTATTTTCATTAATTCTCTACGAACACTTTACAAGAATTTGCAATAAATACACTTGTTATCAAGAGAGACATATTGTCAGATTTTGTGACTGGACTGGTAATCAGTCATTTTTAATCAGGTTTACAGGTGATCATGATCAGCCACAAAAATCCTGACCGTGTAAAATGTAGTCAATGTTTTGTATCCAAGAGTCACATATTATTAGTGAAAGCTGAAGCAGAAGAGGTAATGACACAGTAATCTGAAAATGCTTACCTTTGACAATTTTTACTTCCAAAAGGTTTCTATAATAAAGGCTCATAATCATGAAAAGTCAACTTTTTGGAGCTTTTACCCATGCTACAATTTTAATATCCCACCCCCAAAGTGTAATTTTCCTTCATTGATGTGTTTCCAAGGATTCCTTGTTTATTCAGTGCTCTCACACTGTCCCCAACCAAGAAGGTAAACATGACTTGAGAAAACGAATACACCGCGCCTGTCCCGCCTGAGCAAAGGGTGAATACACGCCAATCTTCTCAATGTCTTTTAATGTCATTTTTAGTTCTGAAGTTGAGAAGCCAAGATTTTTGCTGGCCAAGTCAACAGAAACGTTTTCATTTGTTAGAACGTTTTACTGTAGAAAATGCCAGGGTGTGTGTTTTTTCACCTGTGGGCAGAACTTTTATGATGAATACTAGATCCCCACAGGACCGATTTGATAAGAGGATGAGTGTTTTGCATTTTAATGTCAGTAAAACGCCTGTTTTTGGCTCTTTCATTCACTGTGTGACCCTCGTGAAGATAAGTGATGAAGATGCCGGTTGGCTGGATGTTTCATGGCCAGCAGCATTGAACCACATCATAAAGGGGGCGTGACAGCCACACAGTGAGAAGCACAGCCCGCCAATGAGACATTTTACTTCCTGGTTACAAATGTTCCTTCCGTAGACATTTTACTTCCTGTTTAGAAATGTTACTTCCGCAAAACTGATATTTAAAAACAAATTAAATCGTTAATGTTCCAAATGTAATTTATATAAATATATTTAACTGTGGAAAATACAGAAATACCATGATTTATGAGGTTGATAAGGGTCTGGATAGTTATCTGTGCTAGAGTAGAAACTTTTTTTTTTTTAAAGTAACACTGTCGTGCAAGTTCATCCACATCTCATCATATGAACACTGTAATGTTAAAACCAAAGTGTTTATTTTACTATAAAGGCAAAGTATGATTCAATTTGCTGGTACAACAGACTTCTTAGCTTTTAAATCACTGAGCCGATTTATTGGTGCTAATAATGTTGAGAGATCCTCATAACTCCTGACAAATGATTTTACACCGTTTTCCCTCTTCCTTTTCTCTTTTCATTTAGTTGTTCATACATGACTCAGTCAGACTTGGCACAGTTACTATAGCCAGGTCTTTTCAATTGTCATTTCTCACAAAAAAAAAAAAAGCTTCATTGTACTGCAATAAGTAGATATTAACAATTGTTTTTAAGGGATGCGTGAGTGAACGAGGAGTAAACATTTCTCAGTGGCAAACTCACTCAAATGTACTTACAAATAAACATATGTTTGAACTTATTTTAAAAAGCTGTTACATATGTGCAAGTACTTTTGAACATGCAAATAGGTTCAAAAGACTTGAAATAATGTTCAACCATATGACCAAACTGTTAGTTTATACTTGCAAGTGTACTTTTAGGCAAACTGCAAAAAACACAGCACTTTTTTTTTTTTTTTAACCGTGATGCTACACGTCAGATGTACAAGTCTGCCACATAATGGGAACACATACTGAATAGGCATAATATTAAAACTAAAAAAAATTATTAAAACTTACTTAATTTTGTAGTGTGTTGGTATAGAATAGAATAGAATAGAATTGTCACGGCTCTGACATTTTTTTGTTTGAGCTACGTCCCTCTCAGCTTCCTGCACTTTTGGGTCTCATTCCACACCTCCACACACCATGCTCAGACGTGACACCATCCATTTTCGATAAATATGTTGGGACTATCAATGCAGGTATGTTGAATCAGTTGGAAAAGGATGTTGCTGTTGGCAGGCAATTGAAAAACAAAATTAAATATAAAAACCTTCCATGTACCATCATTTTGCATAAATATCTGATGTTATGACCTGTGGCTTATGAGTCCAGTGCGGCTTATTTGTGACAAATTGTTTTTTGTTCTATTTTTGTTGGTGTGGCTTATAAACCGATAAACCGGCATATAGTCAGATAGAAAGAGGAAACTATGACTTTTACTCCCTGAACAGTTTATAATTGATGGAATAATTGTATATATGTGTATATGTTATCATATAAAAACACTTTGCTCGCACACCCCTTAACCTACTCATTCACACACACACGAACACACAAATATACACATGCACAGACACTCACGCTACAGACATAAACAACTCCTTAAATGGTATTATTTTGAAACTTGTAACCGCCTTCTTTGTAATCTTTGGAATAAAACAAGGAGGAGAGCCCCAGAGCACCGGAAGACCCTGGTGCTCTCCCTCTTTTGCAAAAGATCGTGTTTGACTCAGAGTTTTGGCTTTTCTCCAGTCTCTCATTATTGATAACTCTGACAATAATTATACTGATTGATGAGATCTGACTTCTACAAAGATGTGTACTTTTCATTTGACTCAGGTGTTTTCTTTTACCTCGTGCTGACAAAGGGTGAAATAAAAATAAAATCTGTCTGAAAATGCAATCACTTGACAAGCTGCTAATGAGGCAAGGAAAAAAGGGCATGTTCCATCTGCTGTTCTATGACGAAGATCAATATGCTCTTTGTTGGAAGCAACATTAAAGAATATACTTTAAACTTTCGAGTTGTCAGTTTTTCAAACATATTCTATTGAAATCGAGATCTTTAACTCACAAGCACTTTGTTATAAAGTTGCTTGATCTATATTATGCTTATTGCACAGACCTGCACATTTCTAAAGTGAAAATAAAATTGCTGAGTCACTCCTTCTCTGTCCTGGGTCTCTTTCATACAGCTCCAGATGGCTGTGATTCAGTGGATAACATGTCCAATGTATCATAAATAAATTGCACTTTTATAGAGTCTTTATAGTGTTTGGCAACAGATGACACAATGACCTGGCACTATTCTGACTTGACCCTGTCTCTAGGGTTTATGCTTGGACATATAACATCATCTAGCAGGCAAGGTGAGATAAGCTGAGGAGAGACAGTAACTATGAAGCTTGCAGCTGTCACAGTTTGCTTCAGAGTAGATCTGAAAGTAGGTTTTACAATAACTGTCTGTTGGCAAAACTGTAGATTAAAGGGACTTAACCCCTTCACTCCAGTTGGGAAAATGCATCCCTCTGCTTTTCAAAAAAATCACAGGGGGCAAAAGAATGGTCACAATTAGATACACACCTATCTACCTATCCACACATTCTAGTGGCATTTACTAACTTTTCAATACACAATTAGCCAGTGCTGGGCCCACTGTCAACAAGGTAGCTTGTGTTGTGAATAACGAGCTAGTAAATGTTTTCCCAAACTATTGGTATACTATTACTATACTAACAAGTGCCCTGTGTTTCAATGCAAAGAAAAGCATACATTGGAATTAGCCTCCAGGTAGGTGAAAAGAACATTGATTGAAATTGTGAGGTCTCCAGTGTTAAAAGGGTATGAACCTTGAGGACCAAACTTCCTCCTCTCTGCTACCACAGTATGGAAGTAGCAAAGTACAAAAAGTATACTTTAAGATTCATTGTCCAGTGTGCATATTTCCAGTGTGTCCTAAAAACAAAAACATAAAAATATGAAATGAAGAAATGCTTTAAAAAAATGCCCTTCAGTTAAAACTTTTTCTATTAGAGATTTGTCACACACATACATTTACAATGAAGAGAATCGTACTAAATATTCACCATCATAATCGATATGCACCACTGCATACTTAACTATCCCCATCCATTATTTATTGGAGCAAAGTGTTCTGGGATCCCTCTTTTTCGGGTGGCAAGCAACCATTGGGCTCATCTAATGTCTTTATTTGACTTCCGGTTCCGGGGAGTGTTTTGCTGCTGTCGCTGTTTTAGCCTTAGCTGGAGAGACGAACGATATTTTTTCTTTTATATTTTTCTATTTTTACCACCACCCGTCGGACCTGTGTTCGGTGTTGTTTTTCTTCTTTTTCCTTCATTTTTGAGGACCGTTTCCATTCTTCGATAGCTAGTGATTCGCCGTTTCTCTGAACAGCGCCTAGCTCCGTTCGTCCTCGTGCAGCTCTGCTAGCGTAAGTATTTCGCTCGGCTGTACTAAGGTAAGCATGGCTCCGTGCACCTCCACCTCTTCTGTCACCTGCGACACCTGTGTTATTCTCATGGAGAGGCTTTCTCTCCTAGAGGGCCGTGTCCGTCAGCTAGAGCAGGGTAGTCTGATAATCGTAGATCAGACGGACACATCTGATAATGACAATGCGGGCCGTAGCCCTCCCGCAATGCCGCTAGCGTCGGCTAGTGCGGGTCGTAGCCTACCCGCTAGTCCGGCTAGCATTAGCCCTAAGAAGCCTGCTAGCCGCGGTGAGCCTGTTCGGACGCATAATCGCTTTAGCCCCCTCGCTAGGCAAACTCCTCCTCAGTCTACTGGCTCCCGCACATTAGTTATAGGGGACTCCATCACCCGTAACATCAAGCTTAAAAAGCCAGCCACCGTAATGTGTATTCCTGGGGCCAGAGCACCCGACATTGAAGCTAACCTTAGGGAGCTGACATGCAAGAGGGCTAGACACCAGACTAGTGCAAACAACACTAGCTACTCGGACATAGTGATACACGTCGGCTCCAACGATACTAGAATGAGGCAGTCTGAGATTACAAAGAAGAACATAGCTAGGACTTGTAATCTCGCTAGAAAGATGAGTCGGCATCGAGTTATTGTCTCTGGCCCTCTGCCTGCGAGAGGCAATGATGAGAGGTTTAGCAGATTATTCTCGCTTAACCAGTGGATGGCTGGTTTCTGTAAAGAGCAGGGTTTCCAGTTTGTAGATAATTGGCCCTCTTTCTGGGGCCGGCCCGACCTGCTGAGGACAGATGGCCTTCACCCTAACTGGAAAGGCGCTGTCACTCTTTCTAGAAACATAGATTACTGTTTGAGCCTTCCATGACTTCCCACATTAGAGCATGTCGGGTCGCAGGCGAGTAGCGAGCCTGCTAGAACGGGTGTGGAGTCGTTAAGGCTAGAGTTAACCGGCACTAGGCTGGACTGTTACAACACACATAGCATACTTAGTCTAGGTCACTGCAATCCACACACTGTTTCAATACCTAATGCTGAATGCCCTAATGATAAGATTTCTGCTGAGGTGGTGTTGATTAAGGAAAACAGCCCTGCCTCTTTAATCAGTAAGACTAGTGACAAAGTGCCTAGGCGAAATATTAATATCAATATGCGCGCTGTAGTCGTCGACAATCGAATTCCTACTTTACTAACATCGCGACGAGGTTTTAATTACTCAAAATATAGAGCAAGCCCCAGCCATAAATATCTTGTTGGTATTAGTACTACCAACACGAGGACTCAGAATAGTCCGGGAAAAATGTCCCAGTTTAAATTCGGCTTCATAAATATTAGGTCACTCGCTTCAAAAGCCCTTCTTGTAAATGATCTTATCACAGATCAAAATCTTAACGTGCTTGGTCTCTGCGAAACCTGGCTAAAACCAAATGAATTCTTACCATTAAATGAGGCCTCACCCGCAAACTTTGTGGGCTCACATGTTGCCCGTCCTTGTAAAAAAGGGGGGGGCGTCGCCCTAATTTCGGAATCTGATTTTAGGCTTAGCACGAGCACGAGTCACACTTTCAAGACATTTGAGGCTCTCGTTATGCGATCGAGCTCCTCACCACCATTTTATGTGGTAGTTATTTACCGTCCTCCTGGCCCATACTCTGGATTCTTAGATGAATTCCCTGAACTTATGGCTGACTTAATAACTCACACAGATAATATATTAATTATGGGTGACTTCAATATTCATATGAACTCCCCATCAGAGCCACTTACTGTAGCTTTTCAAGCAATAATCGATGCATTTGGTTTTACACAAATAATAAAAGCAGCAACACACCGGAATGGTAATATCTTAGACTTAGTGCTAACCCGTGGCCTAACTGCCTCAAACGTCATAATTCTGCCACATACTAACGTTATGTCTGATCATTATCTTATAACATTTGAAGTCCTAGCTCAGTGTGGTCTTGTTGTCCACAACCAAGGCTTTAAGAGCCGTGATATTAATTCTTCAACGACTGCTGCACTTTCTGAATTACTGCCTTCCGCAACAGCTGCCTTTCCGTCTTTCACTGGCTCAGTCGATAAGCTCGCGAATGATTTTAATTCGGTTCTTCTAAATTCCCTAAACTCTATTGCGCCGCTGAAACTTAAAACTCGTCCGAAGCGGCGCACTCCGTGGTTTACGGAGGAAACGCGTACGTGTAAACTGTTAAGTAGACAACTTGAGCGTAAATGGCGAACAACTAAACTTGAGGTTTTCCGTCAGGCCTGGTGCGATAGCTTGCTGAAATACAAAGAGGCTCTTAGGCTAGCAAAAACTAATCACTTTTCCAAAATGATTAGTCTTAATAAAAACAACCCAAAGTATTTATTTGAGACGGTAGCGCAGCTAACACAGCAGCAGCAGGTTAATCAAAATTCCCTCCATTCAGCACACGATTTCATGCAATCCTTTACTCAGCGGATTCAGCTAATAAGGGAAGAAATAAAAAAGGCAGCGCCGCTCACCACCTCAACTGTGATTGTTGATGCTAGTTCGGACAATCAGGTTCATGAAAGTCTGGCTACCCTGTCCCAGTTTGATTTAGTATCCCTGGAGTGTCTTACACAACTGGTTAATGCAGCAAAGCCGACGTCCTGCATGCTCGACCCGCTTCCAGGCAAACTCGTCAAAGAGTTGTTCCCGATCTTGGGGTCGTCTGTCTTGAATATTATCAACCTGTCACTCTCCTCTGGCATTGTACCTGAAGCTTTTAAGACGGCCGTCATTCAACCATTACTTAAGAAACCACACCTAGATCCTGAAGATCTCGCTAACTATAGGCCAGTGTCACACCTTCCGTTTATCGCCAAAATTCTTGAGAAAGTTGTAACACAACAGCTTAGTGATTTTATGATAGACAACAATAGATTTGAACTCCTTCAGTCATGTTTTAGGGCCAACCACTCAACTGAGACAGCCCTAGTAAAAGTGACGAATGATCTTCTCTTAGCCTCGGATTCCAACATCTCATCAATATTATTACTGCTTGATCTTAGTGCCGCATTTGACACTATTGATCATCATATTCTTATAGAACGTCTTAGATCATGTGTTGGTATCTCGGGATCAGCACTTTCTTGGTTCAGATCTTACATCCTGGGAAGGACGCATAGTGTCTCTTATGGCGACGCGATCTCTGAGTCTTTCTCCGTCTCATGTGGTGTCCCGCAGGGGTCAGTACTTGGCCCCTTACTGTTCAACATCTACATGATTCCTCTCGGCGATATTATACGTAAACATGCTATTAGTTTTCATTGCTATGCTGATGATACCCAACTCTATATGCCCTTAGAAATAACGGATCCGTGCAAGTGCAGTAAACTGGAGGCTTGCCTTGCCGAGATTAAACAATGGATGTCTTCCAATTTTCTGCTTCTCAACCCTAATAAAACTGAGATGTTATTTATTGGCCCTGCTCATCATCAGCACCTGCTTAAGAATACCACGCTGAACCTAGAAAACTGTATTATTTCCCAAAGTAGTTCTGCAAAAAATCTCGGCGTGATATTTGACTCAACTCTCTCCTTTCGAACACATATTAATAACATGACAAGAACGGCGTTTTTTCACCTCCGCAATATAGCTAAAATTCGCCCTATTCTTTCTCTTAGCGATGCAGAAACATTAATTCATGCATTTGTTACGTCGCGCCTAGACTATTGCAACATTTTGTTTTCTGGCCTTCCCATGTCTCACATTAAAAGCCTGCAGTGTGTACAGAATGCAGCGGCGAGACTATTGACAAGGACGAGAAAGTTTGATCATATTACTCCGATTCTAGCTGACCTGCATTGGCTTCCAATACACGTGAGATGTGATTTTAAGGTGTTGTTAATTACTTATAAAATTTTACACGGTTTAGCTCCTTCCTATCTCGTCGACTTAGTATCACCTTATGTTCCGTCCCGACAACTTCGATCACAAAATGCCGGTTTGCTATCGACCCCACGGGCTAAAAAGAAGTCTGCGGGATCAAGGGCATTTTCCATTCGCGCGCCAGTACTATGGAATGCCCTACCTATGGAAGTTCGCGCAGCCACCTCGGTAGAAATCTTTAAATCCCGACTAAAAACACATCTATACTCAAAAGCATTTAGTTAAATTAGCCTGTCTGCAGCCTTCTTCTTTTTCTTCTTTTTTCCTGCCCCCCTCTTCCGGCCGGGAGAGGGGGCTAGCTAGATGGTGAGGGTTGACTTGACCGCCTCCATTGGGTCCTGCGCTGGTCGACCATCACGGGTTAGGAGTCTAGCCGTCTGCGGTCCACCTGGCTGGAATGCGGGATGGTTCCTGCCCAATGGCTTTGCCTGCTGTCAAGACATCACTGCACTATATAGCACAATATGTTTTCTGTAATTTATATTGTTTCTGTGTTCGGTACATGCAGCATCCACTTCAACCTGTGGGCCTGGAAGGGGGCTCCTCCCACCTGTGGTCCCTTCTGGAGGTTTCTGATTTTCCCCAAATTGGGGTTTTTGAGTTTTTCCTTCCCCTTCTGGGAGCTTTGACAGGGGATGCTGTTGTGTACCTTACATTGAAAAGATGTCTCTGTATGACCTCTTTTCATTCTGTGAAGCCCTTTGAGACTTCGGTGATTTAGGGCTATATAAATAAAATTTGATTGATTGATTGATTGATATTTATTAAAATGACTAAATAATAAGAGGGCAAATAATCAATCAAACAATACCCACCACAAAATGTTAAAAAAAAGAATTCTAATGTAATTTGAACCGATCCTCTTATACAAAAATGTTGGCGGATTCATTTGTCTTGTCACCAGCAGGTGTAGACAGTTTTTGGGATGTGTTCGATGGCAAAAAAGCATGTCAATGGGATCACCTTTTAATTGTCACAATTTGTCAAGCGTTTCAAGCCTCCATCTGTCTCCTGAGATTATTATTCTAGACAGGCTAATACAAAATCATGAATGGAAATGTATTCTCTGGTGGGAAGAGACAGTTAAATAAGCATGTCAATAAAACCTATGGAATTTAGGGTGTTAGATTGTATTTACTCCAGCAGTATGTCATGGAGTGTTCGACGAGGGCCACTGCTGCAGTGCCACGGGGAGCTGACTCCTACGATGCACATGCTTGCCCACAATTACACTGCAGACTGAATTATATACACTCTCCTCCTGGAGCTTTAATTAACATTCTGCACTATACTCCCTTTGCTCAACACAGCTGAATGAGATGCAAAGCCTTTCTTTTCTTGACCTGCGTACTTGATAAAAATAAAATGCAGCCAGATAATCAAGAAAGGCAGACACATCACAAAACACAAGCATGCAAATACAAGCACACAAAATACACCTTTATACCTTTTCACAGGCATGGATATTAATTTAACAGCATGCATGAACTGCCTTTAATTTGACAGATGAATGAATGTGATTAGTTTCAGCAAAAACACATTGCAAACATTTTATCACAAAAAAGAATGAGATTTTGCTAATTATGAATCACACACATTTATTTAATTTTCTAAACAATCAACAGTGTGCCTTGTAATCTGGTCCACTTTATGTATTGTCAGCAGCGGGCATGGTGGCGTGCAGAGGAGCAGGATCAATGCGGTCAAGCCTTCCCACTCTCGCGAAAAGGAAGTCAAATGAGCCACACCTCATAGTTTATTTACTCGGCATTACTGTAAAGGGCCATCAATGAGAGGCACGCATCACTTTCAAAGTAAAAGATGTCCACTTTGCCTACATGGATGTGAAAATGTCGGGTTAAAAATGACATTAACAATTATGTCTGTTGTAACAGAACATTTCCACTTATGAAAAAAAAAGTCAACAATAATATCAATCTCAGGACAAAATAAAGAGTTTCAAATAAGCATATTGCAGATAAACTTAAGTAGGCATTTTTGTTTGTTTTTTATTATTAAAAAGAATCCCAATGGTATCACAACATTAGACGAATCCTGGAGAGGCCTTACTAAGTACAGGTCTCCCGGAACATTAAAAAAAAAACATGTATATATGTAGCTATCATTAACACCACATCTGTTCTTGGAGATACAAGAGCACACCAGGGGCCCCCAGATCATTGCTCATCAAAATTTGATGCGGCATTTCAAAATGAGTCACCCCTGAAATTGCTACATTCAACTATCAATTTATTATATTTTTAAAAAATCATTAAAATATATATATTTTTTTTATCTGTCGTAAAACCAAACCTGATCTTGGTGATACAAGAGCACTGCAGGGGGCCCCCAATTGAGTCTCATCAAAATATGTTGCGGCATTTTAAAATGAGTGACCTCCAAAAATGATGCATTCATCTGTCAATATATCGCATTAAAAAAAAAAAAAAAAAAAAAAAAAAAAAAAGATTTACTGACCGTAACATCACACCTTATCTGGGAGATACTAGAGCACCCCAGGGGTCCCCAAATCGTGTCTCATAAAAATCTGATGTGGCTTTTAGGAATGAGTGACCCCTGAAAATGCCTCATTCAACTGTCATTTAATCACATTTTAAAATAAATAATTGAAATATATTCTTTAGCTATTATAACATAACCTGATCTGGGATATAGTAGAGCACCCCAGGGGTCCCCCAACTGGCTCCCATCAAAATCTGATGTGGCATTTCAAAATGAGTGATCCCTGAAAATGCCACATTGTACTTTACCCTGGGGACAGGGACCGGATGACTGGGAAATACAAGACGCAAGGAAGAATATCAGCGTGACGACGTGCAGAACGGCAAGAAAAAACAATGGCCCGACAACCAGCTGGACAAGTACAGGGACTATAAATAGATGTTAAACTAATTAGGAAATTGCAAAACACCTGGAAGGAAGACAAGACGCGGGGGAAGTGTATTGGAAGAGACATGGGGCAGGATCACACAGATGACATGAGGAACAGGCAGGTGGATGAGATAAAACTAATGAGACACGGAAAGTAAAGGCAGACGCGAGGGAATCTTAAACCTGAACTAATAACATGAACCAAAACAACCCCCAAAACAAACATGAAATGTATGGCTGTCAGCTTTTTAGTTTGTTGTCTTGAAATTACATTTCTTCATTTTCTTTCACACGTCTAATCAGCTGTTTGGGGCAAATCACTTCAAAATTGTAATGCATGTCACATCTAGGCATGGGGCGTGTGGCAGTGGAGGGAAAGGGACCCAAAAATGCAGGAGGACGGAGAGGTTGTGCTCAAACAAAATGAATTGTTTAATAGTAAAATAAGGCAGGAACAGCAATAGACAAAAAACTAGACAAAGTAGCAAAGGAACGAGAAACTAAACTTAACTCACGGAGACTGCGGATGACTGGGGAGAAAGAGCGTTGAGGAGGACTATGAAGGGGTTACACAGCAGCATGGGATCACGAAGAACTTCATCAGCGAGATAAGGTGTGCAATAATGCGATGAAGGCTACAGAGGGACAGTGGCTTAAATACATGAAAACTAATTACAAAAAACACATTACAGCTGGACGGGAACATGTGGAAGGGGAACCGGATTGTCTAACACGTGAGGAGCAGGGACATACGGACAACAGGTAGACGAGATAAAACTAATGAGGAGAAAAAGACAGACGCAGGGGAAACCAACACGAATTTGACAGGTGAAATAAACCAAAAACTACTTAAGCTGAATCCAAAAACAGAAAAACCCAGACAGAAGGTGACAATGCATTATTTATTACTTATTACTGTCATTCCAAAGTAAATCGTAAATTATATTATTACTGTATTTGAAATCTAAGACATTACACTACTAATGCATTACTTTGATCTGTTGATGGTGAAAATGTAGGCCATTCTATCTGCTTTAAGATGTTATTAAAGAAACACGAGAAAGAAACACGAGATCAAACAGCCAGACACTGTATTCATCACAGCGGGGGATTTCAATCACTGCAACCACAGGACTGTTTATTCTAAGCTTATGTCATAAGCTTTGCCACGAGGGAAAATAACACCCTGGACTAAGTCTACAGCAACGTGAAAGGTACTTACAAGTCTGTCCCAAGAACTCACTTTGGAAGAGCAGACCACATCTCTATATTTCTTGACCCATGCTACAGGCAACTTCGGTACAGACTGGGATGTGTTTAAAACTGCAGCTGTGTGTGAAACCTGTTATGAGTGTGTTCATGGGGTTCCCCGTCTCCCACTGTGTTCTCCCTTGCATTTTCTATGCAAATAGGTGTGTGCCACGACAACGAGCGGACTGGAGGGTCGGTGTCAGGAGGGCCCGTGATTGGCTGATGTCGTTGCGTACCTGATATATATTGAGCCAAGATGACGGACGCGAGAGACAGCTGCAGACGATCCCTCGCCCTCGTCGAGCAGTAGGAGTGGACTGCCATTTTTGTCATATATGTCTCTCCTGTTTATGTAGGTTATGGAGGTAAGCCTATTGTTTGTCAGATCAGTTTTGGTCCCCTTCCAGATAGGACTTTTTGTTCGTTGTTTTGGCCTTAGTTCACCCTGAGTTAGTTGCTCATATTTTCAGTCATCTTTTTTATGTAAAATAAATATATCTTTTGTTTGTCACGCAACATCCGGTTCTGCTGTTGTCTGCTTGGGAGTTGAGGAAGATGGGGCCTTTTTCGTGTTGTGTCCTAGACCCATAGACTGGGACATAACAAACCACTGACACTGTAGATTTGAACGAGTATGCTTCTGCAGTCACCAGCTTAATCAGCACATGCATACAAATACAAGTACTAAACATCTCAGAATATAGCCTAACCAAAAACCCTGGATAAGCTATGATGTGTGAGCAAAATTACGTACACGCACATCTGCTTTTGTTTCGGGCACCGCTGAGGATTACAAAAAGGCCAGACATGACCTGAGTAAAGCCATCAAAGAGGCCATAACAGTACAATAAAAAGACTATACAGGTAGAAACTGGAAGGTCCACTCTACTGCTGAACCTTGACGCATGTGGGAGGGACTTCACTGACTATCGGCAGAGGAGCAGCGCAGTCACATCCAGCGCAGTCACATCCAGCCAAGCCACACTGCGAGACGAGCTGAACGAGCCTCCTTTGATGCTAAGAATCCTGATCAGCAGAGAAGGATGTTGGGCGTGGAGTGTGCACCGGACCCTCCTCTCACGGTGACACCAGCAGAGGTGAGCAAGGATCTGAGCAGAACTAACCCGCGGGGGAAAGCAGCCAGTGCAGATAAAACTCCTGGCCGCACATTCAGGGTTTGATCATCAGAGCTAGCGAATGTGTTTGAAGACATCTTTAACTTGTCCCTTGCACGAGCCTCGGTCCCCATCTGCTTCATAGGGCCTGTCCCCAAGCAACGCACCGTGACCTGCCTGAATGACTACTGTCCCGTAGCGCTCACCCCAATCACAATGAAATGCTTTGAGAGGATTGTCATCAAGCACATCAACCATTCCAGACACCATGGACCCTCTCCAATTTGCATATCGACAGAAACAGTCCACGAATTATGCAGTCAACACCACCATTCACACCGTTCTTACGCACTTGGAGTGCAAGGACACATATGTAAGAATGCTCTTCATTGATAACAAATCAGTGTTTAACAGTCATCCCTGACAAACTGACGGACAAGCGTCTTGCACTTGGTCTGGCACCCCGCCTTTGCAACTGGGTGCTGAACCTCATCATCAGCAGACATTAATCAGTAAGAGTCCACAAAGGCACATCCAGCACCAGGACTCTAAGCACAGGGACACCCCAGGGCTGTGTGCTGAGCCCCCTACTTTACACACTCTTCAACTATCACTGTGTTGCCTCCCAAAACAAGACCAGCATAATTAAGTAGGTAGACGACACTACAGTCATCGGGCTGATCACTGGTGGGGCTGAGACAGCATACAGGAAAGAGGTGGCAGACCTTGTGACCTGGTGTCGCAGCAACAATCTCCACCTCAACACAGACAAAACCAAAGAACTGATCATTGACCCAAGGCGGCAGGTGGAGCCGAACATATTTCTCTGCACCTACATCAGCAAGAATCTCACCTGGTGCTGACTCCAGCCAGCCAAGTTCCCCACCTGGACCCTGGGTTCTATTTGCCGTGTCCTGAAGATGTTCCCTGCCTCTCTTCCCAAGTACAGTGGACCCCTGGGTTATGGCGTCCCTGGCTTATGTTTTTTTCACTCTATGATGTGGAATACTGGGTTTTTTTGTCCCCTCTTGAAGGCATTTTTCCCACTTTACAATTAAAATCAACAACTGTCATGACCTGTGGGTGGCTGTGTTTGTTTTTTGGCCTCCCTCTTGAGGCGTCTTTACGTAATTGCTCTTATTTCCTGTTGGCGTCAAACTGCCCCCGCTGCAACGCGTCACTACTGGTCTGCTATTGGTCGGCGTCTCGACTCAGTAGACTGGTCTACTATTGATGAGCTTGATGGGAACACGAAGATACTGGTCTGCTATTGGTCGGCGCACGGGGTCACAAAGATGGCTGCCTCAAGACGTTATCTCGTGTGAGAGTGTTTTCAATATCGTATTTAATATGCATTTTAATGCTTCATTCAAACTTTAATTGGTTATCCATCAGTCCCAGGATTGCTAGGGATGTTAAAGAGAGAAGATAATTTATATGCAAAGAAAGCTGGAGATTATCATGAAATATGAAGAAAGTTACGATAGCCTAGCCTAGGCTACCCTTACTCGGGAATATGGCTATAACAAGCGTCACTCAAACGTGAATAAATCCTTTATGTATTTTTTTATTTAAGATGTTATTTAATTGTATGCATGTATATTATACATACCATAGTATAACATAGTATAGTATAATATGTATAACATATTATACATAGCACTTACTATACTATATTGATACCAATTTTTAACATGTATATACAATTCTTATGTTTTTACCTGGGGTTTTACACACATTAGCTAATTAACATAGGTTTGGATTGCCCACCATTAGGCGACTTCGCGTTACGATCCCAACCGCGGAATGGATTCGTCTTGTAAACCGGGGCCCCACTGTCCTTGCTATCTTTCTCGAGAGAGAATGACAGAAAGAGAGAGTGTGTGCGTGTGTGAGAGAGAGAGTGAGAGAGAAATAAAGTACATTATTCAGTACAATGTGGTTTTACCTGGTTGAAAATTTCCAGAGCCTTGTGCAAGTTGGCATGCATGTCTGTTGGTGGTTCATTGGTTATCTAGATGGTGTTCTCCTGTCACAGTTTGCCAGTTCAGCCACCTCACTTCCAGCCTCAACACATCTGCTCAGCCCTCCTGCTAATCAGCCCCTAACACCAACACTTGCAATCACTCACCCGCCCAGTTTAAAGCCCGGTCACTTCCCTCCACAACCCGCCAGATCGTCTCTATGTGCCACGCCGAGCTTTCCAGCATTTCCTTCTGCCTGCCTGCCTGTTCTCCGACCATGCTCGTTCTTGACCACCCGATTGCCTGCCGACTTGACTGGACCTTTGGTATTTCGACCCAGCCTGCCTCTGACCGCCCGTTAGCCTGCCGCTTTAACCAATCTGCTCAAGCCTCCTTCCCATCTGCCTTCCTTCGCCCGGCTGCTAGCCAAACCCCAGCGCCGCTGACTCCGGACCCCCCCCCAGACCTCTATGCCATGCTCCCGTCAGCTCCCACTACTGCCCGCACCTTCTTCTCAATAAATGCTCTGTCATTGCTCTTACCAGTTCGTGCATGCTCTTGCCGGGATGATGTGCTCCTCTCCTTGTAAGGCTCAGCACTAACAAAAAAGTTCTCATGACTTATCTCGGCTAGCGGTTCTAGAAGTTTCTCCAGAGTACCCAGCCAGTGAGCCACCAGAAGAAAGTTCTACAGTGAGACAGCAAGAACAATCAAACACCCAGTTTAACGAGCAGAACTGTGACTTCTAGGCTTAAAAAAAAAAAAAAAAACACACAAAAAACGTAATTTGCTTATTGGTTGTGAAACTGCCTGTTTAATTTATATTCGTAAAAAGGAGAAATACATTTTGGTATACTCCCCAAATCACTCTGACTTTGAAGTGGCACTAAATTAAATTGTACACAGCACTTGAAACCAATTTTCAAGATGCTGACATTGAGCAACATTCTTAGGTGATACTTGAGCCTGACTTTTCTGCAAATTCATCTTGCAAGCACAGCCCGGGCAGCAGAGCTGACTTGTACAATCACACAAGCTTGGATGAGCTCAATTTTCCATCTCAACTGTCTTGACACTTACAGGACATCCTGTGAATGATAAGCAGTCATCCATGCCCCCACACCCAGCTTCCAACACATTTAACCATGCAGCACTGCCCATTCCCTAAATCTAATTAGAACCCTAATAACTCCAGTCATTAATTCATAAGCCTCTTTACTTTCTCATTTCCATTTGCTCTTCATTTTTAATCTTCCTTACGATGGCTGAAGTTAGCCCTTTTTCCAAGCAAGGGAACATGACAAAGGCATGTCAGTCTGTCCGATTTTTGGGATACATTAAATAAAATGGAGTTATGTAAAGTTTGAGTATACTATTATGTGATAAAAATAGTGGTGGGGGGGTGGGTTGGCAGTGTGGTAAGGGACAACTGCTTAAGGAGACAAAGTGATAAGTACATTTTTTCTTGGTGCTCTAGAAAATAATGAATGGGTATACAAATTAGAAATCTAAATTCAAGCACTTTTTCATCAGGCATGAGTACAACCCCTTCCTCTCAACATGTAAATAGTCAAGCAATAAAGACATCGACAGAAGAAGTTACAATTTGTAACAGTAATGAAACCATTCATCCCCTTGCCTACAGAGTGCAGAAGTGAAGAAAGATTGATGCACTAGTGGATCTGACTGCACAAAACAACAACACAAAACGAACAGTCTGTTTTAGAGCTTTGAAGTTAACTTGAGGTGAAACGCTTGTGTTCTTTCCTCCCCATAATATTTCATCAAACAGTCATCTATTTACATAGATGAATCTGTAAGTCCCATCAGCAGCCACAGCTGGCATGCCATTTGATTCATTGCTATCCAATACAACCTGAGGGAATGCAAAATGGTGGCTCATCACACAAGTGAAGAGCACATAAAGGCAATACTGAACAAATTCTGGTAAGCCATTTGTCAAGGAGCAGAGTAAGGGATAACTGCACAGCTGAGGTCCACCACTGAGAACGCGGACATGCAGGGTCATGTGGGGGCTGGACAAGAAAAAAGAATAAATTCTGGACCCAGTGCAAAGGCTGTCAGAATGACTGGCAGCTCAGTCCAAATTCAATGATAGTTACACATTTAGAAAACATAGCACTTCACATTTTAGTTAAAGTTTAAACTTATGACAAATTTGTATCTGCGTAACAGTTAAAGGTTTATGGGCCTAATCTCAGTTTTGAGATTTGTATGTGGAGTTTGCTTGTTCTACCACTGGAGGCAATTCTCAGGCATATTATAAATGTAAAAGGGGATGTTTGGATCAACCCTTTTAATTAACCACATGCGTTTGAAAGAGGATTTACCTTATGTAATTTAGCTACTGCTCCTCTCATACACTTCCATTTTGTTTTCTGGTTAGAGGTAGATAAAGAAATTAAAGTGATAGTTTACTTAAAAGTTAATGTTTTGTCTAATTATATCCATACATACATTTTCTAGAGTCACTGGGTTTGCAGGCTTGTTGGTGCTTATCCCAACTGACTTCGGTCAGTAGGCAGGGGACAACCTAAACTGGTTGCCAGCCAATTGCAGGGCACACAGAGACAAACAACCAGTCACGCACCCTTACGCATCATCTAATACACCTGCCATGCATGTTTTAGGAGTGTGGGAGGAAGCCAGAGTGCCTGGAGAAATGCCACGCGGGCTCGGGGAGAACATACAAATTCCACACAGCTGGACTTTAACTCGGGTCCCTGAACTGTGAGGCGGATGTGCTAACGACTGCGTCACCAAGCCACCTCATATACAATTCATTTCTTTAAAAACACATTTTGCCACCTGCTGTCGAGGGAAAAAGATATCACGTGCTCACGGATCAAGTGGCAACCAACTACGGCTCAGTTTTGTAAATGTCATTTGACCAAACTCAGAAAACGGGCAAACCATACTTGATTGTGACCTGAGCTCCAGGGACGTGTGATGTCAATTTCAGGCAGGAGCAAAGTGGGAAAAAGCATTTTTAAAGGTATTAATTGTACATGAGAAATAAAGAAGTTATCTATGTAATGCTATGGTCG
The DNA here is from genome assembly GCF_059441005.1 of Hippichthys cyanospilos. Lineage (NCBI taxonomy): Eukaryota > Metazoa > Chordata > Actinopteri > Syngnathiformes > Syngnathidae > Hippichthys > Hippichthys cyanospilos. The sequence goes on from NC_142385.1 coordinate 1,110,992, forward strand.
TGCTAATCTACTGCAGAAAATAACTTGTATTTCACCAGCATCTCAAAAAACTTGAGTCATGACTTACCTCTGTTGGTAAATTTTCTACAGCTGCAGCTATTAGATATTTTGGCAATCAGATATCCTACAGAAAATTTGAAAAGTCGACTAATTGAATGAAAATAAGAACTATTATTTTTTTGTTTTGTGAAAAACAATAATCATTGAAGACCAAATACGTTCACTTTTTTATGAATAACCGATATTTATATTTTTTTGATGATCAACATGTTTATTTTTTAAACTGTGCCAAAGCACACTGCTTTACCTCTTTAGAAAAATCCCCTCTTATACGTATTCCCCATGTGGACATTTGCGTCAACCTGGTTTGGTAAAAACTGAACAGTAGAAACAGCAACTCAGCATCAACGTGCACATTCTCATTTACTTCTAATATGGCTTCTCTCACCAGCCCTTATGGGGCACATGAGCATTGTGAGCAAGTGGCTAATTCATGTTATGCTGCTATTAATGACGAAGTCACTGAAAATTGCTGGCAAGAGGCACTGCTCCAATGTCAACATAATTAAGTTATTATTGGCGCCCTTAATTGGTGACTGAACGTCATTTCAGAAAACCAATGTGATGTGCTCATGTCAGGACTCTCCAAAGCAATAGTTCATGACAGCCTGTCATCAGTTTGGCAAAACAAAGAGGAGTAATGCATTTGGTCCTGGTAATATATTCAGAATTAAAGTGTTACAAGGCATTTGGATATTTGGTAAAGTAAGGTTAATTTTGAAGTTGGCATTCTCACCATGTTCCCGGCGTATTTTACTGTCATGCAGAGTATTAACAATTGTAGCTATTCTCCAACCCAGAGAGCCCTGCCACCGAGGTCCGTCCTCCCCCGCAAGTACCATTGAGCAAATAGGCATTCTGTTCTTACCTTCACTTACCTGTGTGGCCCACAAACAAGACAATAGTTATTTTTGCGTTGGTATTTAGTGTGGTTTTCCACTTTTCATCTTTACTCATTTTTTTTACTCAACGCTTCCCACCAATGATTTACACCATAGAACTAACAAACATAAAATTGGCATTAGCTTTGGCTCACATTGTACATATTTACATAAAAACATTTTTGTAACATACCACTTTGGGCTGTCGTGTCTGACATTAGCATTATTAGCATGTCCTTAGCACTTTAGCAATGACATCACACAGGAAGCACATGACTCCAAACTAAACTTAGGTAAACATTCATGCTCAACATAGTGTAAAAAATAACTATTATTGCTCCTGTGGACTTGTAAATGATTCCTGGATCACTAGAAATGTATAATAAAAATGTACAAAACTTTCTAAAAAGGTTTCTGTCTCTCTGCACGAATCACTAGCACACCAGAAAGACAAACAAGTGAAGTGTATTCATATTGTCAACTGCTACAGTTAATATTATTGATTTAAAAGGTTAATGAGTGATTTTTATCTGTTCTTTTACAATATATTTTGATTACTATGCATTAATGTCATTTCAATATGCATCTGTTAGCATTTATGATGCATTTTTATTATTTAATAATATTCATTTAAAGCATAGGTGTCAAACTGCAGTCCTCGAGGGCCGGCATCCTGCATGTTTTCCGGCTTTCTTTCCCCAACACACCTGATTCAAATGATTAGCTCATTAGCAAGCTCTGCAGGAGCTTCAAAATGATCCCAATCATTTGAATCAGGTGTTTTTGAGGGAAAAGGTTTGAAAACATGTAGGATATCGGCCCTCGAGGACTGGAGTTTGACACCTGTGAAGGGTTTAGGAGCATTTTTGGGGGGCTTGGAACAGATTAGGCCATGTAAAAAGTGGCTCTACTTATAAAAGATTCACATTAACAATCTACTTCCTGAATGAATTAAATTTGTAAGTAGTAGTACCAGTCTATATTTCTAAATGAAACATACCATCCATATAAGAACACCAAGTTCTGCCGAAAGTAAAAAGTCTTTCATCAATAGTATAATGAAAAAAGTAATGCCGAACATAGAAACCACCGCGATATGCAATGAATAAATCACGTTTCAGTCTGCAGACAATGAAATGTTTCTTTGTCTTCCAAATTTGAGTCCAGAGAATAAATTGTAGAAGAGTGCTATTGTCAAATGGTCTTTATTTTTTTTTAAACTACACTTCTTTCTTCTGCCTGCTAATGGGGTGGAACAGAGGACCCTGGTTTATGACGTCCCTGTCTTAATTTTTTTTTTTACCTTACAATTCGGACCACAATGTTTTTTTTGTCCCCTCTTAACGCCATTTTTTCGCCATACAACAGCTGAAGCATGGCGGTCAGTGTGCAAGCGTGACTCTAAGGTTTTTGCACGTGTTGCACGCAATCACTAATTAACATAGGTTTGGATTGCCCATCATACAAGCAATTCGAGTTACGAGCATAGCCGCTGAACGGATTAAGTTCATAACACGGGGGCCCACTATATATATATATATATATATATATATATATATATATATATATATATATATATATATATATATATATATATATTCCGAAATGTTGAAGGCTAGCAAGCCGACGACGCAGTACTGCCCTGATGGCTGGCAGGTGAGAAAAGGAGGAGTGCGAGATGAGAGGGGGTGTCACGGTCTAGCATGGCGAGTGGCGTGAGGAGGTGTGAGAGGAAGGTTGCAAGGAAGTCAGGAGGGGATGTACTCAAAAACTGAGGTTTTAATTATCCAAACAAGGCAAGTGCAAGAATAGACACAACCTGGGCAATGTACAAAGGAATGAATGCTAAACTAAACTTACGGGGGAAGAGTGGCCGTGGGACCGGAGGAAAACTAGGAACGCGACAGCGAGGAGACGACAGCTAGGAGGTGATGGAAAAGTTGAGAGAGAACAAGAGGCAGGGGAAGCTGATTGGAAGACACGCATGGGGCAGGAACATACAGGCGACAGGTGGACAAAATCAAACTAACGAACAGGGAGGAGAGACAGACGCGGGGGAGAAACATTTGTAACTGAATGGCTAAACAAACCAAAATATCAACAACTAAACACACAACAGAATAAAACCCAGGCAGAACGTGACAGTGGGAACCTGTTCACTTTGTAAGAAGGATGGAGAGTATCGAATGATATACCGTATAATTAATTGGAGGTGAAGAATCCAAATCATCAATCATAGATGTGCATGGTGATGTGCAGGTTAAGTGGGAAGAGAAATTTGTGGAAAAAAAAAAAACAGGTGAATCCAATATCAGGAGGTATAACTGTGTAATATGGAGAGATAATGACACCCCCGATGTTTTTCTCTCTCTGCTGGCCAGTGCCATGGATCGAGCTATCAGTAGGCAGACAGTTGATGATAAAGTGAGTGGGTGGTTTGTTGCCAAGGGGACAACCCCTTTTTAAGCCTATTGATTTTTATTCTTATGTAAAGATAATTAAAACAGCTGCTTGTCTGTGCTATCCTTATAGAAGGATAGTTGGCACATCCCATTTTTTTCTCCTTATCTACCACCCATGCATATAAATGTATACAATATTAAAACGTATCCCATTATTATCCACCAAGGTTTCTGCTTAAAATGCAAATGTGTGAGTATTTCCGATAAGAGAGGAACAGATATCCTGGCTATAGATGTTGTACCATTGAATACCAGGGCACAGAATAGAATTCCCATAGAGAATTTCATTCATTCTTACATGCAAATGAACCTGGGACAAAGGCAATGGCCTCATGTATGCTTTGCCAAGCAAAAAGTTAACACAATTAATTAACATTGAGCTAATATGTCAGGAGATATTCTAGCTTTCGTAAACAGTATACTGAATGTATGTATACATGCATAAATGTACAGTGTGTGTGTGTTAATGTAAATTGTGAATAAAAACAGAATGCGCTTCCAGTTTGAACATTTAAAAACTTTTCAATGATTAATGTGACCAATAAAGTAAAAATTGGACTATCACATACCCTCTGATGCAGTCTGATGTAAACAAAGTTAAATCTATGGCAAATAATTTCAAAGGCGTGAAAAAACAGCTCATTACCAAAAGAACACCAGTTATATTAAATTCTCACAATTATCTGGACTGAGATAAAAAAATAGAAGCACGCAATTATCAAAAAGAAACGTCGTCACATAACATACTGTTATTTCACATTCTAGGCAATGTATCCATTATGTGGAAGTTATTTGGACCCATTTGAAATAACAGGCATATAACATTCAGACATCTGATATATAGGTTATAGGTTACATTGATGATGGAAAAAAAAAATCCTTTGAGCATAAGGCCTACACAAACAAAAGTAGCAAACATTTTCATATACCATATGTACAAATACAGTATTGTATGGAACACAATTAATAAACTGACATTCCTCCCATAACGCAGATGTAAACATTGAGGACTCTGTTTTTGTGCCTAAGTCAAGTTTTATGGAAGGTACAGTCAGAATCTGCATGACCAAGCAAGGTAGACCTTGTGTTGGTATTTTGGCAGACATGCACAAGTGGCAGATTGAGGGCATGAACACAGCTGTCAACTCCAAATTAAATGAGAAACAAGTACTCAGGGATCACTCAATGATCAATCAAGGCTTTGCTTGCAAATGTCACGTGACCAGAAAACAAGTGAGCGTTGATTGGTCAACCTGATTACCTGTGTCCTGAGCAAACGTTATGTAATTTTTTTTGTCGATCAAAAGGAGTGAAAGGGTTGTGCCCTGATAGGTATGAAAATATGTGTATATTCCACAAAGACAATAGAATTCAGATTGCTGTGTTTAGACTAATGTGGACACATTTAACATATTACTGCAAAGAATTTTCTTGGGTTGACTTCATATTATAAAATGACACTTTTTTTCTATTAAATTACACGTAACTTACACAAATGATAATTCTTACCTGCTCCTTACCTGTGCCATTGAGATTGAACAATACAATTAGTTTTGTAGCATTACAACGTCGACCTACCAGCTGATAGATACTGAGGTTCCTAGCTATCGCAAGTATAGTAGCCCCCTACTGAGGATCAAATCGTTTAATCAGAGCCACTATATTCAAAATGAAAATGGCAATGATTAAAGCCTCTCTGGTAGCTATAATAAATACATGTCATTGTGGCATGTAGTTCAGCAACTGTTACAATCACTGCACTCTTTCTATTGCAATGATATGATAGCGTTCAGCTTTGATCCACTCAGCATGAGGCTGCTGGTATTCAATTAGCATACATCTTAGAGACATGTTACAGGAGAAATCCTTCCTGTTATTGTATTAGGAAAGGATTCCATAGGTTCAAGGTTTGTTTGTTCCATTTTGAGCTGATTCAATCTGATATGGATTTGTTTGTTTATCATTGGCTTTGAGGATGTAGCAAAGCATGAAACGTCAAGACCAATGGAATGGGCCTGTATGTGATCAACATGTTGAATTAGTGTAATACAAACACAAGTAAATGTGTTGAGGAGCTCTTCAGCTCTTCATTGTGACTACTCAATGGAGGTGGCATCGAATTTCCTGACTATATTATTTGGCAGGCAATTCAGAGGACTATTGCTTTTAAAAGCAATATATTCCATGTCAGTCGGCTACAAGACTTTCCACAATATGTCTGCCAAATATGGCTATAAAGTTCATCCACATTATTCAGAACTGTAAAGTAACTCTGAGACAAATGGGATTTACCTGCTGGCCCTATTTCAGCAGTAGTGTTATCTCATAAATATGTGACCTTTAGTATAATCCCTTCAATCTACCCATTCTGATGGCCATGATGGTTTATATAAAAGACAAGATGTGATAGAACAACTGCTGTTATCACTGATAATCGTATGGAGTTGCAATCAGAGTAGCAAGTAGGTACACCTGTACTCCACTTCAACAGTCTGCTTTGCAAAAATCTAATGTTTTTCACAATATAAAAAAATGACAGCTGCGTTCTCAGTATGTACAGTATGCTCTGATAAATCGCCACATGCTGTGAGAAGAAATTTTATGGCTTATAAAAGATGAAACAGCGAGAGTATTACCGTGGTTCTCCACATCCTTCAAAGGATCAACTCCAGGAGATAGGATGAAGAACATGGGCATCGTAGGACCTGTCTCTTCAAAGGACACTGCAAAGTCCAGAGGTCTGCCAATCAAATACTTGGCCCCTAGTTTCTCCTCCACAAAGTCTCTGTGGGAAGAATGGAAGTATCTTATCTGCAGCTCTTTTTGGTATGTTTGACAGATAAGCTCAAAGAGCTTCTATCGATTGTGCAAATCAACTCTCATTACACCCAGGCTGCTCAGTTTTTTTTTTTTTTTTGACTTGACTTGGTGGAAGGGTGGGGGGCTCAATTTCAACATTATAATTTCAATCAATCAATTCAATCAATTAAAAACTTTAAATCTCCAAAATGTGATTATCAATACAAATAATGATCAGTCGTGAGTAATGTCAGTGAAAATGTAAATGAATGACATGTATAAATGACCATCATGTACATCTAGAAATTTGGGTCTTGAGATGGCATGGGAAAATAGTCCAGAAAAATAAAAGACTATAGATATAGGCTTAAAACAAGGTAAGATCATTTTGACAAGCTTAGATGGTGAAGGGATTTATATAATTATATACATGATAATGAAGCTTTATTAATTTTCTCTGGCGCTATTCTAGTGTAATATAGATTGGTAGTTTCTTCTTCACTCTTGACTTGTAATAAGATCAGAAGCACATTGTGGTCTGGTCACCCCCCAGGGGGCCCTTCTGCAGTTACAGACGCCATAACACCTAGAAGTTAAGGAAAACAGCTCCACTGTGCATTGTTCTATTCTCAACCTCGAATACACATTTCTGTGGGGACCTCCAATGTATCTCCAAGGGTACTCGCCAAGGTACTGAGGTGGCTAGATTCAAACCCTCCAACAGAAAGGGGGCAGCAGCAGACTGGAAACAACATGCTAACCTGGCCATGGGACCACCCCTTTTGGTGGACCGGCGAATACAAAAGATAGGACCGGAAGACAAACCGGCATTATTCTCACCATGACACGGGAATGTTCCAGAGACCTGTTTTAGATCACTGGCTTGTAAACTGCATTGGACAATTAGGTAATAATAAATCTTTGAAGTTTTGTTGACGCAATGAACGTGTGCATGTGTGTTTATCTCGGCTCATACCCGAATGCGCAGGAATCTCTCACAAAGGTATGTAACCAATATACTATTGTCAGGTTCATTTGTCAGACATTTGTAAGAAATTGTACACAAAAAAGGAGACAAGGCAATCTTCCCAACTCATGCATGAGGGGAGCAAAGAGGAACCGGCCAAGGACAATTCTACTGCGCTCTGCCAATCTCTCCGACTCCCCTTACTTTTATTTGTTACAGAGATCCCTAACTACATGAAGGTCCCGTCCCTCAAGGGGCAGGAAAAAACGCAACTCTATGGCCGGGACCTTGTGTATTTGTCCTTCTATGTGTGAGCATGTGGGTGAGAAACTAATGCATGTATGAAAAAAGACGTAGCGAAAAATTCTGATAATGCATAGCAAAACATCGATAAGAGTCACAGCTGTGGGAATGCTCCGACTGGCAGGCTTGAGCGGCCTTCCTTCTGCTTGAGAGAAAACAATGACGAGACAGTTCTTTTCCCACAAACAGTGCACTCATTCTCCCAGCGTACCATCAACATACCGAGCAGTACATCAGCAGTTCATTTATTCAATAATATCATTCAGTATTAAATTTATTCATTCACACAGCAAAGCATTTCTTCATTGCGAGCATTAATATTTTGTAGCAAATGTATAATCACTATATCTATAATTATTCTAACAATAATTATTCTAACAACTATTATTCAATTGGGTCCGCAATCGAAACTACGAACAAATATGAAAGTTCCAACACTATCCATTTGGTTACACTCCTTGCAGTGCTGTAGGTTTATGTTAGAGTTTGTAGCCAATTAGAATTCAGCTAACTTGTGTCGTTATGCTGTGTGAAATCTGCCTTCGCCAGAAGACAGGACATTCGCTTCAATATGGCGTGGTCTTCTGCACAAGCGCACGAGGATATTTTAGTGGCCCTAATGCTTAATAGACAGCTGTTATAGTCAATCGAGCCGTAAGTTCGCCATCTAGAGACCTCACGTTGAATGTGACGTGACTGGACGCTCACTGCATGAAGGCTGTGCTATATTGATCCACCATGTTCAATGTTGGACGTAGTTAAATAAAGTTATTTACAAAAAAAAACAAAACATGTTGCTCAACCATAAGCTAATCATGAGGCGTAGCGTACATTGAAGCCAGACCTGTGGACATTTAGCAGAATATTCAAATCTACTCTTTTTTTTTTTTTTTTTTTAAACCGACAATGCCTGAAGAAGAACAAAACGGAAATTAGACTGACACGACTTTCAGCATTGGCGTCCGTGTCAATACAAATTGATGTATTATTGGAAATGAAACCCAGAAACTCTACAAGCAAGTCATTGAAATCTTTCTGTGGAAAGAGAGAAAGAATAGATTTTGTATTGAAAGAAGTGGGAGACACACCTTTTGGTGAGTCATTTTTATTTAACCAGCGTATGCCCAGTCAAGCAACATGCACCCCCCACAAGAAATATTCCAATACAGATTTTAATCTGGATATGTGCTTTCCAATATTCAACCCTGATGCAATGTTTATTAACTCATTCACTGCATTTGACAAGAAAAATATATCAAAAGTGCAGTTTAAGTAGGGTGGCAGTGAGTGACTTAATGGAAAAGAAGGAGTCAAAGCATTTGTTGCAGAGATCACATTGATTACATAAATAAGATCCAGGTGTCAATGGCTGTTGCGTTATGGGAAAAAATGCATTTAGCCTACATTTTAGCAATACAGTGGAGCCCCAGGTTACAACCTCCCTGGCTTACGTTTTTTTCATCTTACTACGTGATCTGGGACATTTTTTTCAGCACCCCTTTACGATATTTTTCCTGCTTCACGACAAGTTTGTCGTGAACCTACGGGTTGGCTGTATTTGTGTTATTTTGCCTCCATCTTCAGGCATTTTTAGGTAATTGCTCTTATGTACTGGTTCCGTCAAATTGCTTGTGCTGCAACGTGTCACTCAGATGCTGGTCTGCTATTGGTCTGCGTCATGACTCCCTAAGTTACTGGTCAGCTATTGTTCGGCGTCACTGTCAAAATGGCGGCATGCAATGAACAGATTGCGTCTCGGTGCTTAAAATAACAATTTATTGTGCATTTTACTGCTTAATTCAAACTTGAATGGGTGACCCATGGGTCCCAAGATTGCTAGTGACGTTAAAGAGATAAGAAAGAAGATGATTTATAAGGAAATGAAGCTGGAGATATTCAAGAAATATGATGAAGGCTAAGCTAGTTTAGGCTAGGTTACCCTCACTAGGGAATATGGCCATAACAAGCCCGTCACGTTAAGGTAAATAAATTCTTTCTATATTTTTATTTGAAATGTTTTAACTGTATACATGTATATTATATATACATAACACTTACTATACTAGTTTGATACCATTTTTAAATATTTATATACAATTTTGATGTTTTAACCTGGGGTTTTACATGCATAAGTGAATTAACAAAGGTTTGGATTGCTCGCCATACGGCGTATTGGCGTTACGATTCCACCCGTGGAAGGGATCAATCTCGTAAATCGGGGGCCCACTGTATAGCCAACATAAACAGTGCAACAGATTGTCTGACGTTGTAAAGTATTATTTAATTGTAGAAAACATTTTTACATTTTGTCCAATTATCAGTATAGGTAGACCAACTATTTATTTATTATTACTTTTTTGTCACAAATTCTCCTAGGTGTAATGACCGTATACTCTAATGTTCTGTATTGTGTATATAGATTTTTTTTTTTTTTTAGGAAACTGTCAATAGTTACTCATTCAAGAAACCACACGATGCAATTGAAGAACCTTTACACATGAAACAGTCACCAAGCAGTATTTATCCTGATTGTTGCTTACTGATGTCATACCACTTGGGATTTTCAATAAAGTGAAGAACAAAGGGTGTATATCGAGAGAAAAACATCCTTTAATGAAATGGGATGATATTGATGCTCCTCAAGAAAGACAATCGTAAATTCGGCCTTGAAGATTCTCCAGGGATTCCTTGCCTGCTAATATCATCCAGAGCACTAAAGAATCAAAATATCAAGTTCAAGACAAAATTCCATCAGTTAGTCCTTAGACATCTGCATTAGTCTGAGTGCAGTTCACTCAGGCTGTCTCCAAACCCCATAAGTGGAGTTTAGCCTACGATACAATCCATGGTGTCCAGATTGAAAAATTCATTACCGTAAAAGGCTAAAGATGCGTGCTGCCATTACATTTAGTCTTCTGCTAAATAAATGACAAGATGGACAACCTCTGCTTAGTGCTAAATTAGCTAATGTATGTTCTTTATATACATTGTGGGGATTGTTGTTGTTGATGTGTCATCCAGTTAAAAATATAATACAGGGTGACACAGGGCTCAAAAGATGAGCCCAGGTGAATCATAGGCTGTCAGCACAGCGGTTCAAACAAAATGGAAAAAACACACCCTAATTATGTCACCATACTTCCACGGAAGTATGGCAAAACAGAAACTTCATGAAATATTAAAATAAAGTACCTGAATGATGTTGTTGAAAGCATAGCATGAATACTATAATGTTTATTTTATAGGTAAGATAAGTTATCGCCAAGTAGAAATACTATATGAATATGCCTGGTTCATTGGTTCATGGGGAAAATAAAGGTGCTAAGTGTATTATTTAGGACTTCAAACATAAATGAACAGAAAGAAACATGGAATATGCTGGTTAGTGATGCATTGAAATTCATTAAAACATAATGGAATACTTGAGATTGTTTGTTAAATGTGGTATTGTTATGCAAGATGTATTATACATTGGAATATTATGTATAGGCTTAGATTTAATTGGATTTATAGATATGCTTAAATATATTATTAATTAAATAAATATACAAGAGTAAAATTATTTAAGTTTTAACCTTTTATTTTTTTTGAACATGTACCTATGTTGTATCTATTATCTAACAGTTTTTCTTTTTTCTATTTACATTGTGTTTATCGTTAAGAAAATCAAACACAATTTAAATAATGTGGTGTTTGTTTATCTTAATTTAGCATTTTTCCTCTTTCCATTCATTACCGAAAACGTATTTTTACATTTCTTAAGCAATTCCGTCCCAGGTACTTATAATTTGTTTCGTTTATTTCGTTTATTTTTGGCTAAAGAAGTAATCTTTTTTAAGTAATTGAGAACTAAAGGTAATTGAGAACTAAAGCAATAACTTACTTTAGTGGTGTTCACATTTCTTCACTTATTGAAACCATTTTAAGTCTTACTTAACTGTAATTACCTTAGGTAATTGATGACTTCAGTACTTAGACTTTTAAAGTAATTGATCACTTTATTAATAATTGCACCTAATATTTATGAAATGTAATTTATTAACTAAGGCAGTTCTTCTCAGTCAAAATGTTTTCTCTTTCCTGGGGTGGGGGGCATTGGTAAGCTAAGGTAATCGTGTACTTTATTATTTGACTGCATAAAGGAATAGTAGGAACAATTGCAATTTTAGACTCTGCTTCAGCAAAACAGGGGAAAAAAAAGAAAAAAATCAGTAACGACATTGAATGTCTTGACTTAAAACACGTAAAAATACTGTTTTATACGCTTATTTATATGTATGTTTGGAAAAAAAATGATAAATATTTTCACGTGAAATTATTCTTCAAAATAATCACTGTTTGAATGTTTTGCCTGCTTTATGTTTCAAAAAGGCTGGCACAAGGATATGGTTCTCATTGAGCTGTATGACCATTCTTTTTAACAACACTTAATAAACATGTGGGAACTGCGGACACTTTTTTTTAAGATTTTCATCGCGGTTAAATTTCTTCTCATTCTTGCTTGATGTACAACTTCAGTTGCTCAGAGATTTAGAGCACAGGATATATAAACAGTGGCATATGGATTTAAACTACTTCATATTTTTTGTCACTGCAAAACAGTTGAAATTTGGGAACAAAATTTCAGTGAAGAGGCTATTATCTATTTTATTTTTATTATTTTATTTTTTTTTTACAAATAGTAGCTAAATGTGTGTCAATTAATTCTGGGAGGAACAAACAAATGAACGTGCATCTAAGAAACTCCACAGATCAAATCATGAAATCAAATTTTATTTGTATTGCTCTGAATCACCAAATTCTCAAAGGGATTCACAAGTGAAAAGAGGTCATGTCAAGACTTATTCTGTAAATAAGAAGTTGTACGGACACATATTTTCGATTATAGGTACACAACAGCATCCCCTGCTCAAAGCTCCCAGAAGGGGAAGAATGTGTTTCAGCAGGTTGGATAGGATATCTCAAAAGGAAATCCAGCTTAATTGGGTTTATTTCAATCAATCAAACAAATTTTATTTATATAGCCCTAAATCACCGAAGTCTCAAAGGGCTTCACAGATGAAAAGAGGTCGTACAGAGACATCTTTTCAGTATAAGGTACACAACAGCATCCCCTGTCAAAGCTCCCAGAAGGGGGAGGAAAAAATCAAAAACCCCAATTTGGGGAAAATCAGAAACCTCCAGAAGGGACCACAGGTGGGAGGAGTCCCCTTCCAGGCCCACAGGTTGAAGTGGATGCTGCATGTACCAGACACAGAAACAATATAAATTACAGGAAACATATTGTGCTATATAGTGCAATGATGTCTTGACAGCAGGCAAAGCCATTGGGCAGGAACCATCTCACATTCCAGCCAGGTGGACCGCAGACGGCCGAACTCCTAGCCCGTGATGGTCGACCAGCGCAGGCCCCAATGGAGGCGGTCAAGTCAACCCTCACCATCTAGCTAGCCCCCTCTCCCAGCCGGAAGAGGGGGGCAGGAAAAAAGAAAAAAGAAGAAAACTGCAGACAGGCTCAATTAACTAAATGCTTTTGAATATTAATGTGTTTTTAGTCGGGATTTAAAGATTTCAACTGAGGTGGCTGCGCGAACTTCCATAGGTAGGGCATTCCATAGTACTGGCGCGTGAATGGAAAATGCCCTTGATCCCGCAGACTTCTTTTTAGCCCGTGGCTCGATAGCAAACCGGCATTTTGTGATCAAAGTTGTCGGGACGGAACATATGGTGATACTAAGTCGACGAGATAGGAAGGAGCTAAACCGTGTAAAATTTTATAAGTAATTAACAGCACCTTAAAATCACATCTCACGTGTATTGGAAGCCAATGCAGGTCAGCTAGAATCGGAGTAATATGATCAAACTTTCTCGTCCTTGTCAATAGTCTCGCTGCTGCATTCTGTACACACTGCAGGCTTTTAATGTAGGACATGGGAAATCCAGAAAACAAAATGTTACAATAGTCTAGGCGCGACGTAACAAATGCATGAATTAATGTTTCTGCATCGCTAAGAGAAAGAATAGGGCGAATTTTAGCTATATTGCGGAGGTGAAAAAACGCTGTTCTTGTCATGTTATTAATATGTGTTCGAAAGGAGAGAGTTGAGTCAAATATCACGCCAAGATTTTTTGCAGAACTACTTTGGGAAATAATACAGTTTTCCAAGTTCAACGTGGTATTCTTAAGCAAGTGCTGATGATGAGCAGGGCCAATAAATAACATCTCAGTTTTACTAGGGTTGAGAAGCAGAAAATTGGAAGACATCCATTGTTTAATCTCGGCAAGGCAGGCCTCCAGTTTACTGCACTTGCGCGGATCCGTTATTTCTAAGGGCATATAAAGTTGGGTATCATCAGCAGAGCAATGAAAACTAATAGCATGTCTATATATAATATCGCCAAGAGGAATCATATAGATGTTGAACAGGAAGGGACCAAGTACTATCCCCTGCGGGACACCACATGAGACGGAGAAAGATTCAGAAATCGCATTGCCATAAGATACACTATGTGTCCTTCCCAGGATGTAAGATCTGAACCAAGAAAGTGCTGATCCCGAGATACCAACACCACACATACCCCACAGGTCATGACAGTTGTTGATGTTAATCGTAAAGCAGGAAAAATGCCTTAAAGATGGGACGAAAAAACTCAGGATTCCACATTGTAACGTGAAAAAACATAAGCCAGGGACACGGTAACTTGCGGGTCCATTGTATAAGTCCACCCCTAAGTTTAGTGGTTACACATATTATGGCTGTCCAATTCGAACACATGGTGTGTGTTATCAAAATGACATAATTAGATCGAATAACATACTGTTGGGCTGATGGGGAGAGGGGATGGGTCAGAAACGGGACAAGTGTGGGGCAATGTACGTGTGCGCATAGATGTATATGCTGACGCAACTAATGTTGCAACAATAAAACAATGTAAAGTTTTGACACAGCTGAATATTAATTTGTCAAAAATGCCTAAAATTCATCATGACCTGACCCTATCTTACATACTAAATAGCTCCTCACAGATCCTCTTCTTCCCGCTCGTTCATGTGTGCAAACATGCTACTTACTCTTCCATGGGTAGTCATCTTCGGATCCGTCCAATTTAATTTGAAATGGAGGTCTCCAGAAATTCTATGCTGAAGCTTTCCTTACCCAAGTGATGACTGTGGCAACATCAGAGCGTGGAACAGTTGCTCTTTGCTGTATTTCTCCCCCCACTTGCAGCCATCCGAGCATACCATGCCACTGCTCCTGCATTTTTGTTTTGACTTGCACGGAGAAGTCAAGCCATATTTTCCCTTTCATAATGGGTCAAAGTTGTCCGGAAAAATTATCCACTCAGTTGAAAACAATGAGGCAATAAGGCAGTGCTTGACCAAAGTGCGTTTGAAAGTGCAAACACACTAAAACAGATGCATACTACATCGAATCAGAAGTATATGGATATAATCACTTTAAGCCTTGTAAATGACATATTACTTACAGTATTTCGCATTTAAATTAATGTTATTCAAATACATATATGTGGAGAAAATTGGTCTGGTTTTGAGTTATAAATTATAAGTCAACCCCCCAATTTGAAGGTTAAAAATTAGGAAAAAAAGTCGACTTGTATATGGAGAAATACTGTAGCCATTTTTAGCACTATAAAGTTAATATTTTGTCTGAAATTAACTTGAAACCATTCATTTTTTGTGCAATTAATACATTTAAAAACACATTTTGCCACTTAATGTCAACTGAAAAGACGTCACAGTTTTTGAACACTGGTAATTTGGTCATGTGAAATCCAAAATTTGAGCTGTGATTGGTTGTTTTCTGAGCTCTGAACACATGCTGCCAATTTGAGAGCAAGTTACAATTGCTGCAGCCAATTATATTGAATTGCAGTTACTAAGGTCATGCATTCATCACCTGTATGTATATGTACAGTATATATACAGTATACTCTTACTCTTGTAAGTAATGGTGACTGGTTTTTCCCTAGATGTATCAGTTGCCACGGTATGTTAGTTTGATTCATTATGTCATATAAGATTAATGAACAGTATTTCAGCTCTAAAGTTTTGATGAAAATTCCTCAAAACATCAAGCTCTCTATTTAGTTTATTTCAAGACGAGTTGCTGAGTGGGTTTACCGAGTCTAAACCTAACCTTAATTTCAGAGTCTAGTTTTTATAGTTTGGTTTCTGATGCTTGCTGTGATTACATTTGAGTTTTGTGTGTAAAGACTGGCACTTCACCACTTCTGTGTTCTGTCTGCTGCTGGGTTCAAACTCTGCTCCGCTCTCCTCCTCTCTGCACTTTAGAGATGTGATGCTCAGGAACAAATCAAGTCTTTTGAAAGATACTGGACTGAACGATGGGAACCGAGCCTTTATAAAGAGTCGTTCAAACACCCCATAGAAATTAGCGCCATAGAAATGTATGTATGTATGTACTGTATGTATGAATGAATATATGTATGTATGTACAAATTGTATTTGTTTCTGGGACAACTCAAAAAAATTTAACAAAACAAAAAATTGCGTGCTTTGCACTGCTCACTGCAGACAGCTGCTTTAGTGCCATGAAAGAAAAGATGTTACAACAAAACACGTTATGGAGGGACAACACATAGAAGACTAAACAACATCAGTTTTTTGGAAGAAAAAGAAGCAAATGTGGAGAGATGGAGCTGCCGGCAGCTCAAAATTGCGACACAGTAGAAGTGAGTGGCTACAGTCTAGAATTGATAGGTTAAACAAGTGTGTTGACCAATACGTGTAAAGTCATCTTTTACATATGTTCTAAAATGATTAAAGTTATTGAATGTTTATTTTGTACATTTAATGAAGGAAAGCACAATTACCAACATGCTTAATGTATCACTAACTACTGCATGACATGAATCCAGCCCACATGTCATTAAGAGTGAGAACATTCGAGAAGGAAACCACATTTAATGTCCCACCACTTAAACATTAAGAACATGTCAAACATAAGCACATAAAAGAGCCAGTCGTTTAAATGGCTTATTTTAGAGAACAGCTCCCTTTCAAGAACCAAAAGTCACATCACTTATTGGGAATACTGTATTTTTTCGAGTACACGTCAACCTTGCTTATGTCCTGAGTATTAGTTTATCGAAAAGCCCTAAAAGTCATTATCACTTTGACACGTCATTCAGCCCCTCCAGGGCGATCTTCAGGCGTTCCCAGGCCAGCCGAGAGACATAGTGAGACCTTGAAGGCATCCTAACCAGATGTCCCAACCACCTTCACTGGCTCCTCTCAACGCGGTGGAGCAGCGGCTCGAAATTGAATCCGTCCCGGATGACCGAGCTTTTCAGCCTATCTCAAAGGGAGAGCTCGGACAACCTGTGGAGGAAATTCATTTCGGCTGCTTAAGGCCCATTCAATTTGTTTGAAATGGTGTTCTTGGTCGGAGGCAAGCTGGGTTGTTACACAGGCTAGCTTGTGGAGTCAGTTGGCTGGCGGATGGTGGGGAAGAGGCTGGGTCATAACATGGGCTATCAGGCAAGATTGAGTGATGGAAAGCTCGGCATGATGCATCGAGACAATCTAACGAGAGCTGGAAGGGAGAGACCGGGTTATACACTGAGCAAATGATTAGCAGCAGCTGTTGGGGTTTGGTGCTGATTGTCAAGGAAGCTGAGCAGGTATGGTCAGGCAGATAAAGAGGTGACTGAGTGGTGGACTGTGACAGCTTTTCATAATACTTTAAAGTCCGCTGGAATAATTATCCATGCAGCCTCGTTATTGTCAAAAAAGAGCCAATGACGCTAGGGCTAGAGGCTTGATGAATGTGCATGTTTGCATATGAATTAGAGGGATAGTATCATGACATTTACAAGGCACATACTACATATTTTGTATTCAAATTAATGTTATTTAAACAAAGATATGTTTAAAAAAATGGTCTGTTGAAAATTAGTAAAAAAAAAACAAACAAAAAAAAAACGACTTGTAATCGGAGAAATACGGTAATTTTGAGTCAATTTAACAAAGATGGGTAGACTTTGCCGCAACCTGATGTGTTAAGTCCATATCCTAAAATATTTCCTCCCATTCAAGTTGTCATCCAGACTCAAAGTGTGTCATTGGATTAGTTTTGAAAATAAACTGAACAGCAGCAGCAACAGTACTGGGGAGAGTTGAGGGTGATTGCAAACCATATCTCAGACTGCCTCTTCTTCGAACTTGCTGGCTGACAATATGAAAGACGTTAAACTCTACATAACCACATTAGGGAGCCACAAACACAATAAAACAGGGCAAAGAACATAAAACACAGTGAGCAAATGGAAGGAGGAGGGTAGGAGCAGCGGAGTGAGTGTTAAGAAGGATCTCACAGAAGAGCCCTTGAGGGGTGTGGGAACATGCCCTGTCAATAGATGGCCAACCTTAAGAGAGAACTGGTACATGGGGTGGATTTTATTGAGGTCGTTCATTATGAAGTATAATAACGAAGCCCGTGCTGCTGCCGGTCTGTAGTGCTCCCGAGCCTCATTGATTTGGTCTTCTGTCATCTTAGATTCTTTTACCTAAAGTATAACAAAATCACACTCATAAACAATAGCATTAATCACACACATGTGCGCACTCTCTAGCTTAAGAGTTCAGCAAGATGAATTTATGCAGCCTATAAAAAACACACTCCGGAGAAGCTTTTCCAATTTCACGCTTTCAGCCAAAATTGACCTCAGAGAAAGTGACAATTAGTGCAACGTTTCTTTCCAACACAAAGAATGGCGTGTGATATGATGCTTAAGAATACACATTTTAAAAGACGTGTTATGTCTTGGAGAGAAAGCACACACATTTTCAAACAATTCACCTACGCAGCAAGAATTCAACTTAACACATCCACATTTTGTGAATACACCTGTACAATTCTGGACAAGTAAACGACCCTAATAGTTAACATCACATCCAATAATGAGCCTTGTCAGGAATATTAGTTCAGCTTTCATATTCCATTGTTGTGATGACACAAAAACAAAGTTCAACTTCTTATAATTAATTTAACAATGTGCATTGAAAAAGGACACACTGTATTCTAACACGGGATTCATGGTTTGTGTTATGCGACTTTCTTGAACATATTTATGATACTACAATTCACTGGACCAAATGTTTTGAATGTGACATTAAATTGCATGATGCATATGTGCATTATATAGAGCTTAGCCAATGTCTTGTGCCTCGTTCCTTTACAGACTACAGACTACCTGAGCATGAGTTATACAGAGCATGTTTTGGCTTTCATTTTTTTTTTGTTTTTTTACATAAATTCTATGCAGGCAATTTAATTAATATACTCTGACAATGATTGACCGCATGGAAGGTGCAAATTGAGTTGAACAGGTTGCCAATACAGTTTCACTGTATATTGTATATCAAATTTAAACATCACAAATAATATACTGTATATTATAATTTTAGTTTTACTGCATATTGTGTATCAAATTTACACATCACATTTAATATACAGTGGGCCCCCGTGTTACGAACTTAATCAGTTCAGCGGCTACGCTCGTAACTCGAATTGCTCGTATGACGGGCAATCCAAACCTATTTTGATTAGTGAATGCATGCAACGCGTGCAAAAACCTTAGGTAAAAACATCACGACTTTATACACATATTAAAAATTAGCAACATAATCTACTGTACAGTTAAATTAAACAACATAAATATACAAAGGAAAAATGACATTTACCTTTGGGGCGACGTGACTTGAGCTGGGTCGAGGCGGAGGGGAGCAGAGACCAACCCGCAGAATTTATTGATTTATTTTCTTAAACAAGAACTTTTCTCAAACTAGAACATATCACCGGCGATTTCCTTCTCTTTAATCCATAATAGAAGAAGCCTCTCCATTTTGTTGTAGACCGAGGTCCGTCCCCCGGCAAGGAAAGTCTTGCCCTTAGAAGATTGCCGAGCGGTTACGGCCATACACACGAGCAAGGTTAACTATGCGTGCGCCTCCTTCGTATTTTTTATTATCCCCTGCTTGGTTTCGATTGTCATCATGCTCTTACTTCTTCCTTTACCGCCACTTGCAATTTTAGAAGCCATATCTAACAGATAAAGTTTGCAAAGTCTTCACAACATTCCTTCCTTCCATTTTTTCACTCATTTTCTCTCCTTCCTTCCATCCCGACCAGCTGTGCCATCAAGCTAGATAAAGGCGTTCGGCCAATAGCATATCGGCATTTCTGTGATTGACGTGACCAATAGCATATCCACATCTCCTTGAGTGAGACCGGGACTGTGACCTTAATCGACCAATAGCATATCGGCATCTCCGTGACTGACTCCGTGACTGAGACAGTGACCGTGACAAGTGTGAACATTTGATTTCGTTAATGTAGCAAAGCGAAAATAATTGTACAAACACATTGACTGCCATGTCGGATTGTTCGTTAGCCGAAAGGTTTGTGCGTAAGAGGGGGACAAAATACGCTGCGGTCCACGCTCGAAAAGTTCGTAAAAGAGGGAGTTTGTAAACCGGTGGCTCACTGTATATTGTAAACCTTATATCATAATATTTTTAAAACTTTATTTGAGCACAGCTTATGATCCACATCTTTTCAGTTCTATTTCATAGTTTTTCCATAATTGACCCCTTGAAAAATAGACACTTTTGCTTTCATGGTGAATTGCCCCTTGGTGGCTAGTTAAAAAAAAGACACTTTTGCTTTACCGGTGAATTGCGCCTTGGTGGCGAGTTAAAAAAAAAAAAAATGCAGATTTACGATTGTCTTTCTTGAGGAGCATCAATATTATCCCATTTCATTGCAGAGCCCTGCAAGGCCTGCCCTCTTAGCTGCAGACTACAGGTGCGCACAAAATTTTTATTGGAGGCTTGAAAAAAACCCTCATCCAATGGAATGCAATTAATGGATGAATATTTGCTTCTTCCACTTCGGTCATTAGCATTGTTACCATTAAGTTGCCTGTGTGCACTGCTCGCACATTCTCAGCGCAAAAAAAAAATGTCTTCGCCTTGCATGAAACAAAATGACGTATAAACATATTCATATCTAATGTTAGACCTCGCGTTATCTGATTAGACCAATATAATTTTTTTTCTGTTCCATTTTGTGACAGCGGGGGACAAGTGTCCAACCAACAATATATGTTTCACTTACACCAGTGGTGTTCAAACTCGGTCCTCGAGGACCGCTGTCCCCTCATGTTTTCCAGGTTTCTTTTCCTGACACACCTGATTCAAGTGATCAGGATCGTTATCACGTTTCTGCTGAGCTTGCTGATGAGCTGATTTGAATCAGGTGTGTCAGGAAAAGAAACATACAAAACATGTAGGACGGCGGCCCTCGAGGACCGACTTTGGACACCCCTGACTTACACTATTCAGCCAATCAAATGCATTGACAGTGCTTGCTTACATTACCTGCATATACACCCCATGCAGGTTAGCTAGCTTACAACAGCGCAGAGTTAATAGACGCAAATGCTAACCCCTTTTCCTGGTGAAACGAACGAGCAGCGAGACATCCACTGACCAAGTCAAAGTAAAATAGAAATGCGCTTATACTGAATGCAAATAGAGGAACAGGCGGAGTAAGTGAGTTAGTTTTTCTTTTTCACAACTTGTGGCTTGTTTATTATCATGGTGACAAGTGCAATATGTTACGGCGGGCGGAGAGAGGACCAAAGAGCAAGCAGAACTGGTAAGGGCAAAGGCAGAGTGTTTATTAAACAGAAGGTGCAGGTGGTCGTGGTGAAGAGGTCTGGGGGTTTCCGGAGTCAGTAGAGCTGGGGTTTGGCTGGGAGCCGGGCAAAGGAGGAGAGAAGGGAGGGGGGCTCGGGCAGACAGGTTAAGGCGGCAGGCTAGCGGGCAGTCAAAGGCAGGCAGGGTCGAAATACCAAAAATCAGGTCAATACGGCAGGCAAACGGGTGGTCAGGAACAAACAGGGTCGGGCAACGGGCAGGCTGGCAGGAGGAGTCGCTGGAAAGCTCGGCGTGGCGCATTGAGACAATCTGGCAGGTTGTGATTTGAAGTGACCGGGCTTTATACTGGGTGGGTGAGTGGTGCAGGTGTTA
This sequence comes from Hippichthys cyanospilos, assembly GCF_059441005.1. Taxonomy (NCBI): domain Eukaryota; kingdom Metazoa; phylum Chordata; class Actinopteri; order Syngnathiformes; family Syngnathidae; genus Hippichthys; species Hippichthys cyanospilos. Next base: position 1,132,544 of record NC_142385.1, read on the forward strand.
TTGTTTGGGGCTGATTAGCAGGAGGGCTGAGCAGGTGAGGCTGAAGTGAGGTGGGTGAACTGGTGAACTGTGACAGCAATAAACATTACACTGTCATGTCAAAAACACTTCTTCCTCAAGATATTTAAAAAAAAAAAAAAAACTTGTTGAAAACGAACAAAAATTGTTGTGATTTGTTTGGCAACATGTCAATCACGGATGTATTGTTTTCCCGTATTGGTCCACACATATGTTTACAAGTTGATGGACATTATCAGGCTGTGCTGTTCATATAAATTCTTGGAGTTCCGAGCTGCGCTGCGGCATCAAAGCATGAGCCGCAGAATGACCCCACTTTGGCAGGGTTTGTCCAGGGGTGCAGCGAGGCCCTCGGATATACTCCGTCCCCCTCCTTCCTTGCCCATTGATGGCAAAATGTGAGTTATGCGATACAGGTCACTTTGGGAGCGACATTAGATATGCACACAGCAACTCACTGTGTGCATTGTCCAAAGTTGCTTACTGTGGTCCAAATCCTGCTCACGGAGATTGCGTGAATGCTAGGCACGTTGAAAATTAGAGGGAACAATGGTCACTATAGGCACTTTTTGTCAGCAGATTGGCACATCATATCACACAGTCTGAAATGTCATCTTCCAAAGGTGCCACACTGAGCAGAGACCAAACAGTAGACACGCTCTCTAGCAAAACTTTTGCAAGACTGCTTTCAAGTCTTGAATTTCGGCCTGAATCAAGACTTTCAGGCAAACCTATTTTCACATGCAAAACTACCACTGACGCGGACCTTTGCATAAGCAAAGCAAACACAGCGGATGCACAGACTGGCGCTAATGTTCAAACACATATATTTGAAATAATAGCACAAACTGGCAGCAAAATACAAAAATAAAAAAAACATCTTCAAGCACCAATGCAAAAATATACATACAGTAGTCCTGCAATCCATAATGTGTTTATTGAACAATATGCTCTTGCTGTGCAGAAAGCGTTTGTAAAAGGAAAAAAAGAAAAAAGAAACTCTAACTTGGCTCTGGTGTCACCTACTGGATTAGTCGAGTTAAAAAATTTCAACATATCAAATTGACATCATTTTTGACCATCAGTCGAGGGCTCATTAAAGGAATTCAAACAGTAATCATGAGAAATGCATGACAAAACAACAGGTTTACAGTATATGGAAAATGGCTAATTATAATGGAGGGGACAAAAAAAAAAAGATTTGAATCACGTTCCATGGTATCATTTTCTGAGCGCCAATCTGAAACAGCTAGAGACTAGATCTTGCCCTTTTGACTTTTGGCCTCTTCTGACATTCCCCCAGAAATTTCAGTGTTTTTTTTTTTTTTTGCTTTTTCTTTGATGAAACACACAAAAAAATTACAAAGTCCAAAAACTGTCACTGGAAAAATACAAGGGTTAAGGTTCAAGTCAATAAATGTCATGAACACTGAAGGACATGTCAAAGGCAGAAATGAACAATTTCCTATTCATTGTTAGATAGATGCAAAAAGGGAACGGCTATGATTAGTCATTTTTCGCGTTGGATGTTGATATCACACATCCACCAACCTCTGCAGCCTAAACCTTGGTGTGTCACTTCCAGTAAAAACATGAATAATGAGCTTAGGTTGTGAACCACATGCATATTCCATATTCTCCCATTAATTTAGCCAAAGAGAATCATTATAAATTTAGTTAAGATGCAGTTGGAAAACACAATTTGGCCAGTATATATATATATATATATATATATATATATATATATATATATATATATATATATATATATATATATATATATATATAATATATATATATATATATATATATATATATATATATAATATATATATATACATATATATATATATATATATATATATATATATATATATATATATATATATATATATATATATATATTTTTTTTTTTTTTTTTTACTTCACACCATATTCACTTTGAAACAAAGCTCTATCCTAAACTTTGCTACTGTATTCCTTCAAGTGAAAACAATTACAAGTGAAGACAACTTTAACTTTTCAAAGTTTTGTGTTTTGTGTGGAGAACAAAGTCAATAGTGAAGGGTAACTTTCTTTATTACTTCATCCTTCTTCGGCCTCGATTATTGTCTGTTGCAGCTTTCACTCGATAATGACTATCTTGTTGAAGTTTTCCCTAATATAGGTCTTAAGGTGCTTAACATAATGGTTATGGCAGAATGGAGGGCTGCCTTGCCTTGTATTTAGAGATAAACTATAAAAAAAAAAAAAAAATGACTGGCACACCTGACTGACTGAACCTCTAAAACAGAGCATTTTTTTTAGAATGCATTATGTTACTCAGGAATGTCAGCATATGGTGCAAGACATCGTTGTGCCATAAGAGATGTCTGTTCAGCAACCATCAAAGGAATATCTTTATAGGTGTTCTACACGAATAACTTTATTGCTAATGCATTGTTCTATTTTATTCCTTGCAATTTTTGACATATTGTTGCTTCCAAATTTTTCCACAGATTCTTACCATTCCATCTTCAAACTATTCAAAACAATCTGTGACAGGTGTGCTTCTATTTTCCACAATAGTTTTTACCAAATTCACAAAGTTTCACCCTCAACATTTATTCGTTGCTTCCCTTATTAGTTTACCTATCATTCATATGGCATTTTCAACATTTCACATTCACATCGTTCGAATTTGAAATTCAAAACATTTATCTCATTCAAATCACTTTTGGACATTTTTTCAATGTGCCAACATCCATCCATCCATTTTCTTCCGCTTATCCAAAGTCCGGTCGCCGGGGCAGCAACCTCAGCAGGGAAGCTCAGACTTCCATCTCACCGGCCACTTCATCCAGCTCTGTCGGGGGGATCCCCAGGCGTTCCTAGGCCTATCAATGTGGGGGAGCAGCGGTTCAACAATGAGTTCCTCCAGGATGACCGAGCTCGTCACCCTATCTTTAAGGGAGAGCCCGGATACCCTACGCAGGAAACTTATTTCGGCCGATTGTATCTGGAATCTCGTTCTTTCGGTCATGACCCATAGGTGAGGGCAGCAATGTAGATCGACCAGTAATTGAAGAGCTTTGCCCTTTAGTTCAGTTCTCTCTTCACCACGATAGACCGGTACAGAGTCCGCATTACAGCAGACGCTGCACCGATCCGACTGTCAATCTCACGTTCTAGCCTCACTCATGAGCAAGACCCCAAGATACTTGAACTCCTCCACTTGGGGCAGGACCTCTTCCCCGACCCGGAGTGGGCACTCCACACTTTTCCGACTGAGGACCATGGTCTCAGATTTGGAGGCTTCACACTCGGCTGCGAACCACTCAAGCGAGAGTTGGAGGTCATGGTCTGAAGAAGCCAACAGCACCACATCGTCTGCAAAAAGCAGAGATGCAATGCTGAGACTCCCAAACCATACCCCCTCAACGCTTCGCCTGCACCTAAAAATTCTGTCCATAACAGTAATTAACAGAATCCTGTCACGTTCTGCCTGAGTTACGTTCTGCTATGGGTTTTGTTGTAGAGATTTTGGGTTGTTTATTTAGCCATTTAGTTTGTATAGTTTCTTCCCTGCGTCTGCCTCACCTCTCTGTCCATTAGTTTTATCTTGTCCACCTGTCGCCTGTGCGTTCCTGCCCTTGCGTGTCACCCAATCAGCTTCCCTTGCCTCTTGTCTCTCCCAGCTGTTTCGCGTTGTCTTGTAGTAGCCTTGTGTATTTAAGTTGCAGCCTTTTCAATGTTAGTGGTCGGATTATTGTACCTCTCACCCCATCGGTCTCGTCAATTTGTGTCCCCTGTGCCGCTGTTTTTTCCCTTGTTCCAGCCCTCCATTCTTCCCCATCGTCCCAATTAAGTCTCGTGAGTTATATTCCGTTCCTCATTTATTTTGCTACTTTGTCTAGTTTTCGTCTACTGCTTTTCCTGCCATGTTTTATTATTAAAAGAGCATTTTTTGTTTGAGCAAACCCTCTCCGTCCTCCGGCGTTTTTGAGTCCCTTTCCCTCCACCGCCTCACATCGCCATGCCACGACGTGACAAATCCATGATAAAGGGCAGAGTCCAACCTCCACTGGAATAGATTTGACTTACTGCCAGCAATGCAGCGCAAACTCTGAGATCGGTGGTACAGGGACCGAACAGCTCATATCAGAGCGTTTGGTGCCCTGTACTTCCGAAGCACCTCCCAAAGAACTCCCCGAGGGACACGGTCAAGCGCCTTCTCAAAAAACACAGATTGGATGGGCGAACTCCCATGCACCCTTGAGGATCCTGCCGAGGGTGCAGAGCCAGGACGAATACCGCATTGCTCCTCCTGAATCCGAGGTCTGACTTCCAGACAGACCCTCCTCTCCAGCACCCCTGAATAAACTTTACTGGGGAGGTTGATGTGTGTGATCCCTCTGTAGTTGGAACACACCCTCCAGTCCCACTTCTTAAAAAGGGGGGACCACCACCACAGTCTGCGATTCCAGGGGTGCTGTCCACGCAAAGTTGCAAAGGGGTGTCAGCCAGGACAGCCCTACAACATCCAGAGCCTTTAGAAACTCCAGGCGGATCTCATCCACCCCTGAGACCTTGCCACCAAGAAGTTTTTTGACCACCTCAGTGACTTCAGTCCTAGAGATGGGAGAGCCTCCCTTAAATAAATCCCAATTTTGATCCCAAAACATTCCCAGACAGGAAGATATTCTACTTTCCTATGTTCAGATTGTTAAAGCAAATCCATTTATTCAAATTCACATTTTCTAAAACACCAAATTAAAATATATTTTAAAAATCCCCTTACAGTCTGCCATGCATGTTTTGGAGTGTGGGAGGAAGAGAACTCACGAGGGTTTGAGAAAAGCATGAAAACTCCACAGGAAAGCTGGAGCGAGCTGGAATTGAACTTGAGTCCCAAAACTGTGTGGCCAACGGGCTAACCACTCATCCACCAAGCCACCATCATTCAGTATCATAGCTATGACTCATTCATCCTCCACATGCAATTAAGTCTGGGGAAAAAAAGGAAACCAAGTCAGGTGTGTCACCTAAAAATACAAATATTAAATACAATAGGTCTGCTGAAACCATGCTTGTGCCACCATTTTCTAAACTGACCTTTCTTGCAGATGCACACAGTAATGTCTCCCTGCAAAAAGATGTCACAAGCTAATTTCCAATTTAAAAAAGGTGACAAAAATTGTGGTAAGAAATCATTGCAAACTGGACCAAGGCAGTATTTTGACTGCTGATGCATTTAAAAAAAAACAAAAAAACGAAAAGACATTTTTTTTTATGAAGAGATCGATTCCATTTGTTGTCCTGGTGCGCCACCTAATGGCTAAATGGCTAATACTGTTAGAGTGCTTAAAATTACAGTAGACCCCCTTGTTACAAAGTCCTTGACTACGTTATTTTCATGTTGTGAACTGGAATACTGATTTTTTTCATCCCTTCCTTGTGACTTTTTTACCGGTTTTCTAAGTGTCATGACCCTAGGGGCTTGGCTGTATTTGTGTTGTTTTGTTTCCATCTGCAGGCGTTTTTAGGTAATTACACTTATTTTCAGTTGCCGTCCCTGCAACGCGTTACTACAATTCTGCTATTGGTCGGCGTCTCCTCACAGAAATGATGATCTACTATTGCTCTGCCTCACTTGTTTCAAAATGGTGGAACGGTAATGCTTTGTTCAATTGTGATCGCTTACAAAACCGTATTTATAGTGCATTTGACTGCTTAGTTCAAAGTTGAAAGGGTTAGCCATGGATTGCAAGATTGCTAGTGATGTTAAAGAGAAAAGTAAGAAGATGACTCGCAACCATGCACACACACTGACCACCATGTTTGAGGAGGAGTTTTTGTTTTAACGCGAAAAAAATGGTGTAAAGAGGGGACAAAATAACACCAAGGTCGACATCGTAAGGTCAAAAAAAAGCCACCCAAGGACATCGTAAACCAGGGTTCCACTGCATGTGTGTATATATATATATATATATATATATATATATATATATATATATATATATATATATATATATATATATATATATATATATATATATATTTTTTTTTCCCCCAAATTTAGGTGGGGTGCATGCTGGGTCGATTACTCAGTTGTTTGATGGGATACTCGATAGGATGAACGACTCATTAGTAACAGCCCTACATGCAATTTGTTTTGAAATTCCATTCTGGTTTTTTTTTTTACATTTTTGTTACTGTTAAAAGATGTAAGGGCTGCATTATGACCCACTATCTCCACCGTTTTTAGAAAACCACTTCTACTGTTCTACTACAGCATATACAGTAGACATGACAAAGACATGCATTACCTATCTTGTTGCAGCAGGTGAGCTGGGAGCTTTGCATATCATGCTACTTAATTGCTCTCTTTATCACAGCATTTCCTACTGTGCTGATTAAAGATATTAAGCACCATTGTTGGAACTAGTTTAGCTTCTGCTTCTTATGAGCATATGAATTTTGAGCATCTGAGTTTTCAGTCCCTCCATAGGTGACAAGTTGGCCTTTGACAGAAGTGCATGTGATGCGTGGCCTTTTGAGGATGGACCTGAATATGCTGCACAAAATCACTTTGAATGGAGGACATTTTACTGGAGGATATTGGCCTGTGTGAGTCAACGATGACCTTCTAATGCCCACACTAATGTGCTCCTTGGGGAAAAATGCAACCCACTCCCCAAATATCCCCAAAAAGATCCAATTACAGACTGCATACAGTGATTAAATGTCCTCTGGCACTTTTAATTACCCCCTCCTTGGCAGAAAAATAAACAATTAACCAGTCAGCAGAACACCCTAATTAGGATTTAAATATTTTGTAGGCAATCTATCATCTTTCAGCAAATGAACGCCACCAAGTTATTAAGATAATTTGGGAAGTGAAGCATTTTAACTCCCATTCAATAACATTGTTCAGGAGTAGGACGATTCATAGGCACATACAAATGTGTACTAAGTAAGACCAGACAATGTAGTAATTGTGACAAAAAGTTGCATGCTGATAACCTCGTAAAGACTCCAAAAAGTTAACTTGACATTTTAAGCTTCTTAGTCCATGTTTGGTCAGTTAAACGAGAGCTCTTATGGCTGGGTAGCAACACAAAAACCTTATCACAGGTATCATGGTGCAAAGTTGTTCACGTAGGTATAGACATGTTATACTTCACTAACAAATGATATTTTTCTCTCTATGTTGTAAACACATAGTCATTCTATTGTGTTTCCATAAAGGTTAGCCCCCCACCCTTCCCAACTTTCAGTGTTAATTGAAATGATAAGTGAGTTCTAGATCTTGTAGGGTTTTTTTTTCCCCTCTTCCCTTCCCAGTTAAATAACATCTTCCTTCACTTGATTTTTGCTTGGGGTGTAAACACCTCAATACATACTCACACAGTGCATAGTTTATGCTTTAGTTTATCAAAAAGGATGACTTACTCATGAATGAAAAGACTGTAGAGCAAAACATACAGTTTCTCAATAAAAATAATACCTTAAGAAATCCCCTAACCGAGTAATAATGTGAATACATTATATACTGCACACTAGAAAAACTATGACGTAATGTGCATGTTACAGCAATAATTGGCAAAAGTTGGCAATCACACTTTGGTCAATAAGTAAAGAAACAACACATATACACGGACGCCAAACATTTGCACCGAGGCGTTGACTATTTGAATTCAAAGAAAAACATGCATGGACATAGAAAACTTGCGACTACCACTGGATGGTTTTGATAATAATTAATTAGATAATTCCCCCCTCAGTATTTCAATTGTGATTTAACATGCATTTTTTTTTCAAGTTTTCCTCCTATGCATTTTCAACAGAAGCAAATTTATCTGAATTATAATTTGGGCTGCCACAAACAACTATTATACTGTATTAGTCGATTAATCACAGACAGTAGTCAAGATTAGTGGACGAATCATGTAAAGACTGGCATATTGAACAAAATGAGCCAAGCCTAGATGAAAAATCAGGAGATTGTTTGTGGTCATGGGGGGTCAAATTGGAAGTATTTCAGGGAAATGACTGATGAGGAGACACATGGGAGACGAGGAAAATCTGGAGTCCCTCCTGGAAATCGGACAACTACTATGCAAGCAGCTGCTCTTATATAAATATTGGCTTGTATAATACATTGATTAATGGCTTGAATCCTCTCAGGCATGTACAAATTAATTATAAATACAATTACAGTGGGCCCCCGGTTTACGAACTCCCTGTTTTATGAATTTTTCATCTTACGAGCGTGGACCGCGGCGTTTTTTTGTCCCCCTCTTACGCACAAACCTTTCGTCTTACGAACAATCCAACATGTCGGTCAGTGTGTCCGCACTATTTTTTTCGCTTTGCTGCATCAACAAAAACAACTATTCTCGTATGTCACAGAAAACCCCGATATGCTATTGGTCTTATAAGGTCACAGTCACGGTCTCAGTCACGGAGATGGCAATATGCTATTGGTCGATTAAGGTCACAGTCTAGGTCTCAGTCACGGAGATGCCGATATGCTATTGGTCGATTAAGGTCATAGTCACGGTCTCAGTCACGAAGATGCGGATATGCTATTGGCCGGCGTCACGTCAATCACAGAAATGCCGTTATGCTATTAGCCGAATGCCTTCATCTAGCTTGATGGCAGAGCTGGTCGGTGTGTTGTGAAGACTTTGCAAACTTTATCTGTTAGACATGGCTTCTAAAATTGCAAGTGGCGGTAAAGGAAGAAGTTAGAGGATGATGACAACAGAAACGAAACAGGAGATAGTAAAATAATACGACGGAGGCACACGTATAGTTAACCTTGCTAGTGAGCATGGCTGTAACCGCTCGGCAATCTTCTAAGGGCAAGACTTTCCTTGCTAGGGGACGGACCTCGATCAACAACAAAATGGAGAGGCTTCTTCTATTATGGATTAAAGAGAAGGAAATCGCCGGTGATATGTTCTCGTTTGAGAAAAGTTCTCGTTTAAGAAAATAAATAAATAAATTATGCGGGTTTGTCTCTGCTCCCCTCCGCCTCCACCCAGCTCAAGTCACCCTGCCCCAAAGGTAAATGTCATTTTTCCTTTGTATATTTATGTTATTTAATTTAACTGTACAGTAGATTATGTTACTAATTTTTAATATGTGTATAAAATCGTGATGTTTTTGCACGTGTTGCATGCATTCACTAATTAACATAGGTTTGGATTGCCCGTCATACGAGCAATTCGAGTTACGAGCATAGCCGCTGAACGGATTAAGTTCGTACCACGGGGGCCCACTGTATAATGATCATACATATAAATTTAATTAAAATTAACAGCTTATACAAGTATTCTTGACATTTTTGTAAAAATAGAGCAACTTATAATTAAGTTGTTGTTGTACATTGTTTAGAGCATTTTAACATTAAACCAAAATATAAACCAGGGGTCACCAACGTGGTGCCCGCAGACACTGGGTAGCCCCTGAGGATCACATGAGTAGTGTTACGATTGTCCTTGGAACTCGATCAGATTTAGGACCCAAGCCAGCCACACGATGAGGCGGATAATTTATTAACTGACAAGGAAGAACAAGAGGCATTTGAACCATGGCAAAATAATAACCTGGCAACAGGTAGTGATGGGTACGGCAACATGGATGTGCCAATGCGTGCGCCGAGCTCAGGGAACAACCCCCGCGTTGGTGCGCTTATTGGGTCAAATCAATCACGTGACCAACACATGAACTCATTGAACTGCGTCGACACAGCAACAACGCACCAAACTGTGTTTATAAGAAAGTGCTTCTGTCAACGCGACGCAACCGCTGAACCGAGCCAAATCACACAGTTTCTTCACTGCCTTGTGAGCGCATTATCACTCCCAACATTCCCATAATTCATACATTGCAGATATTTTTTTTCATAATTCCATATTTTTCGAACCAATCCAACATTCATTTCTACTCGTCACACTCCCATTAATTGTCAATTAGAATTTGATCTGTGTCATTCCTAAAGGGAGACAGTCTCATTCGTTGAAGTGGAATTTTATATGTGCTTCATTAACAGGCTGCTTGGTATGGTGGTTGAAGTACCGAACCAATGTGAGAAGGGTACGCGGTTCCAGCCTTGACAGTGTTCACACTCTCATCACTTCTTAGATGAACAATTGTTTATCTATTTTAATACTTCAAATGTCATATTAATCTCCATATTCACTTGAGGACATCACGGACGTCTTTTTCTTATTCCAAATATTTATTCTTTTCCCAAAAATCCTCATTTTCTATTCCTAATCTACTCCCATTGACTTACATCGGGCAAATTAACGTTTAACTGTAAACATGTACCTAAAAACAGTATATTAAATTTGACATAAACTCATTCATTGTATTTAATACTTTATTAGTATCTGTCATAATTCCTAATTTATTAGGTCTAGTGACGCCCCTGGTATACACTAGGTCAGTTCAGTTAGCCAAGTGGGTTGCCTGCAGGGATTTTTAGCCTCCAGCAGGTGTCAGTATCTGATGACACAATATCGACACAGTATTGATCATCAACCCATCACTAGTGACAGGCTCTCCTGCGCGGGTTGGTTATATAGCCTTCGTGGTGTACTACGCAGTCATCCTTTATGACTGTGACGTCAGCTCAAAGGCATCTTTTCTGACGCGGGAACTGTGAACTCATCCTAAACAAAAAGCCCACAATAAAACTGAAAAATACATGCACAACTTAAATGCATAACTCATAAAAAAGGCAGAAATCAAAATAAAGGCACAGAGCACAACAGGTAGCCAGCAGATGTGTTCCACAAATAAATTACAAGTGATAGAACAATGTAATTTTCAAGGTATTTTACAAACCATTATGCATTTGAAACATACCACACAGCAGCGGTCCCCAACCACCGGTCCGTGGACCGGTACCAGTCCGTGGATCAACTGGTACCAGGCCGCGTGGGCTGCACTCGAAATAATGTTTTGGAAATTGTTTAGTTTAACAGTTCATACGTGTGTGCTTGATCTTTGTTTTTTTGGCGCTGCTTCTGGCCGCTGTTGATATTACATAGACAGTGCAAAGGATGATGTGGTTTTTGGATCAGCCAGCAGCAGCAGACCCCCCAGCGGTCCAAGGTTGGGGACCGCTGCTATACAGTACATTACATATTACACTTGGTTAACATTTATTACAGCTGTTTTGTAATTATTGTGAGTGATTGTATTACTCAATACCAAAGAAGTTGCTCTCTGTTTCAAAAAGGTTGGTGATCCCTGATCTAAACACGGTGTGGCAGCTCTAATGTGAGACTACAAATACCAAAAGTAACATTTGTAAACATACACGCAACAGAAATATGAACGCAAAATTTTTGTTTTTGCTCCTATTTTTCATGGATTGACTTAAAGATCTAGGGATCATTCCAAATACAAAATATTACAATTTCTCTCAAACATTCTTCACAAATCTATCTAAATGTGTGATAGTGAGCACTTCTGCTTTGCTGAGATAATCCATCCCACCTCACAGGTGTGCTTTAAATTGCCCACAACAATCCACAACAGGGCAGTAATGGTGCCAGGAAGTGGCAGTGCAATTAGCAATTTACTCGTAACTCAAGTGCAGAGTGGTCTTATTTTTTCTACTCACCTTACGGCCTTGTCAAACATCCATATTAATGCATTTTATTCAGAAACTTCAACAACTTCCATCTATGGATTTCAATGCAAAGAAGGAAATAACATCTAAAGGAAGACTATTGCACTAGCGATTACACTTAGAACTATAACAACTACCTCAAATGCACACAACCACAGTCAGAGTTGTCTTGCTTTGTCTCGTACTGTTGGATTGTCTTGTCATATGCTGCTACTTATGTCTTGTCTTGGGGTACTCTTGCCATACCTGGTTTTTCGTATTTAGTTTTTTGTTTTAATTATTAGTTTAGCAACACTAGGCAAAGTAGACCTAACATACTGCACATTACATTACTATAGATAAGAATCTAGTTTTTAGGATTGTCTCGTCTTGCGCACCCGCACTTTGTTCTTGTGCATGTAAAACGCAGAGGATTGTGAGAAACGCAATTTCAATTCCTTTGTATGTTAAGCACATGTGAAGAAATTGACAATAAACTTGACTTTGACTTTGACCAACGCCGGACCTACGAGACTTGCTTCAGTGCACAGACCGGAGAAGCCCCTCATTTAACACAGACTGGCACACAAGAAAATGGCTGGCTGTGTGGATTTCCACTCATAAAGCATCTTTTCTGCTTCTCCTGCTTTCTTTTTGCATCGTGTCATGACAGTGTCTGGACACAGACAGGATATTTTGAACATTAAAAAAAATATATAACTAAGCATCATTCACCATGGGCAGTCCACCACTCACATCCAAAGCCAGACCGTGCAAAAAACTAAGAATTGCAAGGATTGACTTGTCTTTGGATGAACAGAGAAGACTTAACATCAGTATCCACAATGCTAGAGTGGGAACCAAGAGATTTTAAAAGATCTCATTAATGCCACCTGTTTCCTTGCCAAACAGTAGCTAATGCAACATTTCATGATGAAATGATGAAAGTACAGAGTTTAGCAACCGTGGCAACTATATTGACCTATTGTATGCTTTTGCCAAGAAAGATGACAGGCTAGCTAGATATATGAAGACATCCACTGTATTTTCTGGCTTCTCCAACAGAACACAGAACGAATTGCTTGGCGCAATCGCAGACGTAATTAGAAATGACGTTAAGAAGATGTGTGCAGCCTCATTTGTTGCTGTTGATGAGACCACAGATGTAACAAATTAGCACACATTTCTGTTATATTCCGCTATGTGGCCAAAACAGAAACAGATAGTAGGGTGAAGGAGGTGTTTTGGGGATTGGATAACGTGAACGAGGACAGACGAGCTCCTGCAATTAGCGTATATATCCTGGGAGTTTTGGAGAAGTATGAATGTGTTGAAAAGCTTGTAGCTCAGACTTATGATGGAGCAGCTGTAGTGGCCTCAGAGCTTAATGGAGTCCAAGCTAAAATTAAAGAGAGTACCCAAAGCTATTTTTACACACTGTTTTGCACACAACCTGAATTTGTTAGTGTTGCATTCAGCAAATTGCATGCCCATGCGTTGTGTGTTTTTTATAACAGCTGAGTGACTAGTATCATTTTCAACAAATCCACAAAGTGCACTCACATACTGGATGACGTTGTCAGGCACTGTTTACCACGAGCATCACCTGAAAGATGTAGCTCCAACACAAAGTTGGTGCAGACAATAAGCATGCACCACATTGACCTGCACACTTTATTTGAGATTTAGATTTTAGAGAATGCAGACAAATGGGATGACACACATGATGATGGCACCAGGATATGAACGGTGGTTATCAAAAGCATCAATTTGTTTTCTCCTGATGTCAGTTGAAGAAATTATCAGTAAAACTGACACTCTTTAGAGTGTGTTATGGAAAATAAGTATTTAGCCTATATTAGTTAGGACCACCTGGCATTGTTTTAACAAATACCTTTTCACTAAACCAGGCAAGAGAAATATTTGTGCAGCTAGGATAAGATGACCCTGATAGGTTAAGGGAGTTCAAGATCTCCTCTTCAGTTTTATGGGTTTTGCCTCCTTTCTGGTTGTAAATTTCCTCTAATCCAAATACTGATAAGCATGTTGAACAAAGAACTGTTTCTCTTATGTGTTTAGGTCTGGTTTTCATCTTGAAGACGTTCACTCCCAATGAGTGACTAAGAATCTTCACTTTTACGTGTTCCCTTCACACTCTCTTAGAGAACAACCGACTGTTCTCTTAAGACCATGTCTTTGAAGCTTCAAATAAAGGAAACCTAAATCCAAGACAATTTGATTTCCAGATTTCTTATCTAAATCCTAAAAATTCCACAAGTGCTGGAAAACAAAGGGATGGACATTGAATATTGTCTTTCAAGCAGTCATGACATTCTTGCATCTCTCGAGTGCATGACACATAAGTTTGACAATTTCATTGTTAAATTTGAGAATAAACATAGACAACTTGGATAGACAGAGAGTGGAGCCAGAGATCAATTGAAAATGACAGAAATCAAGTGTTCTGTAACATTCTGGATAACATTAGCTGTCAAATGAAGGCTAGGTTTGATCATTTTGGTGAGCTTGCATTCCTTGGTTAGGCGAACTGCACAAAATTCAGGGAAATGTCAAAACGCTTTGATGACAAAAAAATGCAGAGCCTGTCAAAATTTGCCAAATATTTTGACTTTGTTGAACTGAAGGCAGATCTTGTGCGACCACATAGTTCACAAAAAGATCTAATTGAAACTGTTCCTAAGGCGACAAAGTTGCTCATGGTTCCAGCAACCACAGCATCAGTGGAGAGGTCAATTGAGCTCTGAAAAGTCTTAAAATATACAGTCGGAACAGGAACGACCAAGAGCGACTTTCTTCCCTGGCACCGATCTCCATCAAGACAGAGAGACTTTTATAAAACAAAAGGCACAAAAGGAAAATTTCTACAAGCAGGTCATCTATGCGTTTGTTCACAAGGACAGGTGCATGGACTTCATTTATAAACAAAGTTATGATCATAATGATTTTTTAATTAAATATGCTTTTTGCGTGCTACATTTTTGATGTGTAAAAAATGCAGATACGAGATGGTAAATACGCTGCCCTGGTGGGCTCATATGATTGTGAATCTGATTGATGATGTCAGCGCCTCCCCAGCCATAAACCTCACCGCACGTCATAGTCAGTTGGCCCTGCCTGCTCTTCTATTAGGGCCATAGTTGGGGTCTGAGTGATGATGTAAACCTTTCAGCATACTTTCCTGGCAGGTTTGACTGACACCTTACAATTCTTGCCATCCCCCCCAAGGTTTTTAACGGTGTTGAACCTCACTTGTTTGTTTATGATGATCTGGACGGTTGCCACTGGGATGCCAAACCACTTGAAAATGGTCTAGTAACCCTTTCCCTTGCTATGGGCACACACAAGATTCCAACACAGGTCCTCCCACAGGTCTTCTTATTGACCATGATGTACAGAAGCCCAGTATGACTGGGAGAGTTTTAATTCATTTGTACTCTTTTAAAATAATTTAAAAAAAAAATAATTAAAAAAAAATTTATATATATATATATATATATATATATTTTTTTTTTTTTCAAAATTTGTTTTAGAACATGCATTTATTCATTACTCTACACAAGCTGTGAAAGGTCATTGCAAGGAAAATTGTTAAAATTATTAGCCTATCAAATGGCCAATAATTTAATTGTTAATAATTTTAACAATTTTCATTAGACCTCAAATTTTCACAGCTTGCTTAGAAATATTTCATGTTTTTGCGTGTAACGTTTGGCAGTTCTATCTTTTTAGGTTAAGAAATGCCATTTACTTCAAAAGAAAAGGGATTTTGCGAGTTAGAGTATGCTTGGACTCAGCCACCGAAGACAGTGCAGTGTGCCTTCTTCAAACAGTGTGCAAATAAGGCACCAACTAAAAAACAAATTAGGACTTGGCACCATAAATTTAAATAAAAGCGCTGCTTATGCATACCTAAATCACCTGGACGACCATCAACGTGTGGAAAGTCACAGACAGCGCTCATGTAGAACATTTATGAAAATCTGTCATAGAACCAACAAATATTTGTACTTTTCTTTGTAACTTTAAACAATAAAATGTATGACCTTCAATATAACGTGAATTTAGTTTCATTAAGATCCACCATGTAGTTTCCGAGATATGGGCATTTAGAATTGGGTCAACCATTTTGGAACATCCTATATATATATATATATATATATATATATATATATATATATATATATATATATATATATATATATATATATATATATAACAGCATCCTTGCATTCTATTGATTTGTAATTTGTTTTGTACCTTATTACTTAGTCAGCCCTACTTGCAACTGTATTCAGGTTTTGTGCATAGAAATATTTGTTTGGGTTACAGTTGAAAACATACACAGCCCCCTTGTCAGTCTGCCCCATTAGTTGAGTTTCACATTGACATTTGATCCCTCTAACATTTCACCCACAAACATTATAAGTAGCGACAAGCTTGTCACACTTGTCAATGGAATGGTGGAACTGTTTCAGCAATTTGTCTAATTGCCATGGTACTGCAGCCTTTCAAACACATTGACATGAAAAGAGCAGATTTGTTGATGTGACAGCTGTGAGGCATCATTAGGGGCTGGAGCTTTGATCACGTGAATTCTCACTTAATAGCTTGCGTTTACATTCAATCCACGGAATATGCTTTAGACATTGTGACTATGTGCTGCCCATTAATCATCAAAAGTATACCAGCAGTGGCACCTTAAAGGCACAGCTGGTTATCAATTGAGTGGAATCACAGGGTTATTCTCCTCTCTTTAAAAAGGTCCATATTAACAGCCGTTACTTATTGTGTGTGTGTGTGTGTGTGTATGTGTGTGGGGTGGGGGGGGGGGGTGGGGGGGGGGGATTTTATTACAACAAAATCTGAAGTAAAATATTCGGGACAATAAATACACATTTTATTCATTTTTTATTCATTTTTCTAATTTGAAAATTTGAAATAATGGTCATTTCATATCAGTGGTTCTCAACTGAGGTGCAAGTACTCCTTGGTGTATATGAAGGCACTTCAGGGATATGTAAATTTAACAGGGTTTCTGCAAGCAAATCTAATTTAATGTCATAAACTGATCATTATGTTTTTCTTTTTAAATAAAAAAAATGTTGAAACATGAAGCAACTTGTTTCTAAATTGTGACTTATTAGCATGTTGTTGTATGCCTTTATTTTGTTCAATCTAAGATGGATGTGCAATTGTCATCAGATGCAACTTCAGTACAAATATAGTTCCAAAGTTGAAAAGGTTGCATGATTTGCACAGCACTCTGTTTTAAGTCTTTTATTTTCCATCCAAATATGCTTTGCACTGGTTAAAGTGTAAAAAAAAAACATTGAACAAAAGTTGAGATTCACTGGTCTAGTTCTTTGATACAACTGGTGGAATCATGGTTGGCTGGATTGTTAAGGTATTATTTTTTACACAAGATTAGGCAAATGTATAATTTATAAAGCTGCAGTGTGTATATTTTGAGTTATTCATTTTAAAACCAACTACAATTTTCAATAAGCTCTAAATAAATGTGTTCTATCACCAAGATTTTTTTTATATGAGGAGCACGGCTCAGATGGAGGCCATCATAATTCTTTTAACTACGGAAAGTGGATTCAGAGAACCTTCACTGACATAATCTAAATTTCGTTTTAGATGTCACTATGAGTTTCTGGGTTGTATGCCAACTGCAAATAAAAGAAAAAGGAGAAAAAAAGGTTTGTACGCCAATCATAAATAAGTTAAAGCGAGGGAAGAAAACAAGGCTCCGCTCAATGCAGCAAGCAAGAAAGTATGCAGATTGATTTGGGGTTTAGGGTAACGACAGTTATTCTACGCATTTGAATTTACCGACAAAACTGGCAAACAAAAAAAAAAACTTTGAAAAATTGCAAAACAATAATTTACCTTAGATAAACCAGCCTGGAAAGAGCTGCATGCGACATGTCGTTAGCTATTGTTAATCCTTGTGTGCCTGGATCGTTGTACTGCAATTTACTTAACTGGTAAGTGTGTAATTGTGTTTGTATTTGGAAAAAGTGTGGATAGGGATTTTGCTACAAAGTATGTACTGTGCAGTGCTTGTGTCAGTAAAGAAAGAGGGAAATGCTTCAATGCATGAAGATATTTTCACACTAAGCTCTATCTTTGTAGCTGTCCTGCCAACGTCAGGCTTCCTGATTTATGTTTGTTTTTGGTTTTATGGAATCTGCACGATTATGCACTAAAATCAATGGCAAATTGTATTTGTTCGCTTTCTTGCTCCCTTGACGTAGGCTTGCAAAGTAAGGGCTCAATGAGACACTGTATCGCATAGTGCTGCATTCACCTAACACCAGTAATCAGCAGTTCTTAATCCTACACATTGCAGATTTAAGTCAAACTAATTAAAGATGTGTGATAAAAAAAAAAAAAAGAAAACATAGAGTTTACATTTTACAGTGATATGAATTACTGTTTCTTATTTTGGTTCCATAGTTTTGGCCAAAATATAAGATAGTCCTGGGAGTATGTGGACTGTTGTATTAGATCCCTTTCGAAGAAGATTTGGGTCTTCATTTTCTGCGGCGACACACAAATGCCAGCAGATCATGATTTTTGTAAGAGAATATTGCACATTTGTTTTTGCCAATTTTGCAGTCGGTTCTCAGCCAAGGTGGAAGTCCACTTATTGGCGTGGCAATTTGTTGGCAGAAAGTCATAAACACAGAGAAGTATTAAATACTGGTGCATGGTAGAAAGCTCTACTAACACTACTTGTTATGACCGCTTTGACAGCCATCATACAATATATAATACAGAGTTTTGCAGACAAAAAATGAGAAAAAATAAACACAAACTAAGCGCTGATGGAAAGTCTCATTGGCAGAGATTGTCAGTTTGTTAGGGATGGAAGGTTATCTGTTTTGCTGACAAAAGACAAATGAGCAGCAAAAATGAGTAAAATGTTCATCTCTGGTGGTGATGAAGTCATGATGGAAGCGTGGGTAAAATAAAGTGACAGACTGATGACTACAGTTTGGTTTGGCTTGGTGATGATGGAAGGAGTCCCAGGGCACCATTAAATGATGAATAACGGAACAGTAAAAATTTCTAAGATGGTCACATCTGATCATATCATTTTAACAACACATCAGCACTATGGCTTTCAACGGTATAGCCATTGTCTAATCACAGAAAAAAGAAACAACTGAATAAAAGCAATATATTGTGAATGACTAATATTCTCAACTCTACTGTATATTAAACTACTATACCAGATGTGGGACAGAACTATCCTTTTAAATTATGCACTTTTAATCACATAATCTGTTAAAGTTTGGATGTAGTAACATTTCTAAAATGCCAAAACTTAGTTTAGAAGTTATGCAGCACTAAATTAATGAGCTGTGGTTACAGTTTCGTGATCCCTAAAAGCGAGCGACTCAAGTTCCAATAATATTAACATTACTTTGTGAGCCATTAATCAAAGGCACCATCTGAAAGTTAACATTCAAAGAGACTGGACCTGTCGCTCTTGTGATGTTTCATATTGTATATTGTTCTTTGTTGATGAATTGGTTTAAAGTTGGGATATAATGAGCGTGAGTCCTACAACTGGTTGAAAGTAGACCCTGAAATCCCTCACCAAATGTTTCTTTTCATCCCCACACAGCAGACAACATCACGGGAGAGCGGCTAAAAGATGGCACTTTGAATGTTTTTTTTTCGTAATAGCTCCTGGTGACTGTGACAGGTACCACTTTCATGTCTCAACACTTACTTAGTTGTGGCATCTCTCACATTAGTGCTTTGACATGAACTGCACTTCGTAGTTAGATGCTTTGATCACACTGTGGTTTTCTGTGCCCTCAATTGGCATCCTCACCTTTAGCTCCTCTAGGTCAGGTCTCTCCGTACTAACCAGAGCTGCCAACAGATGGTCCTCCAACCCATCTCTTGTCACTGTGAAATTTATCAAAGTGCACTGGCCCTGCAGCTCCAGCTGGTAATGAGCTCTGGCAAGTTTTGTGAGCAGAATTAGCCAGAAGCCAGGATTGTACTCGCACTCCTTGTTGCCAATCTTTACATACACGTTTGCAAAAATGAAGTCTGGTAAATTAAACTTTCGGATGGACTGATATGAAACGATGTCAATCAATCAATCAAATTTTATTTGTATAGCCCTGAATCATCGAAGTCTCAAAGGGCTTCACAGATGAAAAGAGGTCACTTGCACAATAGCCATGTGATGCCACAGATTGAATCATGAGACCCACCATGACTCAGCAACAACTTTTCAATAAAAGACTGCAGCCCGAGAGCTCGAGGAGAAAGACTTAGCAACGAGGCTGACACACGGTCACGCTCTCCTTCGATCTCTCCCCACTGCAGTGGTAAAACTAAATCTCTGACTCCTGAGTTATTATTTACACCTCTCCTTGGGTCATTTGTAAGGTATCGAGTCCACTTCAAACCCAACATGCATAAATGGAAAATGCCGTTGATCCTGCGGACTTCTTTTTAGCCCTTGGGGTTGATAGCAAACTGGCATTTTGTGACCAAAGTTGTCGGGACGGAACATATGGTGATGATGCTTGTGGAAATAAGCATACGTATGTCACACCCTTGCTGAAATCAGGTGAACCCTCAGATTTAAAGAAGAATAGATCAATTACTATTCTCTCAAGCCTGCAAAACTATTTGAGTCCCTGGTATCTACGTACGATTTAGGATTGGACCAAAACATAGTACAACTAACGCCACTCTTAAGTACTTTTGATGATAGCAAATTTTGTCTAGCCTTATTTATTGATTTTGCAAAGGCCTTTGATGGAGTATGTCACAATCACCTCCCTAAAATCAATCAAAATATGTAATGTGATTCAAAGCAGAACATATACAGTCAGTTAGGCTGGGCACAGTAATATCTGATCCAGGGATTAAAAGCAAAGTCCCTCAAGGATCAGTGTTAGGATTATTACTCTAATATATATATATATATATATATATATATATATATATATATATATATATATATATATATATATATATATATGAAACGTCTGTAATGATCTTAAATTCTCCTCATACCATATGTATGCTGATGACATCGTTATGTACAACTCTACAACCTCTCTAGATTTGGCTTTTGACAATCCTCAAGATGATTTTATCACTCCCGGATGTTTTTATCGCATGCCTGGATCAAGGCAAAACATGTCCTAAATACAAATAAAACTAAGATTATACTCTTCAACCACTCCACAGTCAACCTGTCTTCAGTTTGGATGGTACAGTCATTGAGTTGGTGGATACATATACTGTACAAACAAATCATTTAGAGTATAGCTAGCATGTCCCACCACTCTAGCAAAACTGGATCCCATTCATCATTCAGCCCTTATATTAACAACAAACTCAGCATTTAGAATGTGCCATTTTACCTCATATTCTATCAGAGTACTATTTTTCCTCAATAATCGAAGGTTATCACACTGGTACTACGTGATTTATTAAGAAGATTCAGGTACTCTCCTGCAATCAACAACTGCTCTAAACTCACTACAGTTCAGGCTACTGTAAATCTGAAATCAAATAGTCCGCTGCGTCTTGAGGTTCCTGCAATAATGATCGAGTTAGGGAAGAGGAGTCTGTCCTATTTTAGGCCATGGGTTTGGAACGATATGAAATGAAATTAAGGTCTCTGATTCCTTTTGTTCATTTCAAGCATGCTTTTTCCAAACTCCTTTTCACCAGTTTTTTTTGTAATTAATGGACTACTGTCATTGTAACTGTTATATGTATTGTCAATACTGCTATTAAACATATTAATATCACTTTAATTTTTCTCATAATTACTTATTACATAATTCACTTTCTTCTAAACTTTTGTTTAATTATGATCTAATTTTTCATTATTGTTTTCTGTAGTTTTTCTCCTCGCAAAAGAGATGTAAATCTCAATGGTTCATTTCCTGTTTAAATAAAGATCTTAAAAATAATGTAGCCTGGCTCTCATGCAAAGAACCTTGCTATTTTTGTGTGATGGTCAGTGAACACATTTTTAAATCCCAAAAATAAAAAATGGTAAATAAATAAAATAAAATAAAAAAAACACAAAACACAATGACTAGCAAAACTGATAATAACCGATCTCTTCTGAATGTCCCTCATGCTCGTGTCATCTCAAAGCAAACTAAGTGCTACACGTAGACTAAACTTACGCTGCAGCAGCTGACGAGCAGTGAGATTTGGCTGACAAGTAGTACGGCTAGAGATGCTGCAAAGTCGTTCCTAAGTCAGTAATCTAGGCCCCCAACGTCCCTAAGAGAACCACTTGGAAGGAGGGAATGCCAACAGCTGGGCAACCTTAAAGGGAGGGAAGGATGGTGGGAGGGAGGTTGGGTGAAGGTTGAAGTCTGCAACCAACACGGGGTCCAGGTACTAGTGGGATGGGACCAAGGACTATTCCTCAGGCCGGTACCGCTCCCAATCCACCAGGTACTGGAGACCTCTACCCCGACAAAGGGAGCGGAGCAGCCGATTTTCTGCGACTTTCTGAGATTCATATTTAACTCTGTTGCTCCCGTTGGGACAATGCATCCCACAGCTTTTCAAGAAATGGTAGTGGGTATAGGAATGGTAGCAATAAGATGAAATGACAACCCAGCAATTCATTATTCACCTAGTTTAGATAGTTTAAGTTTAGATAATGTTAATAATAATAATAGTTATTATTATTTTAAAATACCAAAGGGACAAAAAATGTTGTGACCTAATCTATGCAAGTGGGAATTTTCTCAACTAATTTTCCAAGTATCCTAGACATATAGTGGGAGGGGGGGAATAAAATAAAACACAGCACTTTCGTTGCAAACTCCATTCACTGATTGTGATGGTGGTGTGACAAAGGGGGTATGTTTTTTTTTTTTTTTATGTTAGTTTTGTCTTTGGTGGCATTTTTTTTTGCGGGGGGGGGGGGGGGGGTTGTTCATGTTCTTCTTTTCATTGAGGATGGAGGTAATATTTATTTGATAAAAAGGTTTTATTCATTTTAAGAGACATTTTCTTTCATATCAATTGACGGAGGTCTTTTTGTGTATTTTGCAATATAACTCACAGTAACTGTTCCTGTCTACCTGGGTCGGGTCGCGGGGGCAGCAGCTTGAGCAAGGAAGCCCAGTCTTCCCTCTCCCTGGACCACTTCATCCAGTTCTTCCGGAAGGATCCCCAGGCGCTCCCAGCCCAGCCGAGAGACATAGTCCCTCCAGCGTCGTCCCAGGGGCCTCCTTCCAGTGGGACATGCCCGAAACACTTCGCCGGGGAAGTGTGCGGGGGGCATCCTAACCAGATAACTGAACCCCCTCAGCTGGCTCCTCTCAACGCAGAGGGGCAGCGGCTCAACGCTGAGCCCCTCCCGGATGACCTAGCTTCTCACCTACCTCTAAGGGAGAGCCCGGCCACCCTGTGGAGGAAACTCATTTCAGCCGCTTGTATCCTGGATTTTGTTCTTTCGATCACAACCAACAGCTCGTGGCAGGAAAGTGAGGGCAGGAATGTAGATTGAGTGGTAAACATAGAGCTTCGCCTTTCGGCTCAGGTCTTTCTTCACCATGCAGAGCCCGCATGACAGCAGACGGTTGAATGCCTTATCCAAGTCCACAAAGCACACGTAGACTGGTTGGCGAACTCCCATGCACCCTCGAGGACCCTGCCGAGGGTGTAGAGCTGGTCTACTGTTCCACGGCTAGGACGCAAAACCACACTGCTCCTCCTGAATCTGAGACTTGACTTCCTGATAGACCCTTCTCTCCAGCACCCCTGAATAGACCTTACCGGAGAGGCTGAGGAGTGTAATTCATCTGTAGTTCAAACACACCCTCCCTTCTTATATAGGGGAACCACCACCCCAGTCTGACAATCCAGGGGCACTGTCCCCGATGTCCATGCGATGTTGCAGAGGTGTGTTAGCCAAGACAGCCCTACAGCATCCAGAGCCTTCAGGAACTCTGGGCGGATCTCATTCACCCCTGGGGCCTTGCCACCAAGGAGATTTTTGACCGCTTCAATGACTTCAGCCCCAGAGATGGGACAGCACACCTCGGTGCCCGAAGACTCTGCTTACTCAGAGGAAGACATGTCGGTGGAATTGAGGAGGTCTTTGAGTTATTCTGCTCACAGGTTCATAACGTCCCAAGTTGAGGTCAGCGGTGCCCCAACTCCACTGTACACTGTGTCAATGGTGCACTGCTTCCCCCTACTGAGACGCTGGATGGTGGACCAGAATTTCTTCGAAGCCGTCCGAAAGTCAATTTCTATGGCCCCTGCAAATTCCTTCCACACCCGAGTTTTTGCCTTGGCGCCCGCCGAAGCCGCACTACGCTTGGCCAGCCGGTACCTATCATCTGCCTCTGGAGTCCCACAGGCCAAAAAGGCCCAATAGGACTCCTTCTTCAGCTTGACAGCATCCCTTACCACTTATGTCCACCAGCGGGTTCGGGAATTGCCGCCACGACAGGCACCAACCGCAACTCCAGTCAGCCGCCTCGACAATGGAGGCGCGAAACATGGTCCACTCGGACTCAATGTCTCCCGCCTCCCCTGGGACATGGGAAAAATTCTGCCGGAGGTGGGAATTGAAACTCCTTCTGACAGGGGACTCTGCCAGACGTTCCCAGCAGACCCTCACAATACGTTTGGGTCTGTCAGCTCTGGCCAGTCTTCTAATCCAGCATCGGAGCAAACACGCCACCAGGTGGTGATCAGTTGACAGCTCCACCCCTCTCCTCACTCGAGTGTCCAAAACCTGCAGCTGCAAATCCGATGTTACAAACACAGAGTCGATCATCGAACTGCGGCCTCGGGAGTCCTGGTGCCAAGTGCACTTATGGACACCCCTTTGTCTGAACATGGTGCTCATTATGGACAATCCGTGATTCAGATCGGGGGGGTTCCTCCCAATCAAGCCCCTCCAGGTCTCACTGACTGCCCATGTGAGCATTGAAGTCCTCCAACAGAACGAGGCAGTCCCCGGAGAGAGCGCTCTCCAGCACACCCTCCAAGGCCTCGAAGGTGGGTACTCTGAATTGCTGTTTGGTGCATAGGCACAAACAACAGTCAGGACCCGTCCTCTCACTCGAAAGCGGAGGGAGGCAACCCTCTCGTCCACTGGGGTAAACACCAATGCACAGGCGCTGAGCTGGGGGGCAATAAGAATGCCCACACCAGCTCAGCGCCTTTCACAGCGGGCAACTCCAGAGTGGAAGAGAGTCCAACCCTTCCCGAGAGGACTGGTACCAAGCCCAAGCCCAGAGCCCAAGCTGTGTGTGGAGGCGAGTCCATCTATATCTTGTCAGAACTTCTCGGCCTCGCACAGCAGCTCAGGCTCCTTCCCTGCCAGAGAGGTGACATTGCATGTCCCAACGAGGGAAACGTAAGCCCATTTATCTTTTTCATCATATGGGGTCTTGTGAACCATGTTTAATCTGGAAGCTCACCTAGGAGCTGTTGTTTGCCATCGGTGACCCTACCAGGGGCATAAAGCCCCCGACAATTTAGCTCCTAGGATTACTGGAACAAGCAAACTCCACCACATTAAGGTGACGGCTCACGGAGGGAGGACATAAAAGTCTAAAGACTATTTTAAAAATATATTTGTTATAAAAGTTATAGAGGTGCATGGCTATTGACAGTAAAGCAATCAGACAAAAGCTACCCACCATCAGCTGACTAAGATAAGCAGTGTTCCCTCTAAGCTGTGAGCATTTGTGCACTGCTTGCATGATCTCAGCGCACTAGAATGTCTATGCTGCGCATAAAACACAATGCAATACAAACGTATTAAATAATATTTCATATTAGACCACATCTTATTTGTTTAATTCGACCAACCATTTTGCAATGTGACAGCGAGTGACAATTTTCCATGGATGTTTCACTTATACTATTCATCCAATCAAACGTAAGGACAGAAACGTTCCCTCTGTGCTGGTTAGCTAGCTAGCAACAGTGCGGAGTTAAGAGACGTCAAATGCTAACTCCTTTTCCTCGCGAAACGAACGAGCAGCGACACATCCACTCAACACACCAAAGTAAAAAAGAAATGCGCCTCCTATAAGATGGAATGGCTGTCGGAGCATATGCAAATAGAAGAACAAGCAGTGAAAGTGAGTGAGATTTTTTTTTTTTCTTTTTAACAACTTGTGGCTCATTTATTGCCATGGTGACAAGTGCAATATACATCACACTGTCATGTCTAAAACATTTATTGCTCAAGATATAAAAAAAATATTAATAAATTGTTGAAAAGGAGCAGAAATAGTTGTGATTTGTTTGGCAACATTGTGCATTCTTCTGGCCGCCTGGCTTACTCGTATGCTTGCCCAGGTTCAAATAAAATAAATATAATAACATTTCCACAGGTCTCATTTGAATCACTAAAACGATAAATTTATTTCCACAGCAGTCCTAAAGTTCTTCAAAATAAAGTCCTTCAAGTAAGAGGCAAACGTTTCGGTTAAGAAGCTTTTGTAAGGTATCCTAGGTAAGAGATGAAGGCTGTGATAAGGAGGACATCACCTTTCCTGTTTTCTGAAACTTAAAATAATATTGGCCCAGTGTACATTCTCTGACACAAGACCTCCCACCTGGAATACAGGACACACAGTGACAAAATTCCCAAAGGCATTCCAGTAATTTCTGATATAAATTAATCTGTGGTCTCCACATAAGACATATACTCACAAACAATTTTGCCACCTTCAGGCCCATTTTTAATAGGCTGTTATATCTTTTACTGCTTCGCTGCTCATGTAACAACACCTTTACTCTTTACTGCAGCAGTGATGCCATTTTCCTTCAGGGATCAACAATTTTCAACTTAATATCCTAGCTTTTCCAAACTTAAGTGACGTTGCCTTTGGGCGTCACAGTAACTTCTCTAGCGTACATCACAGAAAGACTACACACTTCAGCATGTTGGCAACATTTGCATTGATATTCACAACTGACTCTGAGACAAGAAAAACAGTCTTCTGTTATTGCACCTGTCAGGCATCCTGCTACCAAATAATAATTTAGATTAACTGCGTCAACAGCCCTCTTGTTTGTTTTGTTCCAGTCAGCACTATTACTTATATGCAGAGGTGAGTTGAGTGACAAGAGATACTAAAAACATGGATTTGCATTTGAGGAAGAGACAGTATATGAGACAGTATATCATTGTACTATCTTGGATCAGGATTGAATCAGGATTTAACCATGTTTGGTTTAGAATAGAGTGGCATGTGACAGTATTCATTAAAAAAAAATACTGAAAAAAGAGGAATGTACAAACATAGTTACTTCTATGACTCCAATTTCTTGCATAGTAATGCTTTTAAAATTTCGTACCCACCAAAATGTGTGCATTGTGTCATGTCCACCTGTCACGATCGAAGAAGTAGATTGGTAGAAACATGAGGAGCAGGTAAAGGCAGACAGGTGGACCAAATCAAAACTAATGCGGGGTGACACGAGCTTAACAGAAACAGGAATTATGCAAACAAAAGAACAAAACCCCTCAAAATAAACCCACCACCCAAAAACCAACAGAACATGACACCACCATGTAGTAAACCAATGATTCTCGCCCTTTTATCAATGGTGTACCCTTAGTGGACGATTTTTCTTCAGGAAAGAACCCCTGAACAACTGCAAAACATTTTGGGAAAAAAAAAATCTATACATAAAAATAAAATAGTGCTGCACGATCCGCGTCTAAGCAAATACATTTTGGACTTAGTTTTGTAGTGGTATCTTGAATTTGTTTTATTTCTAGCTCATTTGTGATTGAATTGCGTGACTCATGACTAGGTGCATCTGTATAAAACCTAATAATATAAAGTTTTTAGCAAAACATTGCTTCATGTTCCAATTAAATATATCTTGGTTGAAAAGAAAGATGCACTATTCCCCTCAGAGCATTAGAAAGCATTAACTTAGATTTTGTGATGCCTGAATAAAACCTGTTAAAACAGAGGGGGTGCCTACACATATGCCAGATACCCCGTCTGAGAACCGCTATGCTATACAACCACATGGCTAATAACTTATTTGTGATGAGATTGGGACAGCAATATTTAATTCTTATGCAGTATTTGGACCATTTTTGAGTTGTTTTCTTCCACATAAATATCACAGTATCTTTAGCCAAGGGATGGCCACAACTGGTAGTGTGGTAATTAAGTGGTCAAGTTGTGTTGAAATTTGACATAATGTCACCACCTGGGTGAAATTTCAGCTCCCTGGTGTCTTCTATCAATTATATTCCTTTGATGAGAAATGCCATTGATGTAAAGATCAAAGGTTTGGACAAAATACTGCACAAGGTTAATCTTATTACAACATGCTAGGAAATTTATCAAAGATTTGACATCTTAAATAGAGCTTAATCCCTGACAATTTCTTTTGAGGCAATAAATATTGACCTTAATGAAACCATGACTGATCAAAATAGTATATTATTTTGCTTCATGGAATTGTGACCACACTATATTGGGATGTCACTTTCCCCACACCCACACTAACTGATTGTATGATTTTGCATCCTCATTGTGCAGAGCTGTGTTGGACTAATTGAGCAAAATGGATGGGCTCACCAGGCGGTTTGCCCGAGAAGTAGTGTGTGCGGTCGATTCTGCTTCTTGTTGGCACTTCAGTTTGTCTACACTGGCTTTCTCCAACTTTACTGTAAACTTGGCCAGATTCTCATTAAAGTGTCAGGATACCATCAAACACAGACATGCACGCACACGCACACACACACACACACACACACACACAACCACACACACAATAAGAATACACATTGCCATTCATTAAAAGTAAAGCATAGACATACAGAAAAAAATACAGTAGATGATTGCGATCTGCAGGTGACACAAAGTCAGAACGGAGTGAAAAGTTGGTTAAAATGCATCATTCTGTCAGCAATGGATTTATTCATGACGTGGAGGCAATTAGCAAAAGAAGAAACAGGATTATTTGATGTAGGCACATTAGTTCGAAGATTCGTTTGAGGATTGCTTACTCTCTCTGTACTCTCTTCTTAGGCTGAATGATCTGACAGAGGGCTGAGAAATGACAAACAAAATGCTGGATCTTATTAACAATCAGCACTGTAAACTCCTCAGGATTTTACGCAAGCAGCAGACACCACTGCATCATCCCAGGCCGCCCAGAGCTTCACGCTCTGCTTGGGCTCTTCAGCTCTCTGAGGTTGTGAATGTCAAGTGCCACTGAGAAACAATCATTTACAGCTGCTATTATCAATACAGGTTTTAGGCTGATGGATTGAGTTTTGATTAATGAACGATAAAAGCTTGAATTGCTTTGTATTGATGAAATGACAGGAAGTATATAATTACTGGCCCTGCTCATCTGTTCAACTTTCACTCAAACTGTGATAAAATAATTAATCTCCTGAGCTGTTCTTCAGTTTATTGCCTCAGGTTGTTATTGTCTCATTTCTGTGGAAGACAATTCTTACTGCCTCGTATATCTAAAGGGTTCATCCACATTCATGTGAAATGAATATATTTCACAAGTGATCTTTTTAACCCGTGCTTTGTCCACCCTTGAAAAACAGAGAGAATACTTTTTGTAAATGCAGTTTTGCTTATTCAGAGATCATCACACACAAAATCACTTATTCACATACTCAGGGTGAGATAGGCAGAAGCAAAGCTTGGGTGAAAATTCATCTTCAATATAATTACATTCAACACTTTGTTTCTACAGGATATACTCTAAATTTCAAGTCAAACGGAAAGTAGAGTTGATGTATGTATAACTAATAAAAAATACAGACCTACAGCCTGAGCACTATCTATGATGCATTAACTTTCAAGAAGAAGGGTTAGTTGCTATTGATTCATTAGTTTACTTGAAAAAGTGCAATTTCTGAAGAAATTGCATGTGAAGGTGTAACCTTTGAAGGCAGCAATGATGAATGCTGGAGTGATGTTGAATGTTTGAGTGTTTGAGTCTGTGACGTATAGTGAATAATACAGAGTTGGAATGGTTTGAATAGGCCAAATTATGTAGAAGAAACAAGAATAAATTGAAAAAGGAAGAACTGTGGGAAAATTATGAATTGTGGGAAGAAGAAAATCTAATTCATGGAATGGTGGGCATACGCGGTATCAATTAAAGTTGGAATGGTTTGAATAGGCAAAAAAAAAAGTAGAAATTACAAGGGAAAAACTGAAGAAAAGGAATTCTGGGTAAATTTTGAATTGTGGGAAAAGGAAAATGGAATTCATGGACTAGCGGGCTTTGTGGGATTTGATTAAAGTTGGACTGGTTGTAATGGCCAATTGATGTAGAAGATATAAGGGAAAAATGGAAAAACGTGGAATTGTGGGTAAATTTTGAATTGTGGAAAGAGGATTTTAAGTTGTAACAGTTTTAATAGGCCAAATAATGTAGAAGATACAAGGGAAAAACTGAAAAAAATTTTAATTCTGGGTACATTTTCAATTGTGGGAAAAGGAAAATGGAATTCATGTAAAGGCGGGCATCTGGGGAATCCATTAAAGTTCGAATGGTTTGAATAGGTCAAATTATGTAGAGGGTACAAGGGAAAAACTGAAAAAGGTTGAATTCTGGGTAAATTTTGCATTGTGGGAAGAGGAAAATGGAATTCACAGAATGGCAGGCACCCAGGGAATCGATTAAAATTAGAACGGTTTAAATAGGCCAAATAATGAAGATGAAAGGCAAATAGTGAAAAAAAGTTGAATTTTGGGTAAGTTTTGAACTGTGGAAAAAGGAAAATGGAATTCATGGAATGGCGGGCATCCGAGGAATCGATTGAAGTTGAAACGGTTTGAACAGGCCAAATATTGTAGAAGATACAAAAAAAAAACTGAAAATAGTTGAATTCTGAGTCAAATTTGATTTGTGAGAAGAGGAAATTTGAATTCATGGAATGGCGGCCATTGGTGTGGGCATTGGTATAGATCAGCTGAAAGATATAAAGTTGGAACAGTTTGAGTAGGTAAAAAAAATGCTAAATTTACCGGGCAAAATCTGCTTTGTGGTGGGTGACCATTATCGAAATTCAGAAAATCGGCTCTATTCGCTTATCAATGTCGGATCATCACGGGATTTTCATTAAATATTCACAATGATGGTTCTTGAGACAGATGGTACCGCTCCTTTTCACTTGAGGGTTTCAAAAAAAAAAAAAAAAAATCCACCTTTTCCATACAAAGTGAATGGGCTGAGGCCCAAAAGAACCCTGCGCTGATCGACCATTGCGGGTTAAGAGATTGACTGTCTTTGGTCCACTTGGTTGGACTGTGGGAAGGTTCCTGCCAAATGGCTTTGCTTGTCAAGTCATCGTTGCACTATACAGCAAAATATGTTTTCTGTAATCAATATTGTGTACCTGGATATTGTCTGTAATGTGTATCTATTTGTCTATATTTAGTACATGCAGCATCCACTTTAACCTGTGGGCCTAAAAAGGGGGCTCCTCTCACCTGTGGTCCCTTCTGAAGGTTTCTGATTTTCCCCAGATTGGGGTTTTTGAGTTTTTCCTTCCCCTTCTGGGAGCTTTGACAGGGGATGCTGTTGTGTACCTTACACCAGAGATGTCTCTGTATGACTTCTTTTTTCGAAAGAAGGCTCGACATGACCTCTTTTCATCTGTGAAGCTCTTTGAGACTGGTGATTCAGGGCTATACAAATGAAATTTGATTGATTGATCTATTGTTGTGAATGTGTAATGAGAAAAGCTCAGAATGTGATATATTTAATGTCCAATTTGATATGAATATTGAAATATTGTGGCGAAAAAGATGGAATTATGGGAAAATATTAATTATTAATTATGAATTATTGGAATGACGAGAAAGATCAATAAGACAAAATTAGTGAGTCAAATATTGTAAATATGAACTGGTAAAGCTCAAAATGTGAAATGATAAATCTCCCATTGGGAATGAATGTGAAGCCCTCCCATTGGAATTTTCAAAGGTGGAAAAATATGGAATTATAGGAACATATTGAAATCTATCAATTACTGGAATGATGGTAATGATCCATTGGGTGATATGAAAGCTAAAAATTGAAAATGTGATAGGTGAGAGCTTTAAATATGAAATATAAAATCACCCAATGTTAAGTCAATGGGACTTTTGGCGGGTAAAACAGGGAATTGTGTGAAAATTATAAATAATTGGATATATCTGAATACACGTGATCATCACGCGAATAATTGGAATTATATAAAAATTGAACGACGACAATTGTATGAACTGGGAAGATGAAGAAGCGAGCCAAAAAAACGAGCGGGATAAATATAACTAGAAAATGTGCAATTCCTGAAGAAATTGCGTGTGAAGGTGAAACCGCTGAAGGTTAAAGTGTTTAACGGTGGAATGATGTGAAATCTAGGGTGGTGGTTTGAATCTGTGAAGAAGTGTGAATAATAGTGAAAACAGTTGAATTGTGGGAACATTTTTAATCACGGGACGAGGAAAATGGAATACATGGAATAGCGGGCATCTGAGGAATCGATTATAGTTAGAACGGCTGGAATGGTATGAAGACTGGCAAAGATAAAAGTTTACAAATCTTTGATGAGAACAACTAACTAAGGAATAATGAGTAAAAATAATTGGGAAGTAATTGAAATTTCTAATGCAAGGTTGTTCTGGTTAAACTTACTAATTATGGGAAACACCTCAATGGTGGAACGACTAGAATAGGTCGAACATAAATGGAGATATCGCAAGAGGAAACACGACCAGCCTCTGTGCCTGTCTGCTGC
Organism: Hippichthys cyanospilos; assembly: GCF_059441005.1. Classification (NCBI taxonomy): domain Eukaryota; kingdom Metazoa; phylum Chordata; class Actinopteri; order Syngnathiformes; family Syngnathidae; genus Hippichthys; species Hippichthys cyanospilos. The sequence continues at coordinate 1,164,985 of NC_142385.1, forward strand.
CACCGTGAGGAGGACACTCTCCGCCATCAACACTCGGAAAGCAGCAGGTCCAGACACCATCCCTGGCCGGGCCCTGAAAGACCCTGCCCCCCAGCCTGGACCCGTGTCAGTTTGCTTACAGGGCAGAGCGATCCACAGATGACGCAATCTGCTCTGCCCTCCACCCAGTTCTCACCCACCTGGACAAGAAAGACTAATATGTGCGAATGCTGTTCATAGACTTCAGCTCAGCGTTCAATACCATAATACCACTCACCTGCAAATTGGACAAACTGGCCTCAGCACCTCACTCTGCAACTGGCTGCTGGATTTCCTCAGCTAAAGGCCTCAAGCGGTGCGTGTTGGCAACATCTCAGGCAGGATCACCCTGAGCACGGGGGCCCCACAACGCTGTGTGCTCAGCCCGCTCCTCTTAACCCTATTGACACATGACTGCACAGCAACCCACATCTCCAACCACCTTGTGTAGTTTGCTGACGACACAACACTGGCAGAACACATCTCCAATGGCAACGAGACCCACTACAGGAAAGAAGCGGAGCTTCTGACCAGATGTTGCAAAGACAACAACCTCTTGCTAAACATCAGCAAGACCAAAGAGATGGTTGTCAGCTTCCAGAGAGGCCACACCCTACACCCCCCACTGACCATTAACGGTGCTGCAGTGGAGAGGGTAAGCGGCACCAAGTTCCTGAGGGTGCACATCACCGATGACTTCTCCTGGACCACCAACACTGCATCTCTGGCCAAGAAAGCACAGCGGCGTCTCTACTTCCTTCGCAAACTGAAGCGGGCAAGTGCCGCGCCACCCATCATGACCACATTCTACAGAGGAACCATCAAAAGCATCCTCACCAGCTGCATCACCGTGTGGGGCGGGAGCTGCACTGACTACAACAGGAAGGCTCTACAACACATCGTGAGTGACAGCTGAGAGGATTATTGGTGCTCCACTCCCCCCCCCTGCAAGACCTTTACACCACCCACCTCAGCCGCAAAGCCATCACAATTGTCACTGATACAAGTCACCCTGCACACAGTCTGTTCAGCCTCCTGTCCTCCAGAAAGAGGTACAGGAGCCTCCGCTCACGCACCACCAGACTCAGGGACAGCTTTATCCACCAGGCCGTGAGACTGCTGAACTCTCTCCCCCTGGCAAGTGGTCTACCGGGTAACTTCACTGGAAGTACAACGTTAATTTAATCGTCCGCACAGGTTCAAATCCTACTAGGAGCATTTATTTTTATTCGTTTTAGATTTTTACTATGTTTACATTTTCCTGCAGGTAATTAGAAGTTCAAAAGGAATCGCTTTGTTTCGTGTATTTATTGATGAACGGGACAATTCATCAATAAATCTGTTCATTTGCACGGTTACTGTGAACTGTTAATTTTCAAATAAACGCACATTGTGAAATTCAAGAATTTCATTTTTTTTCTTTACCAATATGGCTGTAAAACAGGCCGACTAAAGTCTTAACTTTGTGTATAAATGGTCTGAAAAAGGTATTAAAGTCTTAAATTTAACATAGGAACCCTGCTTCACACAATAACACATAAAAAAATCCTTTTATTAAGTAACATTAGTTAAAAATAAATTTTAAATTAAAATAAAGTAATATTAAAGGGCAAGCACATAATACTTTATTTATTCTTAAACTAAGGTGTTAAAACTGACACGACAGCCTGATTTGTTGGTGAAAAAAGTGAAACAAGTTCAACTAAAGCTGTTCGGAAGTTAAAAATGGGTGCATATTTTTGTTACTACAGCCATCTCAGCACCACCGCATTTTAATAAAAACATATGTTCTGGTTTTATTTATGTCCTAATCCAAACCAAACATCATTGCACTTAATGTAACTCATTGCCAGTGACTTATGTCACATCTGGAACTTGATGAACTGTTAAATTTAACTGTCAAAATAAAGAGAAAAAAAAAAATCATTACTTGTTCATCGAATAGTATCCAGAATACAATTTTCTGTGGGCAAATGATCATCTTTCAAGTGTAGAAGCTGCCAAAATTTAAAATAACTTGAAAACTGTAAAGATGAAACAACTGATTAAAAATTAAAGCCAGACCCAATTAACATTAGAACAAATTTAATGGTATGTCAGCAAAAGTAGATGTTACTCCTGGTTTGTGCAATTAAATATCACACCTCCAAATAAGCGGCTTGTTGACACAGTGGTTAGCACGTCCGCCTCGCAGGTAAGGGTTCTGAGTTAAATTCCAGATGGCTCCGGCCTTCCTGTGAGCAGTTTGCATGATCTCCTTGAGCCTGCGGGGGTTCTCTCCGGGCATTCTGGCTTCCACTCTAAAAACATGCAAGTATTGGACACACTAAATTGTAGTTGAGATTGGGTGCGTGGATGGTTGTTTGTCTCAGTGAGCCTTGCAATTGGCTGGCAACCAGTTCAAGTTGTCCTCCGCCTACTGCCCGAAGTCAGCTGGGATAGGCACCAGCAAGCCTGCGGCCCTTGTGAGGATAAGAAGCTATAGAAAAAGGATGGGCTAGCAAGACACTTGCATGATTTGTTTGCTAGTAATAAAACGGTTATGAGATAAAGAAAATGCTCCATTTTATATTTTACATTGTGTGACATCCTGTTTAAGGCAATACTGAAACTTAACCTTCTCTTGTAAACATACTGTATGTACAGTCATGTTTTTTTTGGGTTTGTTGTTTTCCTCGGGCCGTGTGGTTTTGGTTCATGTTCTTAGTTCATGTTTGTTTCCCTCACGTCTGCCTTTCCTCTCCGTGTCTCACTAGTTAATCCACTTCCCCCGTCTCTCATCTTTCTTCCAGGTGTTTTGCATTGTCTTAATTATTTCTCGCGTCTATTTAAAGTCCCGGTCCATATCGAGCCAGTTGTCTGGTCAGTGTTTGTTTATGCCGTGCGGCACGTTTCCTCACAGACATTCCTCTTCGCGCCTCGTATTTCCCTGTCTCCTAGTCGCTGTCCCCCATGAGTTTGTTTTTGCTAATATGTCACAAAGCCGTCGGTCCAGCTACTCATTGCCCAACACACCTCCTGCCAATCACTGCCCAACACATCTCACAGGCTCATCCCTCCTGCCAATCAGCCCTGAACAGCACCGGTTGCCATGATCCACCACCCTGTATAAAGCCTTGCAATTTTGAAATACAGATAGTCAGTGCTGCTCACACAATCGTGTTACAATGCTCAAAAAATGTTTCATTTAATCTTTAAAGGTTTTGCTTTTTTGTGTGAGGTTCATACTCCAATTACATTTTGTAGATGTATTTTATACTTTTAAATTTAACATGCTTTAAATAAAAGCAAAACGTTTTGAACCATAAAATATGACCTATATATAGTGTAGGCTCAAGGCAGTGCCCATTGGTGCCATTCCCAAGCCCAGATATATCCAGAGGGTTTTGTCAGGAAGGACATTAGACGTAAACTTTTGTCAGATCCAATGCATGAATCAAACCAATGCCTTCCATAGCAGATCGGTCGAGGTATGGGTTCACAACCACCACCTTTGTTGTTCATATACAAGGTACCAATGGAAATCCAGCTCCTGTTTTTGAAAGGAGAGGAGGAATATATATTCATAGGAAGAGAGAGAAGAGGAATACAAAGTGCCTAGGGCTGAGAGTAGGGACCTTGAATGTTTCAACTATGATATGAAAAGGTAGAGTTACCAGAAAGGGTAGAGTTAGTTGCAAGATGCAGAACTGTGTGTGCAGAAAACCAAGTAGGAGAGCAGCAAGGCTAGAAGGCTATGACCAGGGTTCAAGTTTTTATTAGTTTTATTTTTTTTTTTTTTTTTATGGAGTTGATGGGAAGAGAACTTGAGTAGGGGTTATATTGGAGGAAGAGTTTGTTAGGAATGTCCTGATAGAGTGATGATGGACAATGTGGAAAAGAGGTGAACAAGCCTGTACTGGCTGGGACGGGTGGAGAAAAGTGTCAGGTGTGATTAAGAGGTTCAGCTCGAATGAAAGGGAAGGTGTAAAAGACTTTGGTTGGACCAGCGATGCTGTTTGGCCTGGAGACAGTGCCACTGTAAAAAAGAAAGAAGGCGAAGTTGAGGCAGCAAAGATAAAGATAATGAAGTTCTTTTTGGGAATGACCAGGATTGATAGAGTCAGGAATTAATACATCAGAGCTAAAGCTCATATAGAGTTTAGAAATTTACTCAAAGAGACCAGAGTGAGACGGTTCTGACATGTCCAGAGGAGAGATAGCAAATATATAAGGTAGAAGGATGCTGATTTAATTGTCAGGCAGGCGGCCAAGAATAAGACCAAAGAGTAGGTTTATTGATGTAGTGAAAGCAGACATGAAGGCAGTTGCTGGGAGAGAACAGGATGCAGGAAACATGCTGAGATGGAGGCAATTGATTTGCTGTGGCGACCCCTGAAGGGAAAAATCAAAGAAGACAACCTAAATATAGATTACCTAAATATAAAGAATAATATTAAAAAAAACAATACAAGTGTTTTTATATCTTTTCTCTGGTGTAGTGCCTTTTCCTAGTTTTACTTGAATCCGACAGAAAAAATAAAATAGTTGATGCTTGGAATCAGTTAATTATGTTAACAAGTAGTAAATTTGTTAAATCTCAGTTTTGATGACTTAACAGTTTTTATGTTGTTTCATTTGACATTATTAAATAGTTGCAATGTAGGACATACAGTAATTCGCTTACTAGTAGATAGAACATGCTATATCAATATATATATATATATATATATATATATATATATATATATATATATATATATATATATATATATATATATATATATATATATATAACCTAAGTGCTCAACATATAAATAACAACAGAAAAATATTAAATACATATTATTTTCAGGTTCTTGGTCATATTACTGCACCATACTTCATTTTTACAGGCCTTTTCGGCCTGAAAACATGACCCACATCTTCCTCACTGCCATAGTTCTGCTATATAGCTCTACATGCATGCTTCATGCACTGTATGAGCTGGTGGGCGAGCTGAACCGTAATGGCACAGCATCAAAAAACAAATTTGTGGAATGGAGGAATATGAGAACCAGTGACTTCAAAGAGAGTGACATACTTTATTGACAGTGTTGAGTGTGTCCTGTGCAGCGATGAGACCTGGTTCAGCCATGGCCAAGTTCTCTTGGCCAAATCGTTCTTTACGTTCGTTTTGTTTGCCACGGACCATAACAGCCATAGCTACCACCTTCTCTCTTCATCATCAGCCAAAGCTTTCTCTGTGGATACCTTTAGAGTTTCGACTCCAACGACCCGCGGGCCAACCCATTGTATTATGGCTGAGTTAGTCAGTTCACACTTGTTATGGCATACATTTCCATGTGTTCTGAATGTAGTGTTTCAGATTTCCAAAACACAGTGGTGGTCCGTCAGGGCCAGCAAGGCCTTCTCTGTTGACCTGATATTATTATCGTAATAAACTATAATAATTTATAACTATAATGAAAGTCAATTTCATTTCAAATGCATTGTGGCTAAATACTGTTCTTTTTGTGTCATATTAAATCCATTTAGTTATGCTCCTTCAAGTGTTGATATATATATATATATATATATATATATATATATATATATATATATATATATATATATATATATATATATACACACACACACACAGTGGGCCCACGGTTTACGAACCCCCTGTTTTAAGTATTTTTCATCTTATGACGTGGACCGCGGCTTTTTTTTTTGTCCCCCTCTTACGCACAAACCTTTCGTCTTACGAACCATCCAACATTCCGGTCAGTGTGTCCTTACTATTTTTTTCGCTTTGCTGCATCAACAAAAACAACGTTTCTCGCATGTCACGGAAATGCCGATATGCTATTGGTTGATTAAGGTTACAGTCACGGTCTGAGTCACGGTCTCAGTCACGGAGATGCCGATATGCTATTGGCTGAACGCCCTCATGTAGCTAGATGGCACAAGCTGGTCGGTGTGTTGTGAAGACTTTGCAAACTTTTATCTCTTAGACATGGCTTCTAAAATTGCAAGTGGCGATAAAGGAAGAAGTAAGAGGATGCTGACAATAGAAATAAAGCAGGAGATAATAAAAGAATACGAAGGAGGCGCACGCATAGTTAACCTTGCTAGTGAGTATGGCCGTAACCGCTCGACAATCGCTACAATTCTCAATAACAAGGAAGCTATGAAAGCAAGCAAGTCTTCTAAGGGTAAGACTTTCCTTGTCAGGGGACGGACCTCGGTCAACAACAAAATAGAGAGGCTTCTTCCATTATGGATTAAAGAGAAGGAAATCACCGGCAATGTGTTCTCGTTTAAGAAAAGTTTTTGTTTAAGAAAAAAAATAAAATACATTCTGCGGGTTCGTCTCTGCTCCCCTCCGCCTCCACCCACCACCAGCTCAAGTCACGTCGCCCCAAAGGTAATATTATATATTTATGTTATTAATTTTAACTGTACAGTAGATTATTTTACTAATTTTTAATATGTGTATAAAGTCGTGATGTTGTTACCTAAGGTTTTTACACGAGTTGCACACATTCACTAATTAACATAGGTTTGAATTGCCTGCCATACGGCCAATTCAAGTTAGCCTAGTGAGCCTAGCTGCTGAACGGATTAAGTTCGTAACACGGGGGCCCACTGTATATATATATATATATATATATATATATATATATATATATATATATATATATATATATATATATATATTTTTTTTTTTTTTTTTTTTTTTTTTTTTGTAGTAAAATAATTCTCCATATTCTGTTCGTTTCGTGTCCATATGTCATTATGTCCATTTTGGTTACGCTACTTATAGTGTTGTAGTTGGAGTTTTTAGCCATTTAGAATTAAGCTGATTTGTGCAGACTGTATGTAATCTTCCTGCTCCCAGAGGTGCAAGGGCATTCCTGTCAACAGTTGTGGGCTTCTGCGCAAGCGCAGATGGAGATGTGAGTAGCCCCGTATAAGTTATTATACATTTGTAACAGCCAACCGAGTGATAAGATTGCCATCTTGAGGCCTCACATTCAACGTGACTTGAGTAGATGCTCATTGCAGGAAGGCGGTTCAATTCAAATGTATTCCTTTTTATATTATGGTCAGAAAAATACAGTATGCTAGTTTGTATCTGTCTTTAAATGACTGATGAATAGCAAAAAAACAAAAAAAACACTGCTAAAACTTCTGACTCTAGAATTGAAGTTGAATAAAGTTTAAATATACTGGTTTGGTTCCCTTGATGTGCATTAATGTGTCTATGTGACAAATATACAGTGTCACCCCAAAAATGTGGTATTTTAACCCATTTGAAAAATTATGTCATAAGAAAAAGCTCTTTTCCAAATTGGATTCGAATTTAATATGAATGCCTGATTGGGAAGTGGGTGTATAAAATGTTGGTATTCATCTTTTGATGGTCTTGGTCCAATACCTTCGTAGTTGAATTTTTACACATCTTTGAACAACAATGTTCAAACTCAGTATAATGTGTAACCAGAATCCAAAAGAGAGATTCCCTGAGATTCCATGTTGAAAATGTAAATAACTATCTCTAATGCCATGTTGAAAAGTAAAGAGAACCTTCAGCTTTTGACAACTTCAATTGCACTGTAGTGCCATGGATTGTAAATACATATAAGTACATGCATAATCCCTGAGTTATTGCTGTCATAAAATTGAATCCATATTATTTGAAAAAGTGGTCATTTTTTCTTTGTTAGTCATTATTGGATTGAACTAGCTAGATGTCAGAAACCTAAATATCGGGACAAATCTCTCAATGTGACAAAGAATATTTGGCATTTTAAGAAAGCTGGACAAATGAGCCTACAAAGGGGCCTCACCCTTTGTGCATAACATTTTGTGCCTTGCAAGATTTGGCTTGACACCATGCATGTGACCTTTAAGCCTTTAAAAAGATAAATCTTATTCAGCCCAAGATAAACAGAGAGCTAGAAATGAATGGTTTGCATATCTGGAATAAAATTGAAATATTTGTTATAAAGGGTTGCTTTCAGTCAACACAAACAGACAAAATCATACACACATGCTCAGACCAACGACAGCCGTAAAGAGAAATTAAGTGTATTACAAAGTCCTCATAACTCCTCAACAAATAGGTCTTGCATTGCCATTTGACGCCATCAAAATGCTGCCTATGGGAAATTAAAACAGACTGTTTTTCATGCTTGTCTTTCAGCTAATTAAAAAATAGAAAATCAGGCCGCAGGCAAGACAGCCTTTTCAGATTGTGACAGTGGATGCAATGGATTCAGTCAAACATTAGAAGAGCACCAAATGAGCCATCAACATGATGAATAGGCAGGGGAAAAGAGCAAAGGGAGGTGGGTCTTGCATGGGGAAGCAGGCCCAACTAATTGGTGCATGGAATGGATGATATTCAATACATGTGACCACACTCTGGGTTGTTTATATTCTAAAGAATGTAAGCCTATCCTCAGTTTTAACAAGAACCATCGCCAAGCTATCATTTTCCTTTTCCTTACAAGGAGTTCCTGACAACTACACTACAGGGTCACTTCGAAGCAACACCTGCACATTTTAATCAGATCATATTCAAGACGTTGTTGCACTGATAGATTATTAGTAAATCACAACCAAGATTCAAAACATTTATTGTCATATGTATAGTTGTAGCACACAATGAAATTCTTATTCTGTTCACTGCCCTGAGCAGCAGACTACATTCCACAATCGAGCAATAAATAACAATAAATATCAATAAACAGTAAAAAGAGACAACAGTGCTAATAATGTAGTGAAGAAAATGATGTAGTGCATTTTTTTTGTGCAAGATAATGTTTATGCGTGCAGTAGGAGGCAGATTAGGTTGTGAGGGATTTGTTGAGCGGAAGTAGTGCTGTCGCAGGTGTGTTGGTGTCATGACCTTCGGATAGTAATCCTGGCATTTGGGCCTCAGTGCCAGCTACTGGGAGTTTCTCTTCCCCGGACCAACGGGGGAAGGAGAACGTCTGGTGGGGTCAAAATCTTACTCCATGCCTTGCTGGACGGTCCTCAGAGGGGGCTGCCCTATAGGAGCCCTCATTAGCATCGCAACATGGTGAGTAGCTCGTACGAGTGGCATTGTAGTCGGAACTTCTTGGCCTCGCAAACCAACCCAGGCTCCTTCCCCACCAGAAAGGTGACATTCCATTTCCCAAGAGCTCGCTTCAGTAGCCGGGGATCGATGCGCCAATGTCCTTGCCTTTGGCCGACGCCCAGCTCACTTTGCACCCGACCCCGATGGCGCCTCCCACAGGTGGTGAGGCCATGTGAAGGGGGACCCACGTCATCTCTTCGGGCTGAGCCCGGCCCCATGGGTGCAGGCCTGGCCACCAGCCGCTCGCCAACAAGCCTCCAGGCCTGGCTCCAGAGGGGGGCCCCGGTGACCCTTTTTAGGATGTTTAATTTGTATGTTCCCAGGAACAATAATAATTATTTTCTGGATTATTTTGAGCATGTAAGTTTACTTGAGTTTAGTTTGAGGCCATGCAAAGTGCTTCCTGTATGATGTCATTGCTAAAGTGCTAACAACATGCTAACAATCCAAACCTCAGATGCGACAGCCCAAAGTGGTATGTTACAAAAGTGTTTATATGTGGATATGTACAATGTTAGCCATAGCTAATGTCAATATTATGTTTGCTCTTTCCACATTGTAAATTGTTTGTCGGAAGTGTGGATGAAACGAAGAAAGATGAAAAGTGGGAGACCTCAGTAAACATCAATGCAAAAAAACTATTATCTCGACTTTGGGCAAGCCCACTGATTAATAAAATATAAAAACACATCACAAACTGCCACCAATATGGCAGATATCATGCGAGCGCAGGTGTCTTGTGTCTCATATTAAATGCCAACAATGTCATCTTTTGTAGCTTGAATTTTCTTTCGTTACTAGATAGAATATTTTGCGCTAAGGCATTTCGTAAACTGAATATTTCATAACAAGAGGCACTTGTAAGTAGATGTATCACTGTACTGAGAGACAAGGGCTCAATACACGGATGACTTTTTCATATACTTAAACCAATTGCAGTAGAGTTTAAGAGTGTCAAGACAAATACAGAAGAACGCAGTCCTTATTCCAAAGTGCGGCAAAATATAAATTTCTGTAATGAAGAGAACCAAAGCAAGAACAAATATCTAAATGTAAAATCTGAAAGTCTGGAGGCCCAAATTTGGTAATTCGGCGTTAATGCACTAGTAATTATGTAAAATGAAGTTTTAAAAAAAGTTTGCATCATCCTTTTAGCATCAGCGCAGGTCCAGTCTATCTTGTTTGAAGTGGTCTTGCACCAGTTTGGGTGTACTGGTGGACATATGGTTGCTGCGCCCCTGAAGCACAGATACTTTGATTACAGAAAGTAGATAAAAAATAAACAGGTGCATCTTAAATTTCAAGGGTTATGGTTAAGGTTAGTGCAAGTCTAGTTGCAAGTCTAGTTAGTTCCAGTGCAAGTTTAGTTCAGCGTGTTGGTCAAATTGCTAATTCCCACTGGATGTTCCGGCGAGTGTAATGGAACTTGGGGCGAAAATTAAGGTCACAGTCACGTTCTCAGTCACGGAGATGCTGATATGCTATTGGCCGGCGTCACGTCAATCACAGAAATGCCGATATGCTATTGCCGAACGCCCTCATCAAGCCTGATGGCACGAGCTGGTCGTTGTGAAGTCTTTGTGTTGTCTTGGTGTTGTGAAGACTTTGCAAACTTTATCTGTTAGACATGGCTTCTAAAAATGTAAGTGGCGATAAGGGAAGAAGTAAGAGGATGATGACAATTGAAATGAAGCAGAAGATAATAAAAAAATACGAAGGAGGTGCACGCATAGTTAACCTTGCTAGTGAGTATGGCTGTAACCGCTCGACGATCGCTACAATTCTCAATAACAAGGAAGCTATGAAAGCAAGCAAGTCTTCTAAGGGCAAGCCTTTCTTTGCCAGAGGACGGCCCTCGGTAAACAACAAAATGGAGAGGCTTCTTCTATTATGGTTTAATGAGAAGGAAATTGCCGGTGATACGGTCTCGTTTAAAAAAAGTTCTCGTTTAAGAAAATAAAAGAAATAAATTCTGCAGGTTCGTCTCTGCTCCCCTCCGCCTCCACACACCACCAGCTCAAGTCACGTCGCCCCAAAGGTAAATGTCATTTTTCCTTTGTATATTTATGGTATTTAAATTAACAGTGCAGTAAATTGTTACTAATTTTTAATATGTGCATAAAGTCGTGATTTTTTTACCTAAGGTTTTTGCACGCGTTGAACTCATTCACTAATGAACATAGCTTTGGATTACCCGTCATACGGCCAATTTGATTTACGAGCCAAGTTCGTAACACGGGGGCCCACTGTGTATATATATATATATATATATATATATATATATATATATATATATATATATATATATATATATATAATTGAATATTGTGCATACAGTATTACGATTCAAAGCGGCCCATTTTAAAACAGCGTGGCAACCCCTGGAAAAAGGAATTGTAACTGGGTGTACAATCTCTCCCATCCTCTTCATCATGGGTATGAACATCCTAATAACAGCTGTTGGGAAGGAAGCACGAGACCCTAAAATGGAATCGGTCATCTGACAACCCCTAACGAGTGGTTACATGGACGAACTTACAGTGAAGACCATTAACCATGTGGAGGTGAGGTGGGTGTTAACGATTCTAGACCAAATGGCAACATAGGCCAGGATGAAGTTTAAACCAAAAAAATCCCGGGCAATGGTGATCAGGAAAGATAAGTTGAAAAACACAGTCAACCAGTTGCATGAGTTGAAAGTATGTTGAAGCTGCATGACATTATGGAACACCATGCGCAGGAAGAAAAGGACTCGGAACTTGGAGGAGGAAGGTCGAGGAAGGAGTGTCTCTGGGAGCATGGACCAAGTGGAACATACACAAGAGGAAGATAACATGGGGAGACATATGGAACTTTTCCGCATATCTTTCCTGCTAAGATCGGTGTATGACACACAACGGACACGACTAACTTTCACAAGTGGGGCTTGAGGGAGGACCCATTGTGCAAGCTTTGTCGGGGAGATGGGGACCATGGCGCATCCTGTCAGGGTATAAAACAGCACTCGTCCAAGGAAGATACAGGTGGCGCCATGACAACCTGCTCATGACACTCTCTAACAGCTTGGAGCAGGAGCAGCGCAAGAAACGACAACCTCATGGGAAAACATTACCATTGATCAAGTTCGTTCGGGAAGGATAAAAGCCAAAAACCAAAGCAACAACAAGAAGCAACCTGCAACGACAGGTCCAATCATGGGAAATGATGGTAGACCTGGGGGAAAACTGCCATTTCCCCCGGTTGTCCAGACAACCCTGAGGTTGGTAATGTGGTCTGAAAAGATCATCCTCATTGATCATACCGTCCCTTGGGAAGAGGCGTTAGAGAAAAAGAGCATGAAATACTAGGATCTTGGATCTACTAGGCTTGGTTGTTCCCAGTCTAGGGAACACTTTCCTATCACTTTTCCTAACACTTTTCCTATCCAGTCAGTGTGGAGGATGCTCGCAGCCATAGGAATGATGAGGAGGGAAAGAAAAACAGTAGCTCACAGGTTGGGGGAGGCAGCAGAAAGAGCCTCTTGCTGGTTGTGGAGCAGGAAGGAGGAGATTAGCTGGAAACCGGGAGGTGTAGATGGGCAGTGATTTAACCATAACCATAACCATCTGGTGATATCAAATCCTCCTTGCCAAAGCTACATTTACCAAAAGTGAATGGAAAAGTATCTTTTGATGTAATTATAATCATCTCTATTATATATTGTATAATATGGGAGGAGGTTGGAGTTTCCAGAGACGAAACACACAGAAAACATGCAACCTCCTCTCAGGAAGGCCGGGGCAAGCAGGAATTGAACCTAGGATCACTGAACTGTGAGCAGCAGACATGCTCACAAGTCTTCCACCGTGCCACCAGTAAATTACCGAAAGAGAGAAAAATCCACGAAGCCTCACATTTAATCTGCATACTGCACCAGATCTGCACCTGAGCATGGAAATGGAGCCCTAACACTCTTAAAAAAAAGAAAGGTATAAAAATAGTCTTTTACAAGTTTTAAAAACATGTTACATCACCAACATAGTAAGCTTTAGGATCAGTAATGCTGATAACTCATTATTAGTTACTCATGATATTTATGGCATTTTCCTGTGTCATATTTATTTACTTGATAAGAAGGTGACACCAGAATTTCAACTTGGTAATACCTTTCATTATGTGCTGTAGATAAAGTATTATCTAGCTTCAAAATCACTTCTTCTTTTTCTTCAAAATAAAAAACAAGCTTAAAGAGAACAGTCCATCAACCAGACTGTGACTCCAGTAGGTCCTCAATGTTCCTTCCATTGGTATTATACATGTATACAATGTACTTTGAGCATGAAAAACTGCATTTTCTATCAGAAAGTACAAAAGGTACTCAAAGATTTATCTACATTCAGTATGTGGTCAGAACCGTGAACAAAAAAATTTAAGCAAAGCCCATCATGACGAAATTCGCTGAGAGATATAAACCTAACCTCTGTAAATCATGATTCACGATACTGAAATAATATACAGGAGGTCCTCAATCTACAACGTGGATCCGTTCTTAAGATGCGGTGTAACCTGAATTTCAGTGTAAGTGGGCACACAATACAAATAATAGCTAAAAAAAATAATTCAACAAAAAATACATGAAATCAATAGGCCACTCTATACATACTGTACTGTAAAGCAGTGGTCCCTAACCCTTTGACCACCGCGGACCGGTCAACGCCTTAAATTTATATTGCGGACCGGGGGTGGGGCTGGCTGCTCTAAAAACCACATCACAAACGTATGAACTGTTATGCTCATTCGCGGGGCTTTCTGTCACTGTTGTACTTTTTGAACACTGTTGTTGCTGTGCACTTAGATTCGGAAAGAAGAGCATTGCTAAGAACTTTCACTTTTCTGGGATGTGACAGAGCCAATACTTTCACCGAGAGCACCTTTATTCTTTGCGGCAATACTGCCTGCCAAAAAATAAAAGTCGCAATGTCGCAATCAAGTGGCCGAGACCGTGCTAATTATTGTGCTGACAATGCTGCGCTATCGTTAGCATAGCACAGTAACTACGGTTCAACAGCTGTTAAGTGAAGTAAATGGGCTGTACATATCAGTTGTCCCGAGTTCTCGCTTCCGCCTTTCTACAAGCTAGGTGTGTGCTCTTGCTTGGCTCCGTTTTGTATTGAAAGCTCAGCTGGCCGTGTTGGATCACTCTCGGCTACCGCAAAGCGGTCGCCATGATTCATTCCTGCCACCCGCGTGAGCCGTTGAATGCTGCAGAAGTTGATTGGCTGTCGCGATGCAAAACGCGGAAAATGTGAAAAAAAAAAGTTCACGGGAAAGGCGAAATTTCGCTTCTCGTGACCGCGCGCGGCCATTCGCGTCGCTCCATTCACGTCCATCACGTCGCCCGACGTGCATTCGCGCCCAGTCGCAAACTCCATTGGCTACAATACAAAACTCTCCACTTTTTCGCTTCGTTCCCGTTCGATGTGCACGTACCATTAAACTAAATCATCTTCAAAACATTATTTCAGGTGCAGCCCACGCGGCCCGGTACCAGTTGATCCATGGACCGGGGGTTGGGGACAATTGCTGTATTGTACTATTATTCTTTCCCTTTTTGCCCCCGTTTTGTCTGATAAACTTTGTTTTTGCACCACGTTTTACTTTGTAGATACCTATTGTTTTGAGGGGCCGTGCAACCGTAAAAAGCGCGACAGCCATTTTCGCCTACAAGCCCTAGACATGCTTGCGGCAAGCAAGAATGGCATTGGGGCGCAGAATGGCAGTGGGGAGGCAGAGTCGATCTCAACCGTCACTTTCATTACATTAACAAAACCCAAAAACGGAACATAGCACTCAAACGGTGTCTCTTGGGTGCAACAACTTGTAGTTGGCGTTTAAGCGTTTTTAGGCTGCTTAATAATATCTGATTTAACTTCCAGGGTGATGCCCAATTGTTTGCTGGGCGGGTTTGTAACTTTGAAACATTGTAAGTTGAGACCGTTGTAAGCCGAGGATCTCCTGTACTCCAAATCAGTGGTTCTCAAATAGGGGACACGAGTACCCCTGGGGGTAATTGGAGGAACTCCAGGGGGTACTCGAGATTTTAAATAAAACAAACAAACATAAAAAATACTTTAAAAGTAATAGTTGAAATAATTCAATGTTACAAGAAAATATAAGTTCATAAAACAACGCTCTGGATTACCCTATTTTCTGCACTATAAGGCGCACCCTCAATGAATGGCCGAGTTTCTAAAAGACGCCATATTTAAGGCGCACCTGATTATAAGGCGCACATAGAGTTGAAACCATAGTACTGGCTGGGGTTGCATTTTGCATCCACTTGATAGAGTTGAGTTATGCAGCTACTAGATGGTGCTTTACTCAAGGGAATGTATTAAAAACAATCAGCAAAGTCATCAAACTTTATTAATAGAATATAATACAGAGAATGCGCTATTGGTAATTGCTATTTAACTACTAAACAGGAGCAACAGAGCACAGAATACTGTAGATCCAGATCAAGCCATGTACTTGTGAACGCTGCGCTGCAATTCGTTTGATTTTCCCCTTGGCATGCATTATATATTTTTGACCAGCTATTTCGTTATGGAGCACAAAGAAGTTACGAATAAACGAAAGTCAGAGAAATTTAAATGACAGACATGAGTTTGGGGCCACACACTCTTAAGTCCTCAAAAAAAAAAAAAATTGTGTTGGGCCTGCAAATCAAGTTACTTAATCGCACCGGTCTGTGTTGGCTTTAATACTCTCGGGCCAGGTCGGTTTGAACTGGAATTTTTAGGCATAAACTATAGTTTATGCAGTAAACACATGATTTGATCCATATATAAGGCATACCGTCAGCTTTTTTTAAAAAATCAGGTTTTTGGGTGCGCCTTATAGTACGGAAAATACGGTAGTACATTTTTCAATTTGTTTATGTTAAAAAGCCAGATTCTCCCCGATATAAGAATGGTTCGACCCAACTTGTCCTGTACCACCTCTCGTTACTTGTCAAGTTAATGATTTATCTTTTGTGAACACATCTCTACTATGATCCTACAAGAGGCCACTTTAAATTGAATGTTTTTTTGTGGATAGTTATTTATTTTTGCGAAACTTGTCTGACACTTTATGTTGATTATTTTTATGGTTAAATATTTATTAATAATTAAGTTAATGACCTATTTTTATATACATAGCTCTACTTTAATCCCAAAAGAGGACACTTTGTTTACTGTTTCTCTGTGCACAAAACGTCTCCTGCTCCACAAGCAGCAAGAGGCTAGTTCTGCTGGTCTAACACTTAATGTGGATTTTTTTGTTTTGTGGACACGTATCTATTCATGGTTAAGTTAATAATTCTTTATTGTCAATTGAGCTTCTTCCTTAAGGGCAGCTCTGTGTGGTGGTGAATAGCACTTCTGCCTCACAGTTAAAAGGACCAGAGTTCGAATCTACCTGGCTCCGGCCTTCCTGTGTGGAGTATGGGTTCGCATGGGTTCCCTCCGGGCACTCCAGTTTCCTCCCACACTCCAAAAACATGCATGGCAAGTGAATTGGAAATACAAAATTGTCCTTAGGTGTGTACATGAATATTGTTCGTCTCTGTGTGCCCTGCAACTGCCTGGCGACCATTTCAGTGTGTTCCCCGCCTAGGGCCCAAAGCAAGATCTAAGAAAATGGATGGAGGGATGGATCTCTACTGTAATTACAAAAGATTATGCTTCATGTTGAACATTTTTTTTGTGGACAAATTTATTTATAATTATTTGTTTTTGAGAACAGGTCAGACCCTTTTAGATTTTTTTTTTGCTCAAAAATATTTGTTAATAATTAACTTATTGTCAGGGCAGCTTCCTGGTATATGGGCGTAGAGTGTGGACCCTAGACAGCTTGAGAAGCAAAAAAATGATTGTACAAAAGAATTATTAACCAAAAGCGCATGCGGAAACGAGTACAACAGAATTCAAAGTTGAACTAAATGAGGTACTTACAAATTATCCATGCAAAAACTTACAAAGTGACTGTGGGGAGTGGAATCCACAGGTCGACGACGAAAAGTATCTAACCAAGGGTGCGAGAACCAGAAAAGACTCAGAACTAGAAAAGTAACAACCAAAAGGGCAACTCTGAAGCATAAATGCAAAACAGTAGAAAAGTACTCAAAGAATAACTCAAGAGCATGGCGGGTAATTATGAATGTTGTTTCGAGGTCCAGCCACACTAAAGAAGCCTAGGTGATGACAGATGTGCATAAGGTGTGCCGCCGGCGACTCCACTCCCCTCATCAAGGGCACTCCTAGTCTCTAGACACAAACACACACACAGCCGTAAGCCAGAAACATGACACTTATTTCATTTTGATAATAAATCATTCAATAGATGATTTTTTTTCTTGATATATCTTTGTAATGAAAAATTGTTTTCATTTCATTTTCCAGGTATTCCTCAAAATGCATGTTTGTGATATTATCACTCCCTCTCACTGGATCAACCACACCACAAGTTTTCATATGTATAGCTGACGTTTAATTATTCGTCACCGTCAAACTATAAACAATAAATAGAAATACAATACGATATAATTATTTACATTATTATACAAATGAAACCAAAAAGTGCAAACTTGCAACCTCAATGGCTGCCTTCCAACTCCGAGGGGAATGAAATCCAAATGTCCGAATTCTTCAATAGGCTGATGGAACAGTTCAGTGCTACTCTTTTCTCCCAAGTGGGACTGAAGGAACCCCTTGAGCTCTGCTACGGTCATGTCCTCCTTATTCATGAGCATATCCTTGAAACCTCCCGGCTTAATGATTCGTAGCACACCCCTCACTATTTCAACGTCGCTGAAGTTCTCCTTTAGTCCTTCCTCAATCTGCCGGCATACGCTGGTGTAGCTGATATCAGAAGAATGGTCACCGACTTGGCCCCCCTGCACTTTAAATTCGCGGCGGGAGAGGTAAGACAGGTCTTTCAGGGACACCATTTGTTCATGTGTATGGAAAGGGGTTGTGTCTGGCTGATGGGCACAGTGTGGTGTGTCCTGGTTCTGTGTAGGTTGTGCAGGTGTGTGTTGTGTGGTGGGCATTTTCATGAATGGTGTGTTATTGTTCTGTGGATTGAGTTGTGAATTGAGTTGTACAGGTGTGTGTTGTGAGGTAGGCTGGTTCGTGGGAATGTTCATGTATCGGTGCAGCTTTTTACCCAAATCCTCATACATTTCAAACATCTTTTGAACAACATCTGGTGTGACACTTCCTGTGCTAACTGTAGCAGTCAAACCTGAGCTAACTAGTGGTTCAGTGTTCAATGAATCATGAGCAGTAACATTAACCATAGCTGACTGTACTAACCCACTAGGGTGTGAGGGCACCTCAGTGCACTCTGGCTCTTCAGTTACACTTGAACCAACAGGTCGATTAACATCACTGTGAGATTGCATAACCTTAACAATAGCATCGTTCAATGCAAGTAATTCAACCATACCCGCCTCCTCAGACTCCAGCAAGCGCTTACTGTACATGAACTCGTGGACGTGGTCAAAGCACCCCGCTACGTCTTCACAGTAGAGCTTGGACGGGTCTTCTCCTGGAACTGGGCAGACATCCTTGGCAATTTGGAAAAGTTCTTTAGACGACAACGCAAGCAGGTTTTTCTCATCTCCCTGACCAGGTCCCTTCTCTCTTGGTCTGCCATCACAATTCCTTTTCCGTCCACTCGTTGCTCAGTCCAAGTCTCTGACACAGCCTCTGCTCTCAGTGAATCACGGTTCTCCTCAGGCTCCGGCACCGCCCGTAGCATCAGCAGTTCTGAGTGACACGTTCGGCACGTTGTATCACCAGTTCTCTCTGTATCTTGCAGATCCAAAACGTGGTATTGGCAGGTCTCTCAAGGTCACAGGTGTAGATTTTTGGGATCAGCTCCAGGTCAGTGGTGTCCGCAAAAAGGACGGCTCGCTGCGCCTCTGCATCGATTATCGACTTCTGAACAAGAAGACTGTTCCTGACAGGCACCCTTTGCCTCGGATTCAAGATCTGACCGATACTCTGGGTGGCCATTCTTGGTTCAGTATTCTCGATCAAGGAAAGGCTTACCATCAAGGTTTCATTGACGAGAGCTCAACTGGGGGTTATACGAGTGGGTGAGAATACCCTTTGGCCTCTCCAATGCACCGGCAGCGTTCCAAAGAAGCATGGAAGAGATGTTATGCTCACTCAGAGATGAGTCCTGTATACCATACCTTGACGACATCCTTTGCTACGCGAAGACTTTCGAGGGACATGTAGAAGGTGTTCGCAAAGTCCTGAAAGCACTCCAAGAGCATGGTGTGAAACTGAGGCCTGAAAAGTGTGAATTGTTTCGAAGACAAGTCAGGTATGTGGGCCGCCTTGTCTCTGCAAATGGTGTGGAAATTGATCCGAAAGACCTGGAGGCTGTTCAGGCCCTTAAAAGCAACACCCCAAAGACCGTTGGTGAAGTGAGAAGACTCCTAGGCTTCCTGAGTTACTACCGCAGCTACATGCAGGACTTCTCACGCATTGCAAAACCAGTGTATGACCTCCTTCAAGTAAAATCTGTCACGTCAACAGTTCAGCCCCAGCGAGGAAAGAGCAAAGGTCCTCAGTTGGCCTCTATGACCCCTGTGACTTGGACCAGTGAACACCAGAGGGTATTGGAACAACTCACTGAGCTACTTACCCACCCACCAGTCCTCGCCTACCCAGACTTTAGCCTGCCATTCATATTGCACACCGACGCCTCTGAACAGGGCCTAGGTGCTGTGCTCTACCAGCGGCAGGAAGGCAAGTTGAGAGTGTTGGGATATGGTTCCAGAACTTTGACTCAGGCAGAGAAGAACTATCGCTTGCATAGTGGGAAATTGGAATTCTTAGCACTAAAATGGGCAGTGTGCGAAAAATTTGTGAAAAATCTTTTTTACGCACCCCACTTTACCATATACACTGATAACAATCCACTAACGTATGTTATGAGCACGGCAGAGCTCAACTCCGTCGGACATCATTGGGTCGGGGAGTTGTCCGATTTCCGGTTCGATATCAAGTACAGACCTGGAAAGGTGAACATAGACACGGATACCCTGTCTCGTTTATCACTTGACATGGACAAGTACGTAGCTGAGTGCAGTGAGGAGCTGTCGCAGGAAGTGGTGCGTGCAACCTGGGATGGGAGTAGGGCAGCTCAGAAGCAAGATGTAGAGTGGATAGCAGCCCTCACACTCGCCACAGATACAGCCCCAGAACCTCCAGCCATCATCCCAACTATCAGCCGGGATGAGCTATTCAAAGCTCAATGGGAAGACGCTGCAATAGAAGACATTATAAAACGGAAAGAGACGAATGCAGTGTTGACTAATGACATAAGACATACTGTGAGTAGAGCAGCAGGTAAACTCCTCCGTGAAGGGAACAAACTGCGTCTGGGGAATGGACTTCTTTACAGAGAGACCTGTGAAAGGAAACAGCTGGTTCTCCCGACCAAATATAAACCCATAGTCCTGAAACACCTGCATGACGACATGGGCCATGTAGACACAGAATGTGTACTGTCCCTCGCAAGAGAACGGTTTTACTGGCCATTTATGAAGAAGGAAATAGTGGAGTACGTCACGAGAAGATGTCCTTGTATAAAAGAGAAGAAACCAACCAATCACGTCCGTGCACCATGGGCTCAATCACATCAAACGCACCATTGGACCTTGTATGCATTGACTATCTGCACCTGGAGACCAGTCGAGGTGGGTACGAATACATCTTGGTCGTTGTGGATCACTATAGGAGATTCGCTCAAGCCTATCCAACAAAGAACAAGTCCGGTCGGACAGCAGCTGAGTGCATCTTTGATGACTTCATACTCCGTTGGGGATATCCAGGTCGTCTTCATCACGACCAGGGCAGCGAGTTTGAAAACGAGCTCTTTAAGACTCTCCGTCAGAAAGCCGGAGTTGGACACTCAAGGACGACGCCGTACCACCCTCAAGGCAACCCCGCCGAGAGGTTTAATAGAACGCTCTTGCAGATGTTAAGGACACTGGGTACACAAGAGAAGGAACGTTGGAACGATCACCTCCAGCATACCGTACACGCATACAACTGTACACGTCATGAGTCGACTGGGTACTCACCCTATTTTCTCATGTACGGGCGCAATCCCCGTCTCCCTGTAGACTTGTTGTTTGGTTTGATGGAAGAGAAAGACGCAGTTCCGCACAAAAGCTATGCAGATAAGTGGGCAAAAACGATGTAAGAAGCGTACAAGATCGCCAGTGAGAATAGTAGACATTCAAGTGAGCGTGGCAAATCCTACTATGACAAGAGACTGAGAGGTGTCGTTCTGCGCCCTGGGGATAGAGTTCTGGTGAGGAATCTCAACGAGCGTGGTGGCCCAGGGAAGCTCAGATCATACTGGGAGAAGAGGATCTACGTAGTCAAAGAGCAGGTTGCAGACAACCCAGTGTATGCAGTTTACCCTGAGGGTGGTGATGAACAGAGAAAAAGAGTGCTCCATCGAAGCCTGTTATTACTTGTTAATGACTTACCTGTTGAAGCGCCATCGCATTCAGCGGAATCCGCTCCTCAGGGACAAAGAAAACAGAAACATGGTCATCTAAGTCATGCTCCCGTGAGAGAATACCAGACTTGCTCAAGTGATTCCGATTCTGAAGGAGAGTACGGAGGGTACTGGTTGAGACTCCCTGTAAGAGAAAGAGAACAGATACGAGAGAATACTTACCAGATCACGCCTACCTTGAACCAAAGGAACCTGGTCCCTGAAGAAGTCAACAGTCCAAGCCAAGCAAATATATGGGAAAAGAGACATGTTTCAGTACCTGTGAGGAGAGAAAGAAATGATGAAATACTCACAAGGGAAAAACAAACCCAAATGGAAAACTCACTATACCTACCTGATCCGGTGTCCCTTGCAGCTGGTAGTGAGGACGAAGAGTACGTCATTGCTGCAGAAGAAGATATTACCGGGCCGTCCCCTGCACTGGTCACACCCGACAGGCTCAGGCGGCCCACGAGAGAGGAGACCACGACAGATGTTTACTTACGAGACTCTTGGTGAACCGTCACTTCAACCACATCCCTCTTCAATACAGTACACGCATACACCACACCTTACACTCCATCATACAACCCTTTCCATATTCCACAACCTTTCATGTTTTCACCATACATGCCTTACCCCATACATCCTACACATGTACCACACCATTCTAGTGAGTAACTGAAGTTTTGTGTTGAGATTTTGGAAAAAAAAGTGTTTGAATTGTCAGGAGCCATTTTTACTTGTCAGGGAGTGTGTGATGCCCACTAAAGTGTCATCACATTAGTGTGATTGTTTTATTTGGTTTCGGTATTTTGAAAGTGTGTCTATTATTTTTTTGTTCTTCTTTTGAGACCCAGTCTCGGTAAATTTCTTTTTTGTTCTCTCTAAGAGCAGTATATATTTTGTGCACCAGGGGGCAGTAAGGTTTGCCTGTCTCTAATCGTGATGGTGTGTGAGAGGCCCGGCGTGCATGCGCACATGCGCAGCCGGTCTCCTTTAATTCCCGGAGATTCGGCGAAAACAACAGCTTGCATTTCGCTGTCTCAATTTCTTTAATAATTGTAACCTGTTTACAGGTGGGTAGTCTGTCACACAGCACTCAGGGAAATCACTTGATCCTCATGTCACATTTGGTAACGTTTGTGTGTATGTTGGTGTCAAGTTCATATGCCAATTTAGCTTGTAGAAAGGAAAGAGTTGGGGTAGCTGTGTTTACTGTGGGCTCGGTAACATGGCGTCGTCCATATGCTGCCGTTGTTCCGTCACGTGTTCGCGACTTTGGGCAATGTTTTGGGTACTGACTACCCCCATCGAAGTATCTCATATATAAAAAAAAAATGGTTTAACATCATGGTGCATTTAATGCATTTTATGAGTCCTTGTGATGCTTTTAGCATCTTCATATAAAACAAGTAAAGACCAAAAAACGATTTTTGGAATAGTTTTACAGATAAGTGATGATGACAGAGTGGTTCTTGTATTGGAATGTTTATTGAATAATTGTGAATTTTTCATAACCAATGTGAATAAAAGAATTCCTGGAGATTCGGCGAAAACAACAGCTTGCATTTCGCTGTCTCAATTTCTTTAATAATTGTAACCTGTTTACAGGGGCGTCCTGGTACCTGTAACATGATGAAAACAAGTCACTTTGTCGCTTCAGTCGACGCTTGTCTTCTCCACGTCTTCTCGACATCACAGCAGCACATGCCAAAACCGCAACAAAAAGTGCCACAACAAAAAATGTCCCCATGGCAACAAATAAAATACACCGTAATAACGAACATCACAGTAGAACAAATTGATTATCATATTTACAGTAATTATCCATTTTTAGATTATAAACTTGACAACATTTTAAAAAATTAACTGACAAACTATTTTTGGCAGTTAAACTCCCACCAAATCACAGCTATGTGATTTCTCTTAATATAAACTCAACATTTATGAAATACTAGTTACTACTCTGCTTCAAGTAATAGCACTGTCTTCTGTCCAGGTCTATCTAGATAGGTTAACTATGTAGTGCGTCGACCCTGACTGTTAAAGGAATGTAGTTTTTAGTAGGTTGATTGGCAAGAAAAATTCAGAGAAGTAACTTTCTGTGGAGCCGGCCCGGGAGGTCAACACCTGGTGCGATCATTTGTCTTTGTGATGCAGTCAGTAAAACAGGGACTTACTGGCGGCAATAACAAAAGAGGGGCGCCACAAAAGATAGGAATGGTGGTAAAGTCCTCCAGAATGCATTGTTTGATGATCGACCTTGAATACACAGAGGTGATTGGCGTCCACAGGTCTGGGACGGTGGGGACACACACAAACACACATGCACACACACACACACACACACACACACACACACACACACACACACACCTACGGGCGCAAACAATAAAATACTGAAATATCGTACCGTATGAGAGAGTAGTTAAAAGATCGGATGAATGTAACAATAAAAGTCTGGGCTATAAAATGGTGCAAAAAAAAGAACGTTCTAATGTGTATTTGAGTATGTTCAAAAGCATCTACATAGTTGCTGAAACGTCTGGACTGGAATCCTCCAACCGAAAGGGGGCAGCAGAGGACAGGAAACAACCCAACATGATGAATGGACCGGCGACAACCCCCATTCGGTGGACCGGCAAATATAAAAGAGGGCGGCGGATGAGGAACCGGCATCATTCTCACCATGACACGGGAATGATCCAGAGATCTCTGTTTTGGACAGTTGGCTTGTAAACTGCATTAGATAATTTGGTAATAATAAATCTTCGAAGTGTTGTTGATGCGATGAACGCGTGCATGTGTGTTTATCCCAGCTCATACCCGAACGCGCAGGAATCTTTCACAAAGGTATGTAAACAATATACTATTATTCAATTGGGCTCGCAATCGAAACTACGAACAAATGTGAAAGTTCCAACACTGTCCAATGCAGAGTAAATGAGTTGAAGTTTTACTCTTCTAATTCTTCCATTTGAGCTAGGATAAACTTCCGGTACTCTAGCAATCTTCCACTGATATCTGGGACAATTTTCTTCACAAAGGATAACTATATCATCAACCTTTGTATCTCTCCTATCTCTTTGCCTTTTTTAATATTTTTTATTTCACTACTGAACGCTCTTGCTTGGGTTAGAGTGATGATGAAAAGCTCTGCCTCTTTTCTTTCCTCAATGCTTGTAGTTTCAACCTTTTCAGTAATGAGGCCCTTGATTTTCCTAGCATGACGTTTGCGATAAGCTATGGCTTCGACTACTCTAGTCCAGTCTGAAAACTTTGTCAAACGATCTAGTAGAGTTCTTTCCTCTTTGGCTTTGGTGTTATGCACTTGGACTCTTCGCATTTCTGGATCATCGTCAGAGACCTCTGCCACCTTGATATCTTCTATAGGCAGTTGCTTTTCCCACAGAACGGCAGGTCCAGTGAGCCAAATGGATGCAACGAGCTGGTCTGTTCCAAGGCCCCTCGACGCATGATCAGCCGGATTATTTTCAGACTTGACGTAATGCCACTGCTTGGGTTCTGTATAAGACTTAATTCTTTGGATTTTGTTAGCCACGAAGACGTAAAACCGTCTGGCATCATTATTTAAATATCCCAGGACCACCCTAGAGTCTGTCCAGAAATGCTCTTCTAGAGCCTCAATGTCAAGTTCTTCCCTGAGCATGATGCTCACTCTTGCTGCGACCACTGCTGCAGATAACTCTAAACCTGGTTGTTGTTACTTCGGAAGGTGCAACACGAGCTTTGCCCATGACTAAGGAGCAATGGACTTTACCATCAGCGTTGACAAGTCTGAGATAACTACACTCTCCATATCCCATGGCGCTAGCATCTGAGAAGTGGTGCAGCTCGTACTTGTTTATGTCTGAGAAGTGCGATGGAATGAAACATTGTTTGATCTTTACTTGGGACAGGTTTTGTAGATCTTGTGTCCACGCTTCCTATTGTCTTCTCAGGTCTTCTCGGAGTGACTCGTTCCAACCAATGTCCTCTTGGCACATTTGTTGCAAGATCTGTTTCCCCAACAGAATGAAAGGGGCAACAAACCCTAAGGGATCATAGATGGACGCAGCAGTGGATAGAACGTCTTTTCTAGTCAATGGGTGCTTCTTAACTGAAATTCTGAATTGAAACTCATCAGAGGAGACACACCATTGAACTCCGAGTGCTCTCTCAAGAGCGGTTCTCTTAAATGCATGTCCTGTTCTTTGACAGTTCCAGCACACTCTTCATCTGGTATTCATACCAACACCCTTTTGCTGTTGCAGACAAACTTGTGTAGTCTGAGCTTGACTGAGCTACAAAGCTGTCTAGCCTCTTTGACTAGTTGAATAGCATCAGTGTCTGACATGACACTCACCAATCAACCAATCAACATAAAAGTTCTGCTGAATGAACTTCACAGCATCCTAGCTAAATTTGTCTTGAGCTTCTGTGGCTAAATGTTTAAGGTCAAAATTGGCACATCCTGGGGAGGACGCTGCACCAAAGAGATGGACTCACATACGAAAAACTGATGGTGGTAACTCTAGATTGCCATTCTCCCACCATAAGAATCTCAAATAATCTTGATCTTCACGTTTCACATAGAACTGATGAAACATTCGTTCCACGTTGCACATGATAGCGACTGGGCCTTTACAAAATCTGCAACTTGTGAGACGGGTATCTCTTCTCCTACTCTTTTGCTGAAGTCGGACTCCAGTATTTTCAGGACATCTACTGGAGTCAACCCCTTCTTTGATCCGAGTATTGCAAACAAAGTGAACTTCACCTTTGAGCTTGGCTGCTGGTTTGGACTCAGGCATTACTTGTCGTACGATGATGCGATGACTTATTCCTATGTCATCCTCTTCATACTCGCCGGGCTCAACATAACTTACTATGATCCACCCTAAGTCGGTCTTCTGCGCGAAAGGCTGATTCTTTTCTCCACACACAACCTTTCTAGGGAAGAGTACTTGAGGACAATTGTAGCCAAATAGCAAACCAATCTCACAATCCATAAGTGGAGCAATGTTCTCTGCAAGATGCTCCAGGTGAGACCATGACTTGGCAGTCTCAGGTGTAGGAATGTGATTCTTATTTGCAGGAATAAACTCACGAGTATATGTGGTTGGAATCATAATTCTGTCCACTGAGAATATCCCCCTCACTCGCGGGTCTTTGATTCTTTTACAGTGAACAATTGTATTCTTTGATGACATTGTGGATAACTTGAGCTTGACTTGTTCTGTTTTGACATCTAAATTATCTGCCACTTCTTCTAAAACGAAGAAAGAGTCACTTTGCGAGTCTAAAAGAGCATAGACAAGCACTTCATTACTAGTGTCAGCAGGCGTGGACACATAGACTGGTATTATTGCTGTCTGGTATTAAGTCTGTGATCCATTGCCATCGTGATTGACTTTGTAGCTGTACACTATAGCTTGTGCAATGTCATCATTACACTGTATTGCTTGTGATTTTCTTTCTTTACTTGTGTCTTTGTGCTCATTATTAGATTCTTGTTGTTCTTGAAGATTATGATCTTTCTTTGAGCGATCAGCATGTAGGCATGTAGGATGTCTCTTAGCGCATGTGTCACAAGACATTCGCTTTGTGCAGTTCTTCGATAGCTGGCCAGGTTTCCAGCAACCAAAACTTAGCCGTTCACTCTTGATGTGTTTAACTCTGTCTTCAACTGGTTGTTTTATGAACTTGCGACATTTGAGTATGCTATGTCCTTCCCTTTTACAAAATGAACATGTGAATGTGTTCTTTTCATCTGTGTTTGTTGTGAACGCCTTAGCACCAGCAGAGCGTTTCTTGTGTCCTTCTTCTTTTTGGGTTTTGACCTTTCCCTTCTTGAGTCCGCTTTGATGTATTGCTTGGTATGAAGTAATTGGATCACATGCGATACTTGCTTCCATTGAAAGAAAGGTAACGAAATAGTTAAAGCTCGAAAATTTGTCATGCTCAAGTTGATATTGAGTTGCCTTATGATTCCATCTGGTACTTAACCAGTCTGGCAGCTTAGCACTAAGCCTTTGATTTTCAAGCCCATCGTTGAGTACATTTAGGCTAGCATTACTGGTCATAGCTGAGTCACAACTTCATAAGAAGTCAACGAATTTCCTCAAGTCACCACTCTCCTTTGAGGGGATTTTAGGCCAGGAATGTATTTTGTCTCGGAAAGCTTTAGCAATCACAAAGTGTTTACCATATCGTTCATGGAGTAGATCCCATGCTGCTTGATAAGCATCATCAGAGTTAATCATGAAGTAGCCTTCAATAGCATCTTTAGCTTCACCTCCAACATATTTCTGAAGGAAGAAGAGATTCTCTGTGGTTGGGATATTCTTCCTCTCAATCAGTGTCTGAAAGGATGACTTCCAGTGTTCAAACTTGAGTGGATCCCCAGTAAGACTGTGGGCTCTGGAATAGGAAGCTGATTAGCTGATATGGCCTCAGCTAAAATTTTCACCAACCCTCTTGTGTCATCTATTGGATCGTTATCCTGTGATATCTCTGGAGCCATATGTGGAGGCTGGGTATAATGATGTGCATTGTTCTCATGGTTTGTTTCTTGCTCCACTTTAGGTTATTTCAATTTGAATTCTTGAACTGGGTTAAACTCACTTTCATCGTAAACTTGAAGTTTCGCTTTAGCTGCATTTAGCTGTTTTAGCTCCACTAAACGCTCAAGTTGTCTTTTTAAGTTGTCAACTGACTTTTGCCTAAATAGCATTCTCTTCTTTCTGTTTCTTTAAGAGAGCAGCCACTCGGGTTTCTTTCTCTAACTTACGTTCTGCATCTTCTCTTTCAGCTTGTAGTTGACGGGTGGGTGCATCTGCTTCTTGGGCTGAAATGATCAACTTATTTTCAGCTTCAAGTGCTAGCAATCTCTCTTGCTGCTGTTCTTGCTCAGACATTATTTGTAACACAGCCTTGCTGCATACTCAGCAGCAGCTTCTTTTCATTTGGCTTCAAACTGAGTTGTCCGACCACTATCGCCCCTAGAGACTGAACTTGTATCGCAGACTGTAGTTGCAAATACGGAGGGTGCATCAGGCCAAATAATTTCTTCATCATTTCCTGCCATTTGAGATTTCTCTCTACTTGATATGAAATGGACACACAATTGTCTACTTTACGTTGGACGTCATATGGTGGGCTGTCAAATTTTCTGTATTCTTCATACAATTGAGTGAGTTCAGAAAGTTCTCTTTGAACATTGCTAACGTGGTTTTTTAGCACATCTTGAATCCTGATGCAACACAGATTTTTTGGCCACTTTAGTTAGGACTTTCCAATACTAATAACTTCTATCAAATTGATGTAGAAGCTCTTCTGTTTTTACACTGTCAAGTTCTTTACCTTTCTCTGTAAGTGTACCCTGCCTTTCACTTCTATGTGTTGGTTCTGCAGTCTGAACTGTAGCCTGTTTAGCCTGATCTGCCTCATCTTCAAAATAATCAGGGATTTCAAATTCTTCTCCTGGGTCAATTACTTGTTTAGACCCTTCTATATCTAATAGCTGCTTTATTTGAGATATTTGATCTTGATTGTTGCTTAAACAATATGCATTAAATTAGAAAATAGTGTAGTATTTTACTAATACATTAGCAACCCTTTGGTTGCACTTCCTAATATGTAGACTGTTAGATCTTCAAAGACATCATGAATTGAAATCAACGTACTTCAAGGTTAAATTCACCATCCAACGGCTTATTCTAACTTATTATTGAAAATGAACCTTCATTTAAATTGAAAGGTTAACTGCCCAAAATAGGTGTACTTTGCCCTTCAAACTAGCAAAATATACATTACTTTCATATCAACAATGTGACATTTTCAAAAGAAACAAGTTGAATGTGAAGGAATCTAGAAAAAGCTTCTTGCCTTAAACTAGTTCCTAGCGTGTTCGTTTATGTTGAAAGATCGCCCATACCAGACCATAGTGAAACAATTGATTTAATCTAGACAGAGTGGGAAAGTACACAAGGCCTAGGGCCAGTCCTGCCACGGGTCGGAGCAGAAAATGGCAACGTTTCACCTTCAACATTCAGTTCTTATACCCTTTTGGGGCATGTAGTCCCAGTGTGGAATGCAAGTGTGTGTGTGTGTGTGTGTGTGTGTGTGTGCGTGCACGTGCGTGCGTGCGTGTCGGTGTGTGTGTGTGTGGGGGTCTATTTGTGTGGAGACGGCGTCGTGCAGGTGTGGGTGTTTGTGTGGGGATGGCGTCTTCAAAAGTCTTTGTTCTTTGAAGCGGGAGGAGGTCTGACCACCATATCTTCTCTGGAAGGCCACACCTAGCCTTTTGCTCCAGGTGGAATGTTGTGTCGGGGGATGCCATCTGTTCCTTATGGAGGTGCCAACTTGTCTTTATTTCTCCTGGGCCAAGACTGCATCTGCTTTATACTGACATTACGTC
This sequence comes from Hippichthys cyanospilos, assembly GCF_059441005.1. Taxonomy (NCBI): domain Eukaryota; kingdom Metazoa; phylum Chordata; class Actinopteri; order Syngnathiformes; family Syngnathidae; genus Hippichthys; species Hippichthys cyanospilos. The sequence continues at coordinate 1,195,074 of NC_142385.1, forward strand.
ATCTCAATCTTTATTAGAATAACACAGTTCCATGTACACACTATTTTATTGATACATTGAATTTCAAAAATATGAATTTCCTTCAAATGTAAATAGCTTGTAACAATTCAAGACGTCAACAATGCTTCTTAATGCTTATGGAAAATGATAATACACTACACACAGTTCGTTGTTGTTATCTGCTCCTTAATGTCCCCTTTTAAACACAAACTTAAGTGTTTTAGCTTATGGGTTCTTTGAACAAAAAACGGGTGAACTGATGCGTCCAAGCTTATCTGAGTTCCTGCTTTATTTTGTCACCGTCCTCCTTCACTGAGCACGTGCAAGCAGAGTGGCCTCACAGATGATCACTTCTTCATCCAACGCAGACGAGTTTGACTATCAATCCCTCTCACTGGATCAACCACGCCACAAGTTTTCAGATGTACAGCTGACGTTTAATTATTCGTCACCGTCAAACTATAAACAATAAATAGAACTAGAGCTGCAAGCAGCTATAAAGGGCCCTCGCAGACCTGTGCACGTTGGGGTATGAACAGGTCGGGGAATGAACAAGGACTATGAACGATGAAAAAGTAGTTGTAGATGACTTCAGTGCAGGACTCTTACCAAATATGTAAAATTTAGACAAGGTGGGACAATGTGGGTGGAGTTACTGCAGCTTTTATTGTTCCAATTTTGTGATTTCAATGCCATATAGGCCACACCCACTGTTGAAATATCGTACTGATTTGTGGAGGGCATAAGGCATGACCACTGGCTTTTCAGAAAACATTTAAGTGATATCACTTCAAGGGGCTCAGCAGAGTACATAAAACATTAAGGATTTGCTATAGTTTTTGCTGCCACTAGGTGGCGCTCGTACTATGATTAAAAAATAGGCTTGTAGGTGTGTTTCACATTGGACTCCCATCCCATATATGAAGTTTTAAAAATATCAGATCGTCTAGGTCCAATTACAGCAACTTTTACTGTTTTTGCGAGACATGGGATTTTGAGTTGGCATAGAGGCCACGCCCTTTATTGAAAAGTCATAAAAGTTAAGAACCTTAATCTTCCAATCTGTCATAGCTTTTCTGACCATTTTTTAGTTCATTTAGTCAAACAGGCATTTCACAGTACATAAAAGTATAAAAAATTTGATTTTTGTCCGCCACTGGGTGGCGCTGTAAATGATTTGAAAGTTTATCACATAGCTGTATTATTGTATGACTTTTAAAGTCCCAGGAAAGTTTCAGATGGTTTGAAGCTGTCATCGCTGAGTTATTAAGATTTTTGTCACTCTTGGCGTAGGAATTATTAAACATAATTTGAAGATCCGCCCCAATCTTTTATGTCAAGAGATCTTCACGATATTTGGAATATGTGTGCCCCTCAGTTTGATAATCATTCACGCCAAAGTTGAACGTAATGGGGTGAATCGTTTAAGAGAAAAAGGCACTAGTTTGAGACCAGCTAATGTCTAACAATGGGACAAAACTGCACATTAAAAAAAATCATAACAATTTTTCTGTACATCCTAGCACAACACTTCTATTGACTTTTTTGGAGGTCTTGCAGTACTTCATTTGCCTACAAAGTTTAAAAGCTGTAGGTCAAGCTAAACAGGATTGACTGTAATCTTTCGACTAATGACACTTTTTTGCAGCCACTAGGTGGCGCTAGCTTTAAACTGGAATATATTTTTGTCAATATGTTCAGGAGAATATTTTCATCCAATGTGTGAAATTGTGAGAAGATCAGATTATCTGGGTCAAATTACAGCAACTTTTACTGGACAGATAAAGCTTCGGAATGAAAATGGTCATAGAGGCCACGCCCGTTATCGAAACTTCGTAAAATTTGGTGGAGGTCAGCAGGGCTGTCTAGAGGCTTTTCAGACTTAATTTCAGCGATATTACTTCAAAGGGCTCAGCTAAACACATAATAAACGTTTAAAAAATGCTATATTTTTGGCTGCCACTAGGTGGCGCTCGCACTATAACAAAAAATACGTTGATAGGTGTGTTCCGCATTGGAAACCCATCAAATTTGTAATGTTTAGAAAAGATGGGACCATCTGGGTCCAAATACAGCAACTTTGTTCGTTTTCGCGAGAAATCGGACTGACATTTTTGTTTGCCACTAGGTGGCCTTATAAGCAATTTATGAATTTTTTAAACACATTTGTTAAGTGTTTAAGTCTTCATGTGTCTGTGAAGTTTCAGATTTTTCCAAGCTTGGAAAGCTGAGTTATAAAGGTTTATTTCACATGTGGCAAAGTAATCATCAAAGGCATAATATGAAGCCCCGCCCCCAACATATTTGATTGTGGATTGTCACGAAAATTTGAACAATTGTGCCTCACAGTCAAATAAAACATCACAGCAAATTTGAAGTCGATCGGGTCAAGCGTTTGGGAGAAAAAAGGAGCAGTTCGGGACCTGCAAATGAGCAAAAACGGGCCAAAGGTGCACATTCAAAAATTCATAACTCTGTTTCTGTACATCTGAGCATATGGCTTGCGCTGACTTTTTTGTAGGGCTCGAGGTCCTACATAAGGCTACAAATTTTTGTAGCTCTAGGTCAAACGAGCCGGGAGTGAGAGGCTATTTTCCACTCATAAGACCATTTTGGGGCCAATTACAGCCACTTTTCTCGTTTTGGCGAGTCATCTGACTTTGAAGTGGCGTGCAGACCACGCCCATTATCGAAAAGTCATAAAATTTTAAAATCTTAATATTCCATGTCTTAATGATATTCTGACCAATTTTCACTTGTTTTACTCAAACAGACTGAGCACAATACATGAAAGTGTAAAAAATGACATTTTAATCAACCACTAGGCGGCGCTAGTAGGTATTTAAAAAAACTTTTTTCAAAGGTGTTAAAGACATAAGTTTCCATCTATCTATGAAGTTTTAGATTTTTTTTAAGCTAGTACATCAAAGTTATTAAGGTTTATGTCACTCTTGGCGAAGGAAAAATTGAACACATAATTTGAAGCCACGCCCCTATCATATATGTCAGCGGATCTGCACCAAATTTTGCCCAGTTGTGGCCCTATGTCTGATTATAGACCACAGCAAATTTGAAGGCGATTGGGTAAAGCGTTTAGGAGAAACAAGGAGCAGTTTGGGACCTGCAAACGTGCAAAAATGGGCCAAAAATGCACATTCAAAAATTCATAACTCTTTTTCTGTACATCTGAGCACATGGCTCACGCTGACTTTTTTGTAGGTCACTAGGTCCTACATATGCCTAAAAATTTTCGTAGCTCTAGCTCAAACGGGCCGGGACCAGGTGCACTTTTTCGACCTTAGGTGGCGCTGCAGAGCCATTTTTTTTGCATTTTTTGGAATGTTGTGAAGACTTTGCAAACTTTATCTGTTAGACATGGCTTTTAAAATTGCTAGTGGCGGTAAAGGAAGAAGTAAGAGGATGATGACAATAGAAACCAAGCAGGAGATAATAAAAAAATACAAAGGAGACGCACGCATAGTTAACCTTGCTCGTGAGTATGGCCGTAACCGCTCGGCAATCTTCTAAGGGCAAGATTTTCCTTGCCAGGGGACGTACCTCGATCGACAACAAAATTGAGAGGCTTCTTCTATTATGGATTAAAGAGAAGGAAATCGCTGGTGATATGTTCTAGTTTGAGAAAAGTTCCCGTTTAAGAAAATAAATAAATTCTGCGGGTTGGTCTCTGCTCCCCTCCGCCTCCACCCAGCTCAAGTCACGTCGCCCCAAAGGTAAATGTCATTTTTCCTTTGTATATTTATGTTATTTAATTTAACTGTACAGTAGATTGTTATTCATTTTTAACATGTGTATAGAGTCGTGATGTTTTTACCAAAGGTTTTTGCACGCGTTGCACGCATTCACTAATTAACATAGGTTTGGATTGCCCGTCATACGAGCAGTTCAAGTTACGAGCGTAGCTGCTGAACGGATTAAGTTCGTAACATGGGGGCCCACTGGAATTACATTTCCATTTTTTACTGATTTTTTATACATTTTAAGAACATGTAGTTTTTGTATTACTACCCCAAGTTTCCATTCGTGGGTGAAAAATGACCCACATTCATTTTCTGTGGAATCCAATAGGAACCTTTGATTCTTATCTGCTGTGGCTGTCAGGAATACATTAATTGTGGACACACTGACTATATCAGAAATGTCACCCCTCAGGAAGGTTATTTTACACAGCAAGAGCTGATACGTTTAAGTATTATCTTCATATAATATTGTATGTGTGTCTTTCATGGCCGTGGTTATAATTGTTTATCAAAAACTAGCCTGCATTGTAACTTGCTTTAGCTAGGGTTAGGGTTACCCATATCCCTAAAAGAAAATTACCCAGGACAGCAATAGAAAATGTGATCCATCGTGTATGTTTGTTTGTATGTGTGTATGTATATGTGTAACTGTCCAGTCATTGAACCATTCCTTTCTCTTTTCCCATTTTTGCTTTCTTGTCTCATGACTGTATGCAGTTCAGAAAAATTACCTGCCTTTTTTATTTCGTCCTTTATTAGCTTAATCCGCTCAGTAAAGAATCACATGAAATCGTGTGCTGAATGGAGAGAACTACGATTAATCTACTGCTGTTGCGTTAGCTGTTCTACCGTATCAAATAAATATTTTCGGTTATTTTTATTAAGACTAATCACTTTGGAAAAGTAATTTTTTTTGCGAACCTATGAGCCTCTATATTTCAGCAAGCTATCGCACTAGGCCTGACGGAAAACCTGGAGTTTAGTTTCTTACCATTTACGCTCAAGATGTCTACTTAACAATTTAAACGTGTTTCGTCCGTAAACCGCGAAGTGTGCCGCTTTGGACGAGTTTTAAGTTTCAACGGCACTATAGAGTTTAGGGAATTTAAAAGTACCGTGTTAAAATCGTTTGTGAGCTTATCGATTGAACCAATGAAAGACGGAAAGGCAGCTGTTGTGAAAGGCAGTAGTTCAGAAAGTGCAGCAGCGGTTGATGAGTTAATATCACGGCTCTTAAAGCGTTGTTTGTGGTCAATAAGACCACACTGAGCTAGGACTTCAAATGTTATAAGATTATGATCAGACATAGCGTTAGTATAGGGCAAAATTGTGACATTTGAGGCAGTTTGGCCACGGGTTAACACTAAGTCTAGGATATTACCATTCCGGTGTGTCGCTGCTTCTATTATTTGTGTAAAACTAAATGCATCGATCATTGATTGAAATGCTACAGTAAGTGGTTCCAATGGGGAGTTCATGTGCACTTTGAAGTCACCTATCATTAATATATTATCTGCATGAATTATTAAATCAGCCATAATTTCAGGGAATTCATCTAGGAATCCAGAGTATGGACCGGTAGGACGGTAAATAATTACCACATCGAATGGTGGTGAGGACTTAAATTGCATAATGAGAGCCTCAAATGTCTTGAATGTGTGATTATTGCTTGTGCTAAGTTTAAGATCAGATTCTGAAATTAGGGTGACACCTCCCCCTTTTTTACAAGGATGGGCAACGTGTGAGCCCACAAAGTTTGGGGGTGAGGCCTTATTTAGTGTTAAAAATTCATTTGGTTTTAACCAGGTTTCACAGAGATCAAGCACTTTAAAACTGATTTGTAATAAGATCATTAACAAGAATTGCTTTTGAGGGGAGTGACCTAATATTTATGAAGCCGAATTTAAACTGGGAAATATTTCCTGAACTATTCTGAGTCTTCATGTTGGTAGTACTAATATTGACAAGATTTTGATGGGTGAGGCTTGGTTTGTATTTTGAGTAATTAAAACCGGTCGCAATGTTAGTAATGTAGGAATTCGATTGTTGACGGCTACAGTGCACATGTTAATATTCATACTCTGCCTAGGTACTATGTCACTAATCCAACCGGTTAAGGGTTAGGGCTACTTTCCTTAACCAACACCACCTCAGCAGAAATCTTATCTCTAGGGGATTCAGCATTAGTTATTGAAACAGCGTGTGGATTGCAGTGACCTAGACTAAGTATGCTACGTGTGTAGCAGCAGTCCAGCCTAGTGCCAGTTAACTCTAGCCTTAACGACTCCACACTGGTTCTAGCAGGCTCGATACTCGCCTGTGACCCGACATGTGAGAAGTCATGGAAGGCTCAAACAGTAATCTATGTTTCTAGAAAGAGTGATGGCGCCTTCCTAGTTAGGGTGAAGGCCATCCATCTTTAGCAGGTCGGGCCGGCCCTAGAAAGAGGGCCAATTATCTACAAACTGGAAACCCTGCTCTATACAGAAACTAGCCATCCACCAGTTAAATGATAATCTGCTAAACCTTTAAGGGTTAAGGGGTGCTTGGCTGAAAAAATATTTCACAGGGGGTACATCACTGAAAAAAGGTTGAGAATCATTGCTCTAAATGTTCCATGTTATTCCTAAATGGGGGTACGTGAAGGCACTTCTGGAGGTAGATTTTAACAAGATGTCTGCAGGTATCATCAAATCTAATTTAATGCTTTTTACTGCCGGCACAAACAATGTTGTTGTTGTTTTTTTTCAAATTCAGAACAAATTGACTGCAATAAGAAGCAAGGACTACATTTGGTTATTTAATGACTTTGTTTTAATTCCTTTTTTTTTCACCCTATTTTTTTCACCCAGGAATGAATGGTTGGGGTGTGCTCTAATATGTCAAAAAGGGCTATATTATATTCTTGAAAAAGGTTGAGAATCACTACATAAAGAAATGCTAGCATAAAACACACAGGTCAGCATTTTCTTTGAAAAATCACCACAGGTTGTCAGTGTATGTACAATGTACAATGGCAGCTCTCTGGCTTTAGCCACAGGGGGCCAAGTGTTAGTTCATTCATAAGGTCTGTTAAATGGGAAACATAAGGAGATGGTTTTAATGGACATTATAACAAACATAAAAAGAAGACGATTTGGCCACAACAGCTTTTGCAGACAAACGTAATGAAATGAACAAAAAAAAGTTGCATTAACATTGCCATATAAACTCTGTATAACAGCCCTTTCAAAACAAGTAGTGAGGATTTCACATTCCAAACCACAGGATGGTTCCATAATTGAGTGTGTCTGTATGTTGTTCTTGACAATGCATCTACATCTTAGATTTTGATTCAACTGAGACGCATTAGTCCAAGAACATTGAAAAAAAATTGACCCCCCCCCCCCCCCCACAAAATACTGGTTGAGCAAATACAAAAGACCCCTTGGCGTAAACAATACAATACTACACTTAAGTTTCTGATTGGAGGTTGTTTTGAAAACAAGATTCAAGAGTTTTATTGTCATATGCATAAAAATACCACACAAATAAATTCTGTTCACTTCCCCGGGCGGACTACATTCCATAATCAAGCAACAAATAAAGTAGGCATTAATAATAGATCTACAAAGGGCAGTAATAATTAACCACCAATACAAACAATAGAATTACATTCTGAGCCTATTATGGAATAGATGGAGTGGAAGAAACTGCGCACATATGAGGATGATAGGCAAAATATCATCCAGTGCAAAATATTATGTACTGTATTTAGCAGCTTTCCTGCACTGTCACCTGAAGGTAAAACATTTCAAATATACGAAGAAACAAAACTGCTGTTTTTCAGAGATTGCTCTTGTATTGTCATTTAACGAACTGGAAAGGGGATAAGGGGCAAACAAGGTAATCGGGTAGATAAGAAAAAGAAATCGAGGCATACGTTTTCAAAATAAACTGACTAAAAAAAAGAATTGACTTTTGAAGCTTAGAATTTACTCATGCTCTCCTTAGACCTTGCACTGCAAGAAGTGGTTGTAAATGACTGAAGGCATTTATGGAAGATTTAAACAGAACAAGACAATATTGATCATCATAGCAATACTTTATAAATACTTTTAGTGACATGGATAATTTGTAAGTCTCTCATTTAGTTGAACTTTGAATTCTGTTGTACTCTTTTCTGCATGTGCTTTTGGTTAATAAATCTTTTGTACAATCATTTTTTGTTTCTCAATCTGTCTAGGGTCCACACTCTACGCCCATATACCAGGAAGCTGCCCTGACAATAAGTTAACTATCAACAAATATTTTTGAGAAAAAAAAAATCAAAATAAAGTGTCAGATCTGTTCTCAAAAACAAATAATTATAAATAAATGTGTCCACAGCAAAAATATTCAACATAAAGCATAATATTTTGTAATTACAGTAGAGAACCATTTATCCATCCATTTTCTTAGAGCTTGCTGGGCCATAAGCGGGGCCAGCCAGTTGCAAGGCACACAGAGACGAACAACATTCATTCACACACCTAAGGACAATTTAGTATGTCCAATTCACTTGCCATGCATGTTTTGGAGTGTGGGAGGAAACTGGAGTGCCCGTAGGGAACCCTTTCGGGCTCGGGGAAGACATGCATACTCCACACAGGAAGGCCGAACTCTGGTCCTTTTAGCTGTGAGGCAGACGTGCTATTCACCACCCCACTGAGCTGCCCTTAAGGTAGAGCTCAATTGACAATAAAGAATTATTAACTTAATCATGAATAGATATTTGTCCACAAAACAAAAAAATCCACATTAAGTGACAGACCAGCAGAAAGAGCCTCTTGCTGCTTGTTGGAGCAGGAGACGTTTTGTCCACAGATAAACATTAAACTTAAAGTGTCCTCTTTTGGGATTAAAGTAGAGTTATGTATATAAAAATAGGTCATTAACTTAATTATTAATAAATATTTAACCATTAAAATAATCAACATAAAGTGTCAGACAGGTTTCGCAAAATTAAATAACTATCCACAGAAAACAATTCAATTTAAAGTGTCCTCTTGTGGGATCATAGTAGAGATGTGTTCACAAAAAATAAATCACTAACTTGACAAGTAATGAGAGGTGGTACAGGACAAGTTGGGTCGGACCATTCTTGTATCAGGGAGAATCTGGCTTTCTAACATAAACAAATTGAAAAATCTTCTATCGTTTATCTTACTATCTTTTCCGCACTATAAGGCGCACCCAAAAGCCTGATTTTTATTTAAAAAGCTGACAGTGCGCCTTATATATGGATCATATCATATGTTGACTGCACAAACTATAGTTTATGCCTAAAAAATCCAGTTCAAACCAACCTGGCCTGAGGGTATTAAAGCCAACACGGCCCGGCGCGATCAATTAAATTGATTTGCAGGCCAAACACGATTTTTTTTTTTTTTGAGGACTTAAGAGTGTGTGGCCCCACACTCATGTTTGTCGTTTAAATTTCCCTGACTTTCATTTATTCGTAACTTTTTTGTGCTCCATATCATAACAGTGGGTCAAAAATATATAATGCACAACGAGGAAAAAATTAAAAAGACAGCGGCACCAGCCTTCACCCGCGCTTGGCTGTTTTTAATACATTCCCTTGAGTAAAACACCATCTAGTAGCTCTATAACGCATCTCTATCTAGTGGATGCAAAATGCAACCCCAGCCAGTACTATGGTTTCAACTCTATGTGCGCCTTATAATCCGGTGCGCCTTAAATATGGCGTCTTTTAGAAACTCGGCCATTCATTGAGAGTGCGCCTTTTAGTGCTGAAAATAGGGTAATCCAGAGTGTTGTTTTATGAATTTATATTTTCTTGTAACATTTAATTATTTCAATAATTACTTTTAAAGTGTTATTTATGTTTGTTTGTTTTATTTAAAATCTCGAGTACCCCCTGGAGTTCCTTCAATTACCCCTAGGGGTACACGTGTCCCCGATTTGAGAACCACTGATTTGGAGTACAGGAGGTCCTCGGATTACGACGGTCTCAACTTACAATGTTTTGAAGTTACAAACCCGCCCAGCAAACAATTGGGCATCACCATGGAAGTTAAATCAGATATTATTAAGCGGTCTAAAAACGCTTAACCCCAACTACAAGTTGTTGCACCCAAGAGACACCGTACGAGTGCTATGTTCCGTTTTTGGCTTTTAAGAACGACGCACACTGGGGTGAAAATGGCTGTCGCGCTTTTTCCGGTTGCACGGCCCCTCAAAACAATCGGTATCTACAAAGTAAAACGTGGTGCAAAAACAAAGTTTATCAGACAAAACAGGGGCAAAAAGGGAAAGAGCAAAAGTACAATGGTCCCCAACCCCCGGTCCGTGGATCAACTGGTACCGGGCCGCGTGGGCTGCACCTGAAATAATGTTTTGGAGATGGTTTAGTTTAATGGTACGTGCACATCGAACGGGAACGAGGCGAAAAAGTGGAGAGTTTTGTATTGTAGCCAATGGAGTTTGCGACTGGGCGCGAATGCACGTCGGGCGACGTGATGGACATGAATGGCACGACGCGAATGGCCGTGCGCGGTCACGAGAAGCGAAATTTCGCCTTTCCCGTGAATTTTTTTTTTTTTTCACGTTTTCCGCGTTTTGCGTCGCGACAGCCAATCAACTTCTGCAGCATTCAACGGCTCACGCGGGTGGCAGGAATGAATCATGGCGACCGCTTTGCGGTAGCCGAAAGCGATCCAACACGGCCAGCTGAGCTTTCAATACAAAACGGAGCCAAGCAAGAGCACACACCTGGCTTGTAGAAAGGCGGAAGCGAGAACTCGGGACAACTGGTATGTGCAGCGCATTTACTTCACTTAACAGCTGTTGAACCGTATTTACTGTGCTAAGCTAACGATAGCGCAGAATTGTCAGCACAATAATTAGCACGGTCTCGGCCACTTGATTGCGACATTGCGACTTATTTTTTGGCAGGCAGTATTGCCGCAAAGAATAAATGTGCTCTCGGTGAAAGTATTGGCTCTGTCACATCCCAGAAAAGTGAAAGTTCTTAGCAATGCTCTTCTTTCCGAATCTAAGTGCACAGCAACAAAAGTGTACAAAAAGTACAACAGTGACAGAAAGCCCCGCGAATGAGCATAACAGTTCATACGTTTGTGATGTGGTTTTTAGAGCAGCCAGCCCCACCCCCGGTCCGCAATATAAATTTAAGGCGTTGACCGGTCCGCGGTGATCAAAGGGTTAGGGACCACTGCTTTACAGTACAGTATGTATAGAGTGGCCTATTGATTTCATGTATTTTTTGTTGAATTATTTTTTTAGCTATTATTTGTATTGTGTTCCCACTAACACTGAAATTCAGGTTACACCACATCTTAAGAACGGATCCACGTCGTAGATTGAGGACCTCCTGTATATTATTTCAGTATCGTGAATCATGATTTACAGAGGTTAGGTTTATATCTCTCAGCGAATTTCGTCATGATGGGTTTTGCTTAAATTTTTTTGTTCATGGTTCTGACCACATACTGAATGTAGATAAATCTTTGAGTACCTTTTGTACTTTCTGATAGAAAATGCAGTTTTTCATGCTCAAAGTACATTGTATACATGTATAATACCAATGGAAGGAATATTGAGGACCTACTGGAGTCACAGTCTGGTTGATAGACTGTTCTCTTTAAGCTTGTTTTTTATTTTGAAGAAAAAGAAGAAGTGATTTTGAAGCTAGATAATACTTTATGTACAGCACATAATGATAGGTACTTCCAAGTTGAAATTCTGGTGTCACCTTCTTATCAAGTCATAAATATGACACAGGAAAATGCCTTAAATATCATGAGTAACTAATAATGTGTTATCAGCATTACTGATCCTAAAGCTTACTATGTTGGTGATGTAACATGTTTTTAAAACTTGTAAAAGACTATTTTTATACCTTTCTTTTTTTTAAAGAGTGTTAGGGCCCCATTTCCATGCTCAGGTGCAGATCTGGTGCAGTATGCAGATTAAATGTGAGGCTTCGTGGATTTTTCTGTCTTTCGGTAATTTACTGGTGGCACGGTGGAAGACTTGTGAGCATGTCTGCTGCTCACAGTTCATTGATCCTAGGTTCAATTCCTGCTTGCCCCGGCCTTCCTGAGAGGAGGTTGCATGTTTTCCGTGTGTTTCTTCTTTGGAAACTCCAATCCAAAAGATACTTTTCCATTCACTTTTGGTAAATGTAGCTTTGGCAAGGAGGATTTGATATCATGAGATGGTTAAGGTTATGGTTAAATCACTGCCCATCTACACCTCCCGGTTTCCAGCTAATCTCCTCCCTCCTGCTCCACAACCAGCAAGAGGCTCTTTCTGCTGCCTCCCCCAACCTGTGAGCTGCTGTTTTTCTTTCCCTCCCCATCATTCCTATGGCTGCGAGCATCCTCCACACTGACTGGATAGGGAATCCTCTACAGCCGACCTAGACTGGGAACAACCAAGCCTGCCATCCTTTGTCCCTGCAGTCATGTAAGAGATCCTGGTATTTTATGTTCTTTCTCTCTAACGCCTCTTCCCAAGGGACGGTAAGTTAAATGCGGACAATCTTTTCCTATTCAGACCAGATTACCAACCTCGGGGTTGTATGGACAACTGGAGAAAATGGCAGTTTTCCCCCAGGTCTACCTTCATTTCGCATGATTGGACCTGTCGTTGCAGGTTGCTTCTTGTTGTTGCTTTGGTTGGTGGCTTTTATCCTTCCCGAACAAACTTGATCAATGGTAATGTCTTCCCATGAGGTTGTCGTTTCTTGCGTCGCTCCTGGTCCAAGCTGTTAGCAAGTGTCATGAGCAGGTTGTCATGACGCCACCTGTATCTTCCTTGGACGAGTGCTGTTTTACACCCTGACAGGATGCGCCATGACCCCCATCTCTCCAACAAAACTTGCACAATGGGTCCTTCCTCAAGCCCCACTTGTGAAAGTTGGTCATGTCCGTCGTGTGTCATACACCCATCTTAAAAGGAAAGATGTGGAAAGGTTCCACAGGTCTCCCCATGTTATCTTCCTCTTGGGTATGTTCCACTTGGTCCATGCTCCCAGAGACGCTCCTTCCTCAACCTTCCTCCTCAAAGTTCTGAGTCCTTGTCTTCCTGTGCATGGTTGTTCCATAATGTCATGCAGCTTCAACATACTTTCAACTCGTGCAACTGCTTGACTGTGTTTTTCAACTTACCTTTCCTGATCACCATTGTCATTGGCATTGTCACATATATATATATATATATATATATATATATATATATATATATATATATATATATATATATATATATATATATAATTATCCCATGCACACTGTTGTAAAATTGTGATAGCCATTTAGACACTGACTCCTACAGCCCCACCCCTCACACCTCTCCTCCTTTGTTCCTGCCATGCAAGAGTGCTATTAAAATGTGTTAAGTGATGACGCTTATATTTTGTTCAGTGACATGATCTGTACGGAAACCGTATATTTCAGATGAATTTTCCTACACCTTTGCAACATTTATGAATTATATATGATTCCATCCATGTACACACAAAGTAAAGCCTTAGTGTGTTCAACTCTGCTTATCACCTCACCACCAATCCACCAAAATCACATGAAATCGACATGTGCCCTAAATGAAACCATCTTTTCGGCAGTCTGCTTGTGGTAACCAAATTAACAGATGTTCCACTACACTCGCCGGAACATCCAGTGGGAATTAGCAGGTCTACCAAACTGACAACCACGCTGAACTAGACTTGCACTGGAACTAACTAGACATGCAACTAAACTTGCACTAACCTCAACCCTAACCCTTGAAATTTAAGATGCACCTGTTTTTGTTTTTTGTTTTTTCTACTTTCTGTGACCAAAGTATCTGTGCGTCAGGGACGCAGCAACCATATGTTCACCCGTACACCCAAACTGGTGCAACACCACTCCAAACAAGATAGACTAGACCTGCGCTGATGCTAAAAGGATGATCCAAACTTTTTTTTTTTTTTTTTTACATAATTACTAGTGCATTAACGCCAAATTACCAAATTTGGGCCTCTAGACTTTCATATTTTACGTTTAGATATTTGTTCTTCCTTTGGTTCTCTTCATTACAGAAATTTAGGTTTTGCCGCACTTTGGAATCAGGACTGCATTCTTCTGTATTTGTCTTGACACTCTTAAACTCTACTGCAATTGGTTTAAGTGTATGAAAAAGTCATCCGTGTATTGAGCCCTTGTCTCTCAGTACAGTGGTACATCTACTTACAAGTGCCTCTTGTTATGAAATATTTAGCTTACGAAGTGCCTTGGCGTAAAATATTGTATCGATTAATGAAAAAAAAATTAAGGTACAAAAGATGACATTGTTGGCATTTAATATGAGACACAAGACACCTGCGCTCGCATGATATCTGTCATATTTGTGGCAGTTTGTGATGTGTTTTTATATTTTATTAATCGGTGGGCTTGCCCACAGTCGAGATAGTATTTTTTTTTGCATTGATGTTTACTGAGGTCTTCCACTTTTCATCCTTCCTCGTTTCATCCACACTTCTGACAATTTACAACGTGGAAAGAACAAACATAAAATTGACATTAGCTATGGCTAACATTGTACATATCCACATAAAAACACTTTTGTAACATACCACTTTGGGCTGTCGCGTATGACACTTGCATTATTAGCACGTTGTTAGCACTTAAGCAATGACATCATACAGGAAACACTTTGCATGGCCTCAAACTAAACTTAAGTAAACTTACATGGTCAAAGTAATTCAGAAAATAATTATTATTGTTCCTGAGGATTTGTAAATGATCACTGGAAATGTAAAATAAGAACATAAAAATTAAACATCCTAAATAGTTGTCTCTCTCTGCAGTCACCAGTGCAACACACTAGTACCATCTCAAAGCAAACAAACATTCAAATTGTCAACTGCTACAATTAAAATGATTAATGTGAAGTGTTCAGAAGCGTTAATTATCCCCTCTGTAAGTCATCACCTTAACATGGTGGAGCTGTTTGCATGTTCCAGTGATCGTAGGAGCTAAGTTGTTGGGGGCCTTATGTTCCTAGTAGGATCACCCATGGCAAACAGGTCCGAGGTGAGGTTCCAGACTAAACACGGCTCACAAGATCCCATATGACAAACAAAATAAATTGATTTACGTTTCCCTTGCCCGGACGCGGGTCACGGGACCCCCCTCTAGAGCCAGGCCTGGAGGTGGGGCTCGTTGGCGAGCGCCTGGTGGCCGGGCCTATACCCATGGGGCCCGGCCGGGCTCAGCCCAAAGAGATGACGTGGGTCCCCCCTCACATGGCCTCACCACCTGTGGGAGGGGCCATAGAGGTCAGGTGCAAAGTGAGCTGGGCAGCGGCCAAAGGCGCAGACCTTGGCGCATCGATCCCCGGCAAGAGAAGAGAGCTTTTGGGACATGGAATGTCACCTCTCTGGCGGGGAAGGAGCCTGAATTGGTGTGCGAGACTGAGAAGTTCCGACTAGCTATTGTCGGACTCGCCTCCACACACAGCTTGGGCTCTGATACCAGTCCTCTCGGGAGGGGTTGGACTCTCTTCCACTCTGGAGTTGCCAGCGGTGAGAGGCGCAGAGCTGGTGTGGGCATTCTTTTTGCCCCCCAGCTTACCGCCTGTACATTGGTGTTTACCCCAGTGGACGAGAGGGTAGCCTCCCTCCGCCTTCGGGTGGGGGGACGGGTCCTGACTGTGGTTTGTGTCTATGGGCCAAACAGCAGTTCAGAGTACCCACCCTTTTTGGAGTCCTTGGAGGATGTGCTGGAGAGCGCTCCCTCTGGGGACTCCCTCGTTCTGCTGGGGGACTTCAATGCTCACGTGAGCAATGACAGTGAGACCTGGAGGGGCGTGATAGGAAGAAACGGCCCCCACCGAGCGGTACGTTGTTGTTGGACTTCTGTGCTCGTCACAGCTTGTCCATAACAAACACTATTTTCAAACATAGGGGTGTCCAAATGTGCACTTGGCATCAGGACGCCCTAGGCCGCAGTTTGATGATCGACTTTGTGTTTGTATCATCGGATTTGCTGCTGCATGTTTTGGACACACGGGTGAATAGAGGGGCGGAGCTGTCAACTGATCACCACCTGGTGGTGTGTTGTCTCCGATGGTGGGGGAGTGTTTTATTGAAAGGATCGGTGCTGGTCGGCGCTCAGGAGACAAAGACGACGCTCAACAAAAGACCAACATTCCCAAATGCTATTTTGCCCAAATAACTGGCATATTTATTTTGACCAAATGCAAGTTCTCAAAATACAGTTGACATTGCGTGAAATCATCATATGAGCCTCTTACCTATGCCGAGAAGGTGGAGAGCCAACACCCAGGCAGAGCTCCGCTTGTCAACCAGCTGGGCGTTCGTACGCAACCCGCAGCAGACTCTACCTGTTTGTACTCTGCGTCTCTCTTTTGTACTTTTTCAGTTGCGTGCGCGAGGAAGGGCAGGTGGCCTACCCGTCCGCCCTGGCGCCGCAACACCTGTTTCCTGATTTGTTATTGACACTTAAGTGTGTCCTTCAGGCTCTGAAAAGCAACTTACTCAATAATGTTCTCCTTTGATGAAAACATCTAATACAATAATAACTGTCAACCTCCCACAACAATGTTCTTCTTTGGTATGAAAACAAGATAGTAAAATGGTCAAAACGTCCTGACCAAAAACAAGTTATTGAAAAACAACTTCTATAACCATGGTTGCACAATATATTCAGGTTTTCAACGGCTATGGGGAGCATCACTAATTACTATTTCTCTCAGGGAGGATGCCGGCCAGACCTGGCAGACCCAAACATATTGTAAGGGTCTGCTGGGAACGTCTGGCAGAGTCCCCTGTCAGAAAGAGTTTCAACTTCGACCTCTGGCAGAATTTCTCCCACGTTCCGGGGGATGCGGGTGACATTGAGTCCGAGTGGACCATGTTTCGCGCCTCCATTGTCGAGGCGGCTGATCGGAGTTGTGGCCATAAGGTGGTCGGTGCCTGTCGTGGCGGCGATACCCGAACCCGCTAGTGAAGCTGAAGAACAAGCCCTATTGGGCCTTTTTGGCCTGTGGGACTCCAGAGGCAGCTGACAGGTACAGGCTGGCCAAGCGAAGTGCGGGTTTGGCGGTCGCCAAGGCAAAAACTCGGGTGTGGGAGGAATTTGGTGAGGCCATGGAAAACGACTTCCGGATAGCTTCAGAGAAATTCTGGTCCACCATTCGGCGTCTCAGAGGGGGGAAGCAGTGCACCATTGACACTGTGTGCAGTGGAGATGGGGCACTGCTGACCTCAACTCGGGATGTTGTGAACCTGTGGGCAGAATACTTCGAAGACCTCCTCAATTCCATTTTCACATCTTCCTTTCAGGAAGCAGAGTCTTCGAGATAAGATCCGCCTGAAGTTCCTGAAGGCTCTGGATGCTTGGGGCTGTCTTGGCTGAAACGCCTCTGCAACATCCCGTGGACATCGGGGACAGTGCCCCTGGAATGGCAGAATGGGGTGGTTGTCCCTGGTAAGGTCTATTCAGGGGTGCTGGAGAAGAGGGTCCATTAGGAAGTCGAGTCTCAGATTCAGGAGGAGCAGTGTGATTTTCGTCCTAGCGGTGGAACAGTGGACCAGCTCTACAGGGCGGGGTCCTCGAGGGTGCATGGGAGTTCACCCAACCAGTCTGCATGTGCTTTGTGGACTTGGAGAAGGCGTTCGACTGTGTCCCTCGGGGATCTCTGTGGGGGTGCATGGGCAGTATGGGGTACCGGACGCCTTGATACGGGCTGTTTGGTCCCTGTACAACCGATGTCAGAGCCTGGTCTGTATTTCCGGCAGTAAGTCAAATTCGTTTCCAGTGAGGGTTGGACTCCGCCATGGCTGCCTTTTGTCACCGATTCTGTTCATTACCTTTATGGACAGAATTTCTAGGTGCAGCCAAATCGTCGAGGGGGTCCGGTTTGGGAGCCTCAGCATTGCATCTTTTTTGTGGATGATGTGGTGCTGTTGGCTTCTTCAGGCCGTGACCTCCAACTCTCACTGGAGCGGTTCGCAGCCGAGTGTGAAGCGGCTGGGATGAAGATCAGCACCTCCAAATCTGAGACCATGGGCCTCGGTCAGAAAAGGGTGGAATGCCCTCTCCAGGTTGGGGATGAGGTCCTGCCCCAAGTGGAGGAGTTCAGGTATCTCGGGTTCTTGTTCACGAGTGAGGGTAGGATGGAGCGTGAAGTTGACAGACGGATTGGTGCAGCGTCTGGTGTCATGCGGGCTCTGCGCCTGTCTGTCGTGGTGAATAAAGAGATGAGCCGAAAGGGGAAGCTCTCTGTTTACCACTTGATCTACGTTTCTGCCCTCACCTATGGCCACGAGCTTTGGGTCATGACCAAAAGAACAAGATCCTGGATACAAGTGGCCGAAATGAGTTTCCTCCGCAGGGTGTCAGAGCTCTACCTTAGAGATAGGGTGGGAAGCTCGGTCATCCGGGAGGGGCTCAGCGTTGAGCCCCTGCTCCTTCGCGTTGAGAGGTGCCAGCAGAGGTTATTCAGGTATCTGGTTAGGATGCCCACGGACGCCTCCCCCTTGAGGTGTTTCAGGCATGTCCCACTGGAAGGAGGCCCCGGGGACGACCCAGGACACGCTGGAGGGACTATGTCTCTCGGTTGGCCTGGGAGCGCCTGGGGATCCTTCCGGAAGATCTGGATGAAGTGGCCGGGGAGAGAGAAGTCTGGGCTTCCTTGCTCGAGCTTCTGCCCCCGCACCTGACCCCAGAAAACAGCGGTAGAAGATGGATGGATAGATGGAAGCATTAATTATTACTCTTTACATGATGTTGTTTTGATTATTACACACTAATAATAAAATTCAAATATGTATTTGTTCCCGTTTTTGATGCATATCAATAATTATAAAATATCCATTAAAAGATTTTAGGATCATTATGGGGGTCTTGGAACGGATTACTAAAAGGGGCATGTAAAAAGCGTCTCTACTCATGAAAGACTCATGTTACGAAATTACATCCGGAACAAATTAATTTCAAACGTCGAGGTACCACTGTACTGTGTTTCCTTCTCAACCAAATCAGTCAATGAAGATGGATGCCCCACACTGAGAAGCCAAGTCAGGGTGAACTCTGCCTGGGAAATTCAGTTGGGAAAGGCTCTCATTCACTTTCCACCCTAATGGAGACACGTGGCATAGAAGATGGATAGAAAGAATAAAATAAATACAAATGGTGGTGCACTTTCAAATGAGTCTCAAGAGAAATGATTTTAAAACTGATTCTGTTATCTTTTGAATGTAAACACATAGCTGTTTGACAAAACATGTCAAACCCTACATGTCAAATCCAACATGTATATTTCACAATACAACGCTTACAATATTTTAAAAAAAGAGGGAGAAAATGTTGGATGTTAAAAAAAAAAATATATATATAAACTGACTACCAAAGTGCAATTGTTGTAAACTTCCCATTTCCCAATGATGTGACTTCTTATCTGTCTACCACAACATCTACAGGGAATAAAGTCACCAGAATGTTAGTTTAGTAGTAGTCCAACAATACATATTGGTACACCAGTGATATTTTTTTTTCCACTTCCTGGTTTGTAAATACTGTATCCAATAAGTAAAAGATTTGTACTGCTGATAAGCTGAAATCACTGCAGTCATAATTAGCAATATTGTGTCATTCCTCAATATTGTACAATTCTGTGGCTATACTACCTATGCCTAATATGACTGCACATAAATATGTACAGTGCAGTACTGACACACACAAAAATATTCGGATTCCGTTTATTTACTCAATGTACAATACACCTATCAGTGACATGCGGTGAGGTCCATGGTTGGTGAGGCACTGATTCCTTTCGTGTCAGATTTACAAATATATAAACCAAAAATGGTAGCTTATTCAATTGGCTACTGGTTATTTCATATTTCATCAGCATTCTTCACAAAACACGCACACACACACACACACACACACACACGGTATATATTACAGATATGTCAAGGTAAAAAAAAAACCTGCATTTGCTCTACACCACAGGTGTCGAACTCCAGTCCTCGAGAGCCGGTATCCTGCAGATTTTCGGGGTTTCTCTCCTAAACACGCCTGATTAGGATCATTTTCAAGCTCCCCCAGATCTTACTAATGAGCTAATCATTTGAATCAATTGTGTAAGATATAATGGTCATAATAAGCAGCGGCGCATCACTAATGTGTTGGCTGTCGTAATTCTATAATCCATACAACATAAATGAGAGTATAGAGTCGTGTACAAAACCACAGATTTCAATTTTGACCTTCAGTGAAATATTCAGTTGTTTTTAAAACTTTTATTCTGACACTTAAATTAATTTAATACAGATTGCTTAATGAAAAGCATGAAAAGAAAAAACAAAGAATATTTAATTTAAGGCCTTGGATATGACCCCGTGGGTTATCCAGGGTTAAATATTCTATTGTATTAATCTTAGTCTAATCTCTTTTTTTATAAGATTGAAATTAAAACTGTTTGTGTCTTACCTTTATTTGTAGATGGTCCATGTAAAATATCTCGTGTTAGTCCAGACATTGTCACAAGTTGAGAACAAACGGCAGGGAAAGTGGTAAAGATGGTTTTTTGAAGGATAACCACATATAGCCATTCTCGTCGGGTGTACCACTCCGTTTGAAAAGAGCGTGTTATCTTCTGTCCCGTAGTTTGAAGCAAACCTTAGCTCTGGCGTTGGTCTACCTGTGTTAATCACGTCCACTTTTGACCGAAAGACCAGTTTTGAGAAATTTTTAAGCTTAGATATAAACTCCTCTTCCATTTTGGCAGTCCGACGCCGCAAAATACAAAATCAATAGCACTTGACTCGCTTGGTGCCTCTGCGTAGAAGAATAGCGTAACAAGTATCTGCTCACATATGTCCTCTTCATTGCGGCAGAGAACTATCTGCCTCACCCTGTGCCTTTTCACTGCGGTTTTATTTCCCATCAGCAAAATTAAATATGTCACTAACAAACATTAAACTTTATTGGTTAAAGACATTAGCCAGACTGTGGAACATAAGGTAAAAAAAACGTATCTGCAAACATTAGATTGGCGACAAGCAGATATACGGCAAGCAGCACGCACCAGTTGCACGTATCAACCCAGTTCGTGATGATTGCGCATTCAGAGGTGAAGCTTGACTCGTCGCTGCCTCACCTCTCATTTCATCCCTGTATTGGAACAGGAAATAGGCAAATTCAGCGATTTTAACCACACAAAGGTTAAAAGAGGCTCTGCCTCACCTGACCGCACGTCCCTGACACCTATTAAACCTGTACAATTAGTACAATCTGGCCTGCCTGTAGAACTGGAGTTTTTACTGCTGTAGGGAATGAAGGCATTAATCATCAAATACCTAATTCACTGTTGAAGAAGTGAGGACCTTCAAACAAATGTAGAGGAACATAAGAATATTTGCTTTTTTTCTAACTGAAGAATGCACAAATCACACACAGCATGTCCTTCAGTGTTTTAGTGTTGTTTTTAACCCTGGTGGCCCTTGTTTATCATGGTCACAACAGCCCCTGGTGAGCTGCACAACCTCTTGCACAGAATGTTAAATAATAGTGCTTATTGTATTGTAGTAGAGATGCATCAGCAGGCACAGTGTGCATTAATGGTCGCTTGCTACTGCAAAGACTCTGCTCTCTAATTAGAAGACTACCTCATTAACAAATGCTTATGTGTGTATATGGTACAGCTTATAAGGCATATACTATACACAGAGGACTGTAACATTACACACAGGTGACAACACTTTGTATACTCTGACGATATGTTGGTATGAGAAACACTTGATTTGTGTCTAAACTGTGCATGTTTGTATTGATTTTCTCAAACAAGCACCCTAAATTGAGGGTTGGATTTGGCTATCTATTTCCTGTAAAAGTGCTGAGATGAAAAATAATTTGATGAACTAAAGATACATTTTTGGGGATGTTTTTTTTTTTTTTTATATATATAAGGGGCGTAAGTGTGTGAAATAAGGAGGTCACAATTTCTGCTGAAGACAATTTTTTGGGACTGTAAACATTTTAGACATGTATCCTTTTATTCACAAGTTTTTTGTTTCTCTTCTTGGGTATCCCACAAGGTTATACAACATTACTGCATGCATAGTATGGTAGCATATAAGATATTATTTCTATGCATAATGTTATGGGTTTGATATGTGTAATTACAATGTGATATTGTAATGTGTAATCACCATCTCTTTCTTGACAGGAGTTTAACAATGATAAATGCACTCCCCCTAAATTGTGATGGAACAGTGAGGCTTTTTTTTACTTGTATTAAAAGACGAATATTAGAAAAGAAATAAAGGAGGCAAAAGCTCAAGATATCAAATGTGATTTGCAGGCATTGCTGTCCATTTGGACCAGATACAAAACCTAGATGGTGTATAAGATATCCTGTGATTGTATAAATGTACAACAGTAAAGTTAAAAACAGGTTTACACAAAAATCAGTCACTTTTTAATTATGTAAATGAAATCAAAAGTTATTGAAATTAATATTATAGTCATAATTAAGACCTTAAAACATGCCACAGTGATGGGTTTTTATTTTTTTACTTATTATTTTTTAATTACATCCTTTAGATCAGAGGTCCCCAACTGCCAGTCCATGGCCTTGTGCCGGTGTTGATGTTACATTTTGTAGTGAAGAAGGATGGTGTGACGTATTTGAGAGCAGTCACTATTTGTGACACACGTTGTTCTGTCGCTGTGAATCGTCGTGAAAGGTGAGCTCATATTTTATATGCACATTACATTCAACATTCGCGATAAATACAGCATGAAATACAGTACAGTGGGCCCCCGGTTTACGAATTCCCTGTTTTACGTATTATTCATCTGACGACGTGGACCGTGGCCTTTTTATGTCCCCTTTTTACGCATAAACCTTTCGTCTTAAGAACCATCCAACATGAAGGTCAGTGTGTGTCTGCACTATTGTTCTCGCTTTGCTGCATCAACAAAAACAACTTTTCTCGCATATCACGGAAATGCTGATATGCTACTGGTCAATTAAGGCAGTCACAGTCACGGTCACAGTCACGGTCTCAGTCACGGAGATGCCGATATGCTATTGGTCGATTTAAGGTCACAGTCACGGTCTCAGTCACAGAGATGCGGATATGCTATTGGCCGGCGTCACGTCAGTCACAGAAATGCCGATATGCTATTGGCCGAACGCCCTCATCGAGCTGGTCGGTATGTTGTGAAGACTTTGCAAACTTTAACTGATAGACATGGCTTCTAAAATTGCAAGTGCCGGTAAAGGAAAAAGTAAGAGGATGATGACAATAGAAAGGAAGCAGGAGATAATAAAAAAATATGGAGGCGGCGCACGCATAGTTAACCTTGCTAGTGAGTATGGCCATAACCGCTCAGCAATCTTCTAAGGGCAAGACTTTCCTTGCCAGGGAACGGCCCTCGGTCAACAACAAAATGGAGAGACTTCTTCTATTATGGATTAAAGAGAAGGAAATCGCCGGTTATATTTTCTCGTT
The DNA here is from genome assembly GCF_059441005.1 of Hippichthys cyanospilos. NCBI lineage: Eukaryota > Metazoa > Chordata > Actinopteri > Syngnathiformes > Syngnathidae > Hippichthys > Hippichthys cyanospilos. Next base: position 1,218,369 of record NC_142385.1, read on the forward strand.
TAAAAAAAGTTCTCGTTTAAGAAATAAATAAATAAATTCTGCGGGTTCATCTCTGCTCCCATCCGCCTCCACCCACCACCAGCTAAAGTCACGTCGCCCCAAAGGTAAATGTCATTTTTTCTTTGTATAGTTATGTTGTTTAATTTAACTGTACAGTAGATTATGTTACTCATTTTGAATTTCAAAATATCCAGGCTGAGTTGCTGCAGTGCTCAGTGATGCATCTCAAAAGCATATTTTACGAATACAATCGGACAAGTCGACTGTCACAGTGCATCACTTAGTCACCTCATTCTCTGCCTCACCACACCTGCTCAACCTTTGTGGCAATCAGTCCTGAACACCAGCAGCTGCAACTAATCACCTGCTCAGTATAATCTCCTCTCCAGAAGCCGCCAGATTGTCTCCAGGCCGAGCTTTCCAGCACTCCATTCTGTCTGTCCGCCTGTGCATCATCCTGCTGTCCCCGACTATCCGATAGCCTGCCAGTTATACTTGATCTCTTGTGCCTCGGCCCTGCCTGTGCCCGACTATCCGCGAGCCTGCCGACCTCATCTGCCTGCCCAAGCTTCCATCCCATCTGCTCCTCCTCATCTACTAACTGCCTGCCACACTCCGGCTCCGCTGGTCTTGAATGCCTCTCCACAGCGGCTTGCTTCCATCAGCTAACATGTCAGTTAGTATCCTCCAGTAAAACAAAAATTCTGTCACTGAACTTACCTGCTTGCGCGTGCTCTTGAATCCTCCATCTTGCAGCCATGACACCAAACACTATGTGAGTTTTTAACCTCCATCCATCCATTCCCTTAGCCGCTTATCTTCAACCTATTTCAGTTATTCTTCAATCTCTAGATTCGCCTGTAATTGGGACAATCTGTATTTAGCCTGCATACCACTACAACAAACCTCCTGTGACAGCCAACTTGCAACCAGAACATATGCAGTCTTTAACTTTTTTGACATTGTTGTTCAAAAATGTTTTTTTCCAATGGAGTCAATTATTTAAATAGTGGACAACGAATAAATAAGACACATTTCAAAATCTTGAGTGCACCCTCTTTTCAGTAATCATCATTGGACAGGCATCTTCATTAACGGCTGAAACTTGTACACCGGCTTAGGCTCCTTCCTTGCCAGGAATGTTGCATTCCACGCTTCTGGAGCCAGATTCCTTAGTTAGTGATTGGACCGCCAATTTCCATGTCCTCAGCCCCCACCCAGCTCGGACACAATTTCCATTCTCACAAGTTGTGCTTTTGGGAAAGTGCAGCTCTGACCACCAGGCACTCACGTTCAAGTCCATCCTCCAGGCATGAATCAAAAGGGGGCCCCAGAGACAGGTAAGGCAAAACCTTTTTCTTTATTTCTACTCATCGGAAGGGTCTTTTGAGTCATGCTTTGTCTGGTCTCTCACCTTGGACCAGTTTCTCGTAGGTGACCCTGCCAGGGGCATAAAGTCCCAGACAATTTAACTGGGACATACAAATCACCGACCACAATATATAAATATATACATATCTACATCTATATAAATCTATTTTTTAGGAGAAAGAATGAAAAAGCCATGACCACTTGCACTCTGCCAAGACGAATCAACAAAGCATCAACAATGCTTTGTTGTGACAAGAGGTCACAGCATTAGAGACACTGAGCAAATAGTTTTGTTTTTTTTAATTAATTTAAGATGGTGTCCGGTTAAACCCCATGAGAGGAATTGTAATTAGTGATGCTTCCCATAGCCGTTGAAAACCCAAATATATTGTGCAACCATGGTTATATATGCTGTTTTTCACTAACTTGTTTTTGGTCAGGACATTTGACCGCTTTACTGTCTTGTTCCCATAACAAAGAAGAACATTGTCGTGGGAAGTTGACAGATATTATTGTACAAGATGTTTTTGAGCAAGATGTTTTTCAGAGCCTGAAGGACACACTTAAGTGTCAATATCAAATCGGGAAACAGGTGTTGCGCCGCCAGGGCGGACGGGTAGGCCACCCGCCCTTCCTCGCGTACGCAACTAAAAAATACAAAAGAGAGATGCAGAGTACAAACAAGTAGAGTCTGCTGCGGGTTGCGTACGGACGCCCAGCCGGTTGACAAGCGGAGCTCTACTTGGGTGTTGGCTCTCCACCTTCTCGGCATAGGTAAGAGGCTCATATGATGATTTCACGCAATGTCAACTATTTGAGAACTTGCATTTGGTCAAAATAAATATGCCAGTTGTTTGGGCTAAATAGCATTTGGGAACGTTGGCCTTTTGTTGAGTGTTGTCTTTGTCTCCTGAGCGCCGACCGGCACCGATCCTTTCAGCAAAACATTTTTGGCGTTGTCGGCAGGATCGTGCGGGCTACGCGCAGGAGATCAAAACAGAATGCGTTGTTTTAGAAAGAGAAATAAGGGTGCGGAAGTGGCACCAGAGGAGGAGGTGGTGCCCGGGTGGGAAGGCACCACTTTCCGAGAAGTAGAAGCTGTCTTACGGGAGCGTGGGGGACGCCCTGGACCGTGGACAGGAGTGAATCCCGCCGCCACTCCGCTGGCATTGTGTGATATGTTGAAGCGGGTGGAAGTGAATGCTCGTGCTCCGCTGGGAGGCACGCTGCAGATGTTTTGGATGTGTGCGGAAGCTTGGAATCCCGCCGCCACTCCGCTGGCATTGTGTGATATGTTGAAGCGGGTGGAAGTGAATGCTCGTGCTCTGCTGGAAGGCACGCTGCAGATGTTGTGGAGGTGTGCGGAAGCTTGGAAAAATTGCGTGTTGGAATTGGATAAAGTTAGAAGCGCAGAAAATCAAAAGGGGCAAGAGGTTATCCAGTTAGAGGTTATAGTGAAAAAATTAAAGAAGAATTTGGCAAAAATGCAGAGTATAACGGAAAAAGTTGTAATGCATATTTCCCGAGTAGCGCGAAGAGGGCGAAAGAAGAAATTTTGTAAAATAGAACAAGCGCAAACCCGTTCATTTACTATTGGGCTATCAGCGCAGTGGAATTCGGAGGAGTGGAACGGGGATGTTTGGGGAGATGATGATTTGACTGCAGCCACTAACCTGTCGGCAACTAACACAGCTAGACAGGAGACCCAGATTAGCGGTGGAAGGCAGACACCAACAATTTGTGCCTGAGTTTACCACCATATTTTTGAGCCCAGACACCTGAGGTTTTCAGAGGCGGAGTTGACAACCAGGCAAGACCGTGGCCACGGCAGCAAGACCCTTTTCGGGACTGGGTCTCAGCTCCACATCTGAGTACTGAGGGTTGATAGGAAGCCAAAGGAGTGATGCCATTTGAAATGGTGTGCGCAAAAATGTGTCTTGTACGTGCTTAATAAAGTCCGCATATACGTTGTAAACTGCATGTTGCGTGATGTGGATCTGCGTGTGTATTTGTCAGTTTGCTGGTGTGTAACTGTTGGTGTGTTGCATGTTCATATGTTGGATTGTTGGAGATAGACAATATTGGTTGAAATGTGGCTAAAAGACATTGTTAGATCATGTTTTATTTAGTTTGTATAGTTGAAAGTCAAGGTGACAGATTTGAGATGGTTTCAAACCTGAGGTTTGTGGGCAGGAACTGGTCTATTCGCAGGGTTGATTTTCAGCACACAGGTGAAATGAGGAAAATGGAAAAATGTATTATGGGATCAGTTGAGATTGAATTAAAAATTAGGATGTTTTCGAATGTTAGATTAATTGGCAATGAATAATTAGTGGTTGAAATATAAATAAAATACACAAAGTTGATGTGTTATATGTGAGGCTATGCCAGGGGTGGATAGCTAGATGATGTTGAAGTGATTGTAGATGTTGTGTTTTCGTAGTTTAATAATATGTAGGCATGTTGTTGTATGATAGCCAGCTTGGGAGGCTGTGGTATGAAAATGAGAAGTGATTGTGAGTGTAAGCCTGTGAAGCTTGCTCTGTTGAAATGTTCACACAGTTTGCTGCATGTGTTGCTGTTATTGTTGTTGTCATAGTTGTGAGAATTGTCGTTGTTGCTAGAGTTGGTTTTGTTGTTGTTGCTGTTGTTGTTCTTCAAAGTGGAAAATATTTGAAATTGGCAAATTGATAGAGACCACTGAATTTGGTAGAACAAAGTTGAAGAAAAATTTCAAATAGCAAAATTGATAAAAGAGAAAAAGTTGAATTTGGAAGTGGCAACGGCCACTAAATGACTTGCAGAGAAAATAAGACAGCCAAGTGGACATCAAACAGGGCTGCTTGCGAGAATTGCAGCTAACGGGACAGGGCAGGGGCGCGGAGAGCAGGGGTGGCAATCAGGGGCCTCTGCCCCCCTTTTCTTTTTTTTTTTACAGCAATTGCGATTTATTTTATAATTTATTTTCCACTTTCTGAAGGCAGAAATGTGACCCTTCTCTGCCAACCACACTTGTATAGAGGTTTGCATGGATGCGTGATGGGGAGTTGTATTTCATGATCCAAGTGGTAAATTTTGCATGTTGAGACAGAGGGAGGCAGAGAGGGCAGAATTGTTTTTGTATACTGGCCCTGTTCAAAAAAAAAAAAAGGGGGAAAGGGGTACGCAAATGCTGAGGAAAGCCTGGCGCCTTACAAGATATGAATTTAGAAGGTGGAAGATCGATGCTTTATGTGTAATGGTTGTTTGGAGAGATTAGCATGATAGGATCAGATTTTATGGTAAAATAGATTCAACTGTGCAAAAGGAGGATGAACCAGTTGATATGTTAATTGTTTGTTATAGTATAGTTTGTAAGCGTTTTTTTTTTTTTTTTTTTTTTAAACAAATCGCATTATGGTAGATAATGGATAAACGGCTTGAACATATTGACAGCAACTGAGAAGGGTTGCAGGGCTGGATGGAATTATATTATAAACAAAAATGTAGACGTGAGTGATATCCAACACTCAGAGATTAGATAAATTGATTATTCAGCTGAGAGTGGAGTAGTAGAAGAAAAGAGTAGTCAATGGGCTGACTTGAAAGCTGTACACATGGTAATTATACAAGGAGGGCCGCAAGGACTCTGCATATTTACAGATTCGTGGTCAGTAGACCAGGGGCTTCTTATGTGGATGCCCACATGGCATGCCACAGGGTGGAAAATTCATTCGAAAGAAGTTTGGGTAAAACAGCCAGACGGTCCTCCCCGAGCAGCAGAAATTATAGCTCAAGGGCAAGATGCTACTGTGAGCGTCTTATATCCTAGAGTGGAAAAATGGATAAATGTACCGGTGCCAAAATGTTATACAAGAGAGAATTAATCATATGTTTGTAGTATGCACTATTTGTCGTAATACAGATGCCGTGGTGGTGTTTGCTGATTGGAAAACCATCATTGGAGAGGCGCCATAGCCGGACCAAGGAAGACTGAGGGCCCAAGAGGTGACAGTGTCTTCTGCTGGGTCACATGTATCCTTGTCCTTGGTGCCACGGTCCAACTTTGCTGCGCAATGACGGAGAGTGACAAATTGGAGCAGATCCAGCGGTTCCACATAAGATGGAAAAGCAGTACCCGGGACCGTACTCAAGGAAACTACACCTGTCCAGCTTACCACGCCTGCTACGTGGTAAACGTCACCAGCAATTATCAGATGTGGAAATGCAGAAAGTGCCTTGCAGGAAGGGACATCCCGGTGATGGAAGAAGGATGCAACTTAACCGTCACTACAGTGGTACCCATGTGCCACTTCAACAGGATGACCAGGGACTGCAATGAGCACAACGGGACGAGGTGGACAATTACCGTAGAAGAAACCCAGTTTTTCTATGACAACACTGAAATTTCGGGACGGAACACATTTTTGTATGTAATATGGGTGATACCTGGGAAACCTAATGCTACAAGAACACACATAGCACCAATATTGGACACCTGTACACACATGGCACAAGCTAGAACTAAGACCCGAGTGTACTGGGAAATAAAATTTCCCGATATACCACACTGCACACGAAAACGTAGAGCTTGGTATGATACTCTCTTAGGAGGAGCGGGAACACTGTATGGTGTGGCTAATGCTGCAGATAATGAAGTAACTAGAACAATGTTATTTAACACAGGGCAACATGCGTCAGAGGCTATACATCAGGTAGGGGTATGGCTTCCAAAAGCTATGGTAGGGCAATTGGAAAACACAAATGTTTGGAAAAAGGCATTTACATGGGAGTCAAAATTATGGAATGAAACGTATGATGCGTTAAATAATTTATCACATATAGGTAATTGGACAACCTGTGAATTGCAAATGATACATGCGGAAGCTCAAAAAGAGCGATTCCAGAGAATAATGACAACGGGAAATTATAACGAATGGAGACGGATTTGGAATATTAGTAGCGAATTTTGGTTACAGCTACACTCGGAGCGAACGAAGTGCAACAGTACGTATTGTACTGGGTATTGGACTCAGTACAATGTGTCTACTGTTATGACGATATGTAAGTATCAAGTATTACCAGTGATTACTGCTACAGGGTTTTGGTTTTTACATTTGGATGGAGAGTGGATAGATGTGGAAACAAATACGACTTATGAGATGAAAATGTGTGACGAAACAGACAGAGGAATGGCGTGTACATTACAACAGGGACACAGTAATCCATGTTTAACCGACTCAGAGGTCGTACTTTGTGATTGGACTAGGGAGCCACGAAGGGAGATGTTGTGGCAAATTGGACCACATGCTCTATGTGTGGCAACAATGCAAAATCATTCACAAGTACCATCGGTTCCTTTCGTTGGTTGCCTATATAATGTGCACCTATGGCATTGGGGAAACCAGACGTATCGTTTGACGAATTACTCTGTGTCTAATCGGCTGACACAAGTGCAATGGGATGTACTAAAGAATCCCTGGAACCTCTCACTGGAGCGTTTCAAATGCGCATTGGAACAGTCCACTGAAGTTCAGAAAATTATACAATCACATACGTCTAACATCTCCAAACTCATGGTGTCCACATTGGTAGCCAGCGGACGGGTACAACATGCTGCTAAAATAGTACAACAGTCCTCAGCCCATCACTGGTGGGACATCTTTTCAGGGATGTCGGTCACTGCTAGGAGGACTTTGGTGCCCCCTCTGATTCTGTTGGTTATTGTAATAGTATTGTTATCAATATGTAACCTGCTAACGTGTATCTATGTAAGACGTATCCGAGCTGAGGTGGAGTGGGTGATTATGCAACGCATGAGATGATTGTACACCTTGACATACGCAACGGACACTTTGGTGTCGAGATCTACACTGTTAAGTTGACGCCTCATCCCACTCATGTATACATTTATGCTAGATGGCAAGGATATTTAACACATCAATATATTCACCGAAACCTAACGTTGCAGGAAGTATGGTCCATGTTCTTTCATGATATTTTTGAACATACGGGAAATGAAATAGTGTTACCATCAACGTTTGACGGGTATATCAACTAATATGTGAAGCCTCAAGAGTGGAATGAGAGGAATTGTAATTAGTGATGCTTCCCATAGCCGTTGAAAACCCAAATATATTGTGCAACCATGGTTATATATGCTGTTTTTCACTAACTTGTTTTTGGTCAGGACATTTGACCGCTTTACTGTCTTGTTCCCATAACAAAGAAGAACATTGTCGTGGGAAGTTGACAGATATTATTGTACAAGATGTTTTTGAGCAAGATGTTTTTCAGAGCCTGAAGGACACACTTAAGTGTCAATATCAAATCGGGAAACAGGTGTTGCGCCGCCAGGGCGGACGGGTAGGCCACCCGCCCTTCCTCGCGTACGCAACTAAAAAATACAAAAGAGAGATGCAGAGTACAAACAAGTAGAGTCTGCTGCGGGTTGCGTACGGACGCCCAGCCGGTTGACAAGCGGAGCTCTACTTGGGTGTTGGCTCTCCACCTTCTCGGCATAGGTAAGAGGCTCATATGATGATTTCACGCAATGTCAACTATTTGAGAACTTGCATTTGGTCAAAATAAATATGCCAGTTGTTTGGGCTAAATAGCATTTGGGAACGTTGGCCTTTTGTTGAGTGTTGTCTTTGTCTCCTGAGCGCCGACCGGCACCGATCCTTTCAGCAAAACACCCCACCACACACAGAACTTGAATCATCTGTAACTGTATTTTATGTGCTGAAAAGTGTTTTTTAAATTTTGTCTTCTCCCTCATCTGCCTGTAGAAAAGCATTGTGGTCTTGGGTGTTGCGATATGATGGCGCCTTCATCAACGCATTTTTTGATTTGGAGTTGCAGGGAGAACCAGAAAATGGGGGAAAAAAAGCCAGCCTAGGGCAGGCACGACTTAGAACATTGTTTTGAGCAACAATACCAAATTGGAACAAAAGAGCCGGAATTATTCCACCATACCCATATCGCAAATCATGCTTCTGTAGTGGACGCAGAATGAGGAAAGCTTCCCTTTTTAGTAAATTGGCACACAAAGCAGAATGATTTTTTTTTCTTTTTATCTCTGCCCTGCATACACTCAGCCTACATGTTGCTCGAGTGTATGTTCATTTGCCTATGATTTCTCTTAGTACTGTGCTGATACATATCAACATTATCAGAGGCAAGTGTCTGTCTGCTCAACTTCAAAAATCCTTTGTTGTGCAACCTGTACTCAGCTTAAAATGGGAAAAATATCTCAATATTGTTTAAACACACACTTTGGTACCTTGTTTATTTATTTGTCTATTATTTTTAGTTTATGTACTTAGGACAAATCAAACCTCAGAAGTTCTTTGAAGCTAACTGCTTGAGATACATTTAAACAGAACATGCATAATGCATCAATTATTATGGCCCATATGTGACGCTTTGCGGCACCAGAGATAACGGGCGTGTATGGACCCAACAGAGACTGAACACAAAGTAACAAATGAGGAGAAAATTTAATAACAAAAGGAGAACATAAGACGCGAACGGGAATAGAGAATAAATAAAATCAAAACCCGACAGGGGCGGAACCAACAGGACAGCGAGGTCGAAAATAGTGTCAAAAAACAAGTTACAAAATAAGACGCTCGAAAAACGGGCTCGAGGGGAGAAAAAGTAACGACAAAAGAAAGATCGGAAAATACTCACGAAGCAAAGTAACAATTGAGGGAGGCAACCAGGAGACGGACAAATAAATACGATAAAAACAAACTCGGGAAAAACTCAAAAGGCAAGGGACGCAGACGCAACGGAGGTTCAGAAAATAATCCGACGCGGCCGCCCTGCTCCGGCTGCGCTAAATAGATGATGGAATTGAGAACAGGTGTGCAGCCGGTGGTTCCACCCCTTACTTGCTTAGGCCTGTCCTACAATAAGACAAAGCCCCACAAGGGGGAGACGTGGCAGGTCATGACACCATAGGTATGACTCGAAGAGTCTTTCTGTGGTACTCCAGTGATTAAATGGAAATCATATCCGACAGTACTCCTCCTCAGCTCAGCTAGGCTCTGGCTTTCATATGATCTTGAGCATACTAATTATTTGAAAAAGGATACATGGATGGATGGATAGTTAAAATAATGTTTAAGTTCATACAAAAAAAAAGTAATCTCACCAAAATATGATTTTAAAACCAGCTCATAAGCCCGAAGACACCTTGAAGAATAAAGATACTGTATTTACATAAAGTGGTCCGGTTTTGCTAAAACTGCTGGGCAACCTTTATTCTTATCTTTCCTGGCACTGCCATTGTTTTGAGCCTCCTTGCGTAGCGCTCCTATCTAAAAAAAAAAAAAAAAAATTGTCAGCTTGAAACTTGACCAGATGTTTAATAAAGATAATATACATGCAGTCTTGTGAGTCTACCACAAGGTTAATGAAAGTAGAGGGGTAATGGTAATGTGCAGGTTAGAAAAATACCTACGCGGAGGTGCTGTTGTGTCTCAGCAGACCTTTCTGTACAAAATCCATTCTTCATTTTTTCCTCAGAAAGACTTTCATGACTTGCTTGTAGAGTTTGTCTTTGCGTTTCATGTCTAATAAATCCTTTTGTATGGACATTGACGCCAATGCTGAACGTCGCATCTGTCCAATTTCCGTTTTGCTCTTCTTCAGCCAGTCTGGCTTCGATGTACATTAAAGCTAACGTTAGCTGGTTGAGCAACATGTTTTTCTTCTTCTTTTTTTTTAAATAACTTTATTTAACGACTTCCACCGTTAAACATGGTGGATCAATATAGCACTGCCTCCTGCAGTGAGCGTTCTATGTGAGGTTTGTTGAAGCCGTTTTTATGAGTCGATTCGCTATTGCAGCTGTCTAACAAAGATATGGGCCCGTACACAATATGTCATTGCCAAGTGCACAGAAGCCTTCTTCTTTTCAAGTGAATGCACAGCGCCTCCGGGCTCAGCCAGACACGAAGTCTGCCTGGCGGCACGCATTTGCTGAATTCTAATTGGCTGAAAACGCTACACTAAAACTGCAGCATTTAGGAGGAATGTAACCATATGGATATAATATGACACGAAAAGAACAGAATAATCTTATATAAAGTGATCCCTCGCTCTATTGCGGTTCATCTTTCACGGCTTCGCTGCTTCACGGATTTTTTTACATTATGGATTTTTTTTTACAGTGCATTGTGCTCTGAATCCTAATTGGCTCAGGGGCTTTACTGTTGCCTAGAAATAAAATATTGACGCTGTACTGTATTGTTTTTTTCACTTGTCAATTTATTACAAAAGGCAAGAGGACCCAAAAGCTTGCTTTCGTCTCTCCTGTGTCTCTCCTGTGCCCGTGTGCGCTCAGCTCAGCACACATGTTACAAACGTGCTAGTAAACACATTGATTGACAGCTTGGTCTCTGGGAGCCAATCACTTGACTCGTAGGCGTGCCGAGAGAAACACACACATCTGTGTGCCTACCGAGAGCAACGGAGAAATGCACAGCTTTGGAAATCTGACTTTTACCGAGATTTCTTTTGTAATAAATTGAAATTTCAAGTGTATTGTTATGATATAAGGGGCTTCACTTTAATTCGATGTTCGAGCATATCCGTTTATAAAAATCTTCTTGCTCAGGAAAAAGAAAGACCGCAACAACTACTCATCACAATGTGCGGGTTCAGGACGAAGATGCATAGCTGGGACTGCGAAATACACGAGTGACTGTTTCCAACTTTGTATTACTATATTAAAATGATTGTTTTAAACAAATTTGGGGCTTTAAAACAGGTTTTCATTTTTGGTTTTATTCTATAGTTTAGTATTGCGTTGTAAAATAATAAAAAATAATAAAGGGTTAAGTAGGATGAAGTTGCCAGTACTACGGATTTCCCTTTGCGCGTGTTATTTTTGGAACATAACCCCACAATAAATGAAGGATCACTGTATATAAAATATTTATATTTAGTAAAAAATAAATTCAAAATGAAATCGACTTTTATTATAGTTAATATAATTATGATTATAGTTTATTATTTTTATGTCAATGTCTATATTAGGCTAGCAGAGAAGGCCTTGCTTGGGCTGACAATCCACCACTGAGTGTTAGCATATGACCATCACTTCAGTAGTGTTCACTTCTTGTGGATGCTGAGGCTGACCGATTACAACGCCTCCTGTGGCCATTCGTGGAACCAAGTCGATAGCTGTACAGTTGACCACAGCAGGGAACCTCCTGCTACGAAGTCTCAGTTTAAGGCCAACTAGAGATAAACACAGAGCCATCTACCAATCATACGCATAGAGACATATAGACAAACACACATACATGTTTTTTTTACCTCGTGGGGACATGGAGTGTGTGGGCTGTTGCCCGTGGGGACCTAACTTCAGACATGGAAAAAAGCTATTTATGTCACTAAAAAAAAAATGTGATTTTAAGACACAATTTTTTTTTGAGAGCATGCTCTCTCACACATTACCTTCAATATTCATTTTTCTGATTTTAGTTTTGTCAGGTTTATTGCGACCCTGTGGGGACATCCTAGGACAGGGGTGCCCAACACGTCGATCGAGATCGACCAGTCGATCTCGGAGGTAGAACAGGTCGATTGCCTGACATAAAAAAAATATATATGACAGCCAATCATCCATCCCATCACTTGATTGATATACGGGCAGCCAGTCAGATGACATCTGAATTTTTCGGACACTTAGATCACTATGTGCTCTTAAGTACACAGCCAGCTCCACATCTGGATGGGTTGAAGTGGTATCTCTCAAAGTGAAAGCAGTAAATGGCATCTTGGATACTTCCCCTTCTCTTCTTCGGTTGAAAAGGATACTTTCACAGTGTGATTTTTGCAAGTTCTCCCCAGTTCTTCCTCCAAGGGTCTTCTTTGAGTTTGGTTTGGTACATGTGCCTTTGGACATTGAGATACTCGTGCTTTCTCTTTACATCTTCAGTGTACGGGAGAACTTGTGGAGCATTCCATTTTCCCTCACTCAAATTTCGGAGGGCCTGTAAGGAGACGCATTCACTCCACCTCGTTTCACAGATTTATTTGAACACTCGTGCATAGTTTACGATCCTGTCATCACCTGAGATCAAACCTTCAGATTCAATTATACCTGCAATTTTTTTGAGATTGTGACCCACCTGCAATTTTTTGAGATTGTGACCCAACTGAAGCTCCAAGGATGGAACTTTGAATGTATTTGTCTTTTCATTCATGCCAGCCACCTGCCTAACCGCTTCTATCACATGAGGGAAACTAGATGGAATGAAGATACCCAACGTTGCTTTTAACTTTTCATTTTTCTTTCCCTGGAGAAGTAGCCATCCTGTCTCAGGCATCTTCTGTCTGATGTAATTGTGTTTTGAGACATCATGGCCGTGTTTATTGAAGAGGTGTTCCCCTAATTTCAAAGTACGTTTTTCTTTACACACTGTATTTGTTATTTTGTTGTCCTTCATGTCAAGCACCATTCTCCAAAACTGTTCATTCATACCATCCGGAACTGGCTGATCATAAGCACATATGGCCTGAACCTTAGTTTTTCCTGGCTTCAAACTTTGCACCTTCTGGCTTAGGTGACACCTCTGCATGTGCCTCCTCATTGATTTTCTCTTGAAGAGGCCATGACAGTTAACACTAGTGATGGGTAGATGAGGCATCCTGTATCGTTTCGACACAGTGACACACTGTATTGACACTGTGTTGACGCTGTGTTGCTGAATACTGACACCTGGTGGACTGCAGGAAACATTTGACAGGGTCATCTGACACTGATCTGTCAAACCAATTTTATCCAATTCCATTGATTAGGCATTTGCATTCACATTATTTTTACATATACGTAATTTCATTAAAAAAAATCTTTGATATTCGAGACCCAGTTGATAAATTAAGTCAACGTCTGTCTGAATGCCTGAGTAAAAGTGTTGTGAATGACAATGGACTCATTGTAATGAAAGATTTTTATTTAAAAAAATAGTTTCTCCAGCGTTTTGTTATTCAGTCTTTCTTTTTTTTGAGGCAGTTTCACTCACCTTTGAGAAGATCCTCTCACAAGGCACTGAAGAGGCCGGTGTGCACAACACCTGTGTGGCTAATATAAATAGGTGAGGGAACGTTGCCTGAAATGGTCCCACACGGCAGAAAACTTGCGTTTACCAGTGACGTCTTCCATCTTGCGGATTTTAGCGCAGAGTAACGCGTCAATAACTTGATGCTTGTTTTGAGCGTCCGTCCTGTTGACTAATGCGCTTCCTTATAAACACAGTTTGGCGCGCGACCGCTGTGTCGACACCGTTCCAGTAGTGGTCACGTGACTTTCTTAAAGCGGTACGCGCACCGACACTGGGTTTGCCCTGGAAGCTCGACGCACGCATCGACGCCTCAGTGTCGCTGGACCCATCACTAGTTAACACAGTACACATAATCTTTGGTTTATACAGGTTTGCTGGATTGCTGACGGGGGATTATCATTCCTTTATCTTCTCTGAGCATGTGATTGTTATGGGCACGGTTCCCTCTGTTTCTTAACACATCAAGCTGTATTCTTCGCTCCTTGGACCTCGGGGGAAATTCAAATGCTCTTGCCACCTCTGGTATATGTTTGTGTTTTGCTTCCAAATGGCGTGCTATTTTTTTATACGGCTTGGCGCAAAACACGCAGAAGAGATTTTTGTTGTACAGTCTGTGGCCATCATTTATCTTTTTTAAAGTCATAACCATCACATTAGAGCCACCAGATGAAGAGTCTTGCAAGTTATCTGTATTTCGAGAAGAAGCACATGTTGCAGGTCTTTTTTTCCTGTGGTTGGACATCCACTGCAGGGGCATTGGGTTGAATGTACACCAAGATGAAGATTATTCATCAGGGTTATCCATGTTCAGCGAAGTAGAAAGTGTCACATGTCTTCTTTTCTGTGATTTTCTTGTTACTTTCCGGCACTTCGCTGTAGGCTCTCCTTGTGCCTTTGTCCTCTTACCCTTTTGTTGTGTGTCTTCTGAGGCGCTGTCACTGGTTTCTTCTCAAGATTTAGGAATATATTCATCCTCCGTGATGTCAGAACTCAACATATAATCTGTTTTTTCAAGCATTTGCCTTTTAGTCTACAAGCGAAGAAAGCAAGCAAGAGCCAAGGAAAGATTATTTACAATAAATTCACTTCATAAAGTTTCAAAGGTCAGACATTTTAAGACAAAGCAACTAAAAATAAGACTAAAAATAGAAACACATATGTTGTCAGAGCAAACATTCATATGAATCAATGTGATCCATTTTGGATTTTTTTGTGCATGTGAAACCTAACTAGCGGCAACTAAGTATGGCATCATTCTGAATTCGTGCCGTTTTAATGTGACTTTTTGTTTGTGTTATATGTTTAGTAAATTAATATTTAAACAAAAAACGAAGTACAGCATCACAACATGTGACTAAATGGACCAATCTCGAGAGGTGAATCATGTAGCAACCCAGAAATCATCATGTTTTGATCTCACCTGAGATTTTTTTTACAAGACTTACTATGTAACCAAACTGCAACACGGTCCTCTCATTTTACATCGCTGCAGTGACAGAGTGAAGAGTTAGTCTTACAAATCACATGCTTCCAAAAGGATGCAAAAGTTGGAGAAGTGGAGAAGATGCAGCAGACGCCAAGCGAAAACCAGCAAAAATCTGACCATTTTTACTGCAACTGTTTCCATAGGTGAGTTTGATAACGATAGCGAAAACTACATATTTTGGGAGGGATGTACGCCATACAAAAAAAACAAAAGATTTGTGTGTGGAGAGGGCTCTTTCAGATTGAGGGCTGAGATGGAAAAATTTTGAAATTTGCACAGACATGCTCTGATGAAAGGATAGCATTTGTGACCACTTATCACGGACTACTGACTACTTCTATATTACTTTACAGTCTACTGACTACTTGCGTCATTTCACATATGTAATATTCTTACAATCATTCTGTCTTGTTTTTTTGAGCTAAGGAACCCTTGTATTGCTTGCAATATCATTTGAATTGTGATCAAGAGTCACTGTACTGTTACTGTCACAAGCTCTTTTTGTGAGGTTTTTGCCAAACAAATTAAAATATATTTAATCAGCTCTAATGAGAAAGTATTTTGAGATGTACCTGGTGTCAAAGTGTAGTTCAACAAATACTGTAATGAGGCAACACGAATAAAATTTTGGACGTACCAAAATGAAAATATTTTGCCAAAACTGAAAATGAAAAGAATACTTTTCTTTACGCACATCATCTTACGGCAGCCAATCAACTTTGGGAATGGACTGTAACATCACAAGCAGCGTCCTGCACAATCTGTAAATCATTGATTAAATAAAATAAATTGTTAGCAGCTATCACTAACACAGAGGCTTGTGCCATACCAGACGAGTACTGCGGGATTGATTTGCGGTTTCTAGCGTAGTTAAACAGCATTTGTGTGTTTATTTTAGTGGCTCTGTGTTGTAACTGCAATAAAATCAGTGGCAAAGAATCAAGCCTGCCACTCCGCTATGACAGCTGCAAAGGTTAGTTGAAAATAAAAGCCTTCTGCGGCTATTGCATTGTCATCTGTGTATTATTGTTATACATTGTTGGCATGTGATGTGATGTTATGTTATTTGTCTTTCTTGTGAGGTCTTTTTTGACTCACCAGTTGTCCCAAACTTTTTTTTCGACCTGGTGAAATGCTTCACAATAGCTGTCTACAGTGATTCCTCTTAATTCTTCTGTGTGTGTGTGTGTGTGTGTGTGTGTGGAAATTCAGACCAATGCTTGCTGATTTCTTTTTCTTTATTTTTGCATCATTACAATATTGTTCTTCAAAAGTATCATTTTAGTGTTAACGGTCTTTCAGACTGCATTTTTTGCCTCTTTGAGACAAATTTTTTAGGTGGGCGAAAATTTAGTACATCCCAGACAAATACAATTTCATCTTACGCAGCTTGGCTGATATATTGGCGAGAGCCATAGCATATCTCTCCTCACATTTACTGTGTGCTCTTTCAATAACTGAATGTGTCTTACGTTACGACTTTGTAACTGCAAACACATAAAGAGTACAATTAGAGTTTGTAATTGTTTTGCAGTGTCCAACACACTGAAAGTCTTGTAACCCACTAGTACCCCAAGAAAGGGTTGAGAGTGAATTAACCTTCTCTACCGTACCTTTTTATTGTATCCATTTTGACAGATCTTATTGTATTTCTTTACTTATTCCTTTGACCTGTTCTCCTTTTGCAATAGTGCTTTTTAGTACTTGATTTTTTTGGTTTGGGGGCTTGCTTGAATAGCTTTTAATGTGCCAATATCTAAATATATGTTATATGAGTTCTAAGTTCCTGAGCCTGCATGTCACCATTTTTTCCACAGATGAGATACAATTTATTTTTCCATAATATATAGTCTACTTATTGCAGAGAATCAGTCAGTGCCAATTGTGACTCATATGCCGGCTTTGTCCGAAAAAGGGGAGAGACACCAAGGTTCTTCTTACTGATGCTTTACTGACTGCACTTGTTTGCAACAGTTCACACCGTAGAACTGACACATACAAAGGAGATGTCAGCTACGGACAACATAACATGCATTTAAACATAAACCAAACCACACATACCACTTTGGGCCGCTAAACAGACAAAGCTGGAACACTTTACGTCGGTGGATACACGCGTGCCGTCGCGTCCGACCCGATGACAGCAGCGTGAATGATTTTCCGGAAGCCCCTTTCGCGACCCTAAATAAACTCTGCAGCTGACGGATTGAAAATCATCCATAAATTAACACTATTGCTCCAGTGGGCTTAGAAATAATATGGAGCCATCTCAACCGAAATACAAAATATAGAAATCGAACAGAACAAAATTAGGTTATGTTTCAATACAACATTGCCCTCTTCCGGCGAATGCATGGCATTTCTTTGCCAACCGCCACACTCCCACCATCACACGATTAAACATTAACGTTGTGTGTGATCTTATGGACAGCGATATGAAATTAACATTAGCAACAGTACTCGGCTTCTAGCAGAAGAACAGTCTTATGAATTGGTCTTTCCAAAACCATGGTCTTCGGTACACCTGTTCCCTTATTATCTAGAGTGGAGTCGTTGAGAAGAAGTTTGACCTTCCTGACCTTTCCGTCAGCTCCTGGGGTGACTTCCACAACCCTAGCTAACTTCCATTGGTTTCTTGGAACACAATCGTCTTTCAATAAAACAATGTCATTAACTTTGGTGTTTCTTCTTGTTCTATTCCATTTTCTTCTCTGTTGCAGGTTAAGCAAGTATTCCTTTCTCCATCTGGTCCAGAATACATTTGCTAAGTACTGTACTCTTTTCCATCTTTTCCGCAGATAGAGATCTTGCCTGACAAATTCTCCAGGAGGTGGGGAGATTATCGTAGATTTCATGGTCAAAATATGATTTGGTGTCAATGGCTCTGGTTCCACAGGGTCGTTGATAGACTCGACAGTTAGTGGTCGACTATTCACAATAGCCATGGTTTCGTACATAAAGGTTCTCAATGATGATGTATCCAATCTTGAGGCTGATTCCTCTAGAATAGATGTTAAAACATTCCTTATTGTTCGGATCTGTCTTTCCCAGACACCTCCCATGTGACTGGAAGCAGGTGGGTTGAAAATGAAACTTATTCCAAGCTCTTTGCCTTTATCTTTGGTTATCTGAGTCAGATTTAGAAACTCGTTCTTTGCACCAACAAAATTAGTGCCTTGATCGCAATGTAACTGACTGACTTTGCCTCTAATAGAGACGAAACAACGAAGTGCATTGAGAAAACAATCTGTCCTGAGATCATCCAATACTTCAAGATGAATCGCTCTGGAGCACATGCATGTAAATAAGAGTCCATACCTTTTTAATTCCTTCCTTCCTTCTTTTACTTGGAATGGCCCGAAGCAATCCATACCGCTATACGTGAACGGAGGGGTGGTTTCCATTCTTTCAGATGGCAGATCTGACATTTTTTGTTCTTGACAGCTCCTTCTGGATTTTCGGCATTGGACACATCTGTAGATGAACTTTGATACTTGACTACTACAGCCCACAATCCAAATACCGTTGGCTCGAATCTCATTCATTGTCATCCCTCTTCCTTGATGATGGATTTTGTTATGGAAGTGTTTGATGAGTAGATGTGAAACGTGGTGTTCCTTTGGTAGTATGGCTGGATGTTTGATGTGTGGATGAAGTGACGCTTTTGTCAATCTTCCTCCAACCCTTAAGATACTGTTATCGTCAAGGAATGGACTTAACCGATGAAGTTTGGAGTATGAAACTTGAATTTCTTTCCTTTCTTTCAGGCACCTTATCACTTCACCGAATCTTTCCTTCTGTACGGTGCGTATGATAAACTCCTCGGCTTCTTTTCTTTCTTCCAGCGTACTGCTTTCATTAGACATTTCCTTTGGGTTCTTCACATGTTTCGCACGTCGCTTTAACCTTGCTATCGCTCTCACAACTCTCTTCCAGTCGGAGAACTTTTGCAGTCGATTGACAATGGGATTCTCTTCCTCAGCTTCAACTGTGCAAACTTGTGTGACTTTGAGTTCTGGATCCTGAAAACAGATTTTCCCCAATTGCATTTCTTCTTGCGGCAGTTCCTTTTGCCATAAGAAATCTGGTCCAAGGAACCAATTGGACTCCAGTAGTTCTGTTGTCATGACTCCACGTGACGCATGATCAGCGGGATTTTGTTCTGAGGTGACATATCGCCATTGATTTGGTTTTGTGCTTGTTCTGATTCGCTGTATTCTATTGGCCACAAATACATGGAATCGCCTGGCGTCATTGTTGATGTAACCAAGAACGACCTTCGAATCAGTCCAGTAATATTCTTTTAGATCTTGAAATCCTAACTCTTGTTTTAGGAATCTTGCAATCCTGGTTGCAAGCACTGCAGCTGAGAGCTCCAACCTTGGAATAGTTGTAATCCTTGACGGAGCAACTCGAGCTTTTCCCATTACCAGGGTGCACTGCACTTCCCCTGAGTCTGATATAGTTCTGAGGTATGTGCATACCCCATAACCGAACACACTAGCATCAGAAAAACTGTGTAGCTCATACTGTTGGACCTGTTTGAAACTTGATGGGACATATGATCTTGGTATCTTTAAAGTGGACAGTTTGTGAAGGTCTCGTAGCCAGGCTTCCCATTGTGGTTTTATTTCTTCTGGAAGTGGATCGTCCCAATCCAATTTTTCTTGACACATTTTCTGAAGAATACCTTTACCAATTAGGATGAATGGGGCGACAAATCCTAGTGGGTCAAATATAGACGCCACAGTGGAAAGTACTCCTCTTCTTGTGAAGGGGTTGTTCTTAACCACGATCCTAAAATGAAATGTGTCGGATGCTACACACCATTGGACTCCTAACACTCTCTCCAGTTTTGGTTCTCCGAGAGCGAGGTCCAGGTCTGTGGCTCCAGGTATACATTCCTCTTTGGGGATCGTAGCAATCACCCTTTTACTATTGCTGATGAATTTGTGCAAGTGTAGCTTTCCTGTGGCACAGAGTTCTCTTGCTTCTCTTACAAGCTGAATCGCTTCTTGCTCTGAGTCCACAGCTGCCAAGCCGTCGTCCACGTAGAAGTTATGTTGTATAAACTTAACAGTGGCTTGGTTGAACTTACTTTCGCCTTGGGTAGCGAGATGCTTGAGTCCAAAATTTGCGCATCCGGGAGAGGAGGCTGCGCCAAACAAATGAACTTTCATGCGAAACACGGATGGTGGTTGTTCCATGTTGCCATCCTCCCACCATAGGAAGCGGAGGTAGTCTTGGTCTTGTGGAGCAACATGAAATTGGTGGAACATGCGTTCAACATCGCACATGATGGCCACCTGTCCTTTCCTGAAGCGACACAGAACTCCTACAAGGGTATTCGTGAGATCTGGTCCGGTGAGGAGATGTTCGTTCAGCGATGTGTCTTGGAATTTTGCAGAGCAATCGAAAACAACTCTCATTTTATTGGGCTTCTGTGGATGGTATATGCCATGATGAGGGATATACCAGGCTGGTTGTTTACTTATCTCGTGCTCTGGCACCCTTTCGGCATCGCCTCTTGTTATAATGTCTTGCATGAAGGCTATGTAGTCTTTGCAATAGCGCTCATCCCTTTTTAGACGTTTCTCCAGGCAACGAAGCCTGTGCTCCGCACAAGGTCTGTTATTGGGTAGATTTGGTCTATCTACTTAAAATGGTAAGGGTAGTTCAAAATGACCGTTTTCCTTTTGCTTTATGCCTTTTTTAACCTTGGACAGAAACATTAAATCTTCTTGCGACATTGACTTTTCTTCAAGGGTCCTTTCCACAAAGTCCTTTTCCAGCACTTTGAGTATCTCTGCTGGGTCAGGAACTTCTGTGACTTGGATTCTGCTCACGAAGTGGACCTTACCTTTTAATTCTTCAACTGCTGGGAATACTTGTTTCACAATGACATGATGGCTTACTCCTATTTCATCTTCGTAGGCATCTTCAGAGTGGCTATAGCCGATGATGCTCCAACCAAGTAGGGACTTTTGTGCGAATGGTTGGTCTCTTTCACCACTAATGACCTTTAAAGGGAGTAGAGCTTGAGGACAGTTATAGCCTATGAGTAGTCCAACTTCGCAATCAAGTTCAGGAGGCATTTCTTTTGCCAAATGCTTCAAATGATACCAGTTTTCTGCTGTCTTATTTGTTGGGATACGAGATCTATTGGCAGGAATATAGTTTCTGGTGTAGGTTGTCGGCAACTTGATTCTTGTGTCTAAGTTAAAGCCTCTTACTTGTAGGTCTTTTAATTTGTAACTGGACACAACTTTGGTTTTGGAGGTTATTGTGGAAATCTTGAGCTTGGTGGGCACAGCCTTGGCATTGAGTGAATCGGCAGTGTCCTTGAGGATGAAAGTGGTGTCGCTTTGAGTATCCAGCAGAGCATAAACTAGCTTCTCCTTTCTTGGATTGTCTACAGTGGATAAAAACACTGGGATGATTGAGGAGGTACAACCCTTGTTCTTTTGTCGCACTACTCTGTTTGAGGTGACTTGTGACACCTTTCCTGTTTCTTCCTTGTCCTTTAAAGGTTCTTGATTTGTCTTTAGCTTCTCTCTATCCTGATGTAGGCATGTTGGGTGTGCCTTTTGACATTTCTCACACACACTTCTTGCCAAACAGCTCTTGGAGTGGTGGCCGTACTTGAGACAACCAAAACACAAATTCTCGGATCGTACAAACTTAACTCGTTCTTCAACTGCCCTCTCCATTAGCCTTTTGCATTTATGAAGAGTGTGACCGGATTTATTGCAAAAGAGACACGTCAGGCTTGTCTTCTCATTACTGCTTGTGCTTAATGTTTTAGCGTCGCGAGTGGAACTTCTTGTTTTATTTTTTACAAAATGCTTGTGTTCTTGGTCGGATGACTTAATCGCTTGCAATGAAGTGATGGGGTTGCATGCAATCCTGGCTTCTTTGGTGAGAAAGGTGACGAAATGGCTAAAGCTTGGAAACATTTTGTTCTCATCTAGAAACTCTGTTGCTTTCCTATTCCAGCGTGCACTCAACCAATCTGGAAGCTTTGCTGCTATTTTCACATTCTCTACGCAGTCGTTCAGCGCTTGTAAGCCTTGTATGTGTGGCATTGCTGACTCTACACTAGTTAAGAAATCAGTGAAGTCACGCAACTCTTTAACGTCCTTTGTAGTGAGTTTTGGCCAAGCGTGTATCTTGTCACGGTATGCTTTACTTATTATGAAGGGGTTTCCAAATCTATCGTCGAGAGTTTCCCAAGCTGTGAAATAGGCTTCTTCGGTTCCAACTAAAAAGTTACCTTCAATGGCTTTCTTTGCTGACCCTTTGACGTATTTTCTCAGGTAGAAAAGCTTCTCTTGCGTTGGTAGATTTTTGCGATCCACCAATGTCTGAAAGGACAGTTTCCAGTCGTTATACTGCAATGGATCACCTGCAAAGACTTCCGGTTCTGGAATGGAGATTCTGTTGGCTGTAATGGCTTCCGCGAGTGTTTTCACCAGATCGATGGAGGCTACTTGTTCGATAGAGAGACCTGCAGTTTGAGTTGTGGGTGCTTGCAGAGGAATTTGGTGACTAGTAGGAGCTATGACCTTTGAGGGAACAAACGGTTTCGAGTTCACGTTCGGAAATCTTGGAGGTAAAAAGGAACTTTGATTCTCTGCTTGTGAGACATGAGTTGAAGTCTTGTCTTCATCCTCACCTTTGATGCTTTCAGCATACACCTTTAGCCTTGCTTGTGCTGCGTTACGCTTTTGCATCTCCTTTAGCAATTCCACTTCCTTACGCTTTTCCTCCAACTTTGCTTTCATTGTTGCACTTTCGGTTAAGAATTGTGCTCTTTTCTTGGCTTCCTCTACTTCAAGTTCTCTTATTTCTTCCTCGCATTGATGCTGTGTTTTCATTATTTTAATGACTGCTTCTGAGGCTGCTGCTTCAGCTGCTGCTTCTTGTTTTTGTTGAAGTGTGTCTAGAGATGACCGCTTGGACTCCTTGGAGTTGGCATTTGAGTCGAAACTGACACTAGAGTAAACACTGCATGCACTGCTGTCAAACACTGACGCTGCATCTGGCCATGGAATCTCTTCTGGATCTCCTTTATTTTCCAAAAGTAAATGTGCCTTAAACTTCGCAGCTTCCGTAATAGCGCAGCATACATCACATTTCCTTCTTAATTCAACATCTGGACTGTCGACCTTTCGTATTTCATTATATGCCTTACAGATGTTTGTTCGAATAGTATCTAACATATCCACAGCTTCGAAGATCATTTCAACATCCCTTGCTTTCAGGTATTTCTTAAAACAGTTAATGTGGTATTTCCACCTTTTGTAGAAACGTTCAAAATCCTTTGTCAGGTCGCGTAACTTGGCCTCTCGTAGAGATTTTCCTTTTTCAGTGAGCGTGCACTTTCGCTGGCTTTGTCGAGCATTTTCAGGCTGTGTACTTGCAGGCAATGCGTTGAGCTGTGCAGCTGCTCCTGTATTTTCCTCTTGTGAAGTAAGCTTTGCGTCGTCTTCTGTGGTAGGTTGTACTTGAGTTTTATGTGCCATTTTATCTTCAACTCGTTGCATATGACTTATTATGCACTTAACTTTACTTAATTACTTTTAGATGCGGTTCACAAGCACTTATGCTATTTCTAAGACACGAACTTGAGTGCCTGTTTGCTTAGCTTTTACTTGTTCTCACATCCACTTGCACTTGACTTGATTGTGCGTTATTGAAGCGCGTGATACTTCCCTTGCACATGCACCACGCCTTGCTGGTAGCATTGATCCCGGGCGTCTTGCTTGATGTCTTGTCCGGGGCGGAAGTGTTCTACTATGCCGGCTTTGTCCGAAAAAGGGGAGAGACATCAAGGTTCTTCTTACTGATGCTTTACTGACTGCACTTGTTTGCAACAGTTCACACCGTAGAACTGACACATACAAAGGAGATGTCAGCTACGGACAACATAACATGCATTTAAACATAAACCAAACCACACATACCACTTTGGGCCGCTAAACAGACAAAGCTGGAACACTTTACGTCGGTGGATACACGTGTGCCGTCGCGTCCGACCCGATGACAGCAGCGTGAATGATTTTCCGGAAGCCCCTTTCGCGACCCTAAATAAACTCTGCAGCTGACGGATTGAAAATCATCCATAAATTAACACTATTGCTCCAGTGGGCTTAGAAATAATATGGAGCCATCTCAACCGAAATACAAAATATAGAAATCGAACAGAACAAAATTAGGTTATGTTTCAATACAACATTGCCCTCTTCCGGCGAATGCATGGCATTTCTTTGCCAACCGCCACAACTCATATTTCATTTTTGTCCTACATTAAATTCCAGCTGGAGTTGACATAATCATTATTTCATTAATGGCTTCTTACAATTATACAGATACAATTGATGAAAACGATGGTGCCCTATTCAGTAGCAGCACACTGGTTGGGTGCAGCTGCAAAAAGCATGTCA
The DNA here is from genome assembly GCF_059441005.1 of Hippichthys cyanospilos. Lineage (NCBI taxonomy): Eukaryota > Metazoa > Chordata > Actinopteri > Syngnathiformes > Syngnathidae > Hippichthys > Hippichthys cyanospilos. The sequence goes on from NC_142385.1 coordinate 1,242,734, forward strand.
TGTGTGGCTAGAATTAGAACAGTTAAGGTGTACAGTGTACAATTGATAAATTGTTAATAATACTAGTACCACAGCATTTTATATGCTTACTTTTAAACCTTTTTTTTTCTTATCTGTTTAAAGCGCAGAGAGCATCATGAAGAAAAAGGAGTACACCAGGCAGGTCTGAGATATTGTTGTGGAGAAGTTTAAAGCTGGATTTACAAAAAGATTTCCCAAGCTTTAAACATCCCAAGGAGCAATGTACAAGCAATAATATTGAAATGGAAGGAGTATCAGACCACTGCAAATCTACCAAGATCTGGCCGTCCCCCTAAACCTTCAGTTCATACAAGGAGAAGACTGATCAGAGATGCAGCCAAGAGGCCCATGATCACTCTGGATGAATTGCAGAGGTCTACAGCTCAGGTGGGAGAATCTGTCCATAGGACAACAGTCAGTCGTTTACTGCACAAATCTGGCCTTTATGGAGGAGTGGAGAGAAGGAAGCCATTTTTTTAAAGATATCCACAAAACGTGTCATTTAAAATTTGCCACAAGCCACCTGGGAGACACACCAAACATGTGGAAGAAGGTGCTCTGGTCAGATGAGACAAAAATCGAACTTTTTGGCAATAATGCAAGACGTTATGTTTGGCATAAAAGCAGCACAGCTCATCACCCTCAACACACCATCCCCACTGTCAAACATGGTGGTGGCAGCATCATGGTTTGGGCCTGCTTTTCTTCAGCCGGGACAGGGAAGATGGTTAAAATTGATGGGAAGATGGGTGGAGCCAAATACAGGACCATTCTGGAAGAAAACCTGATGGAGTCTGCAAAAGACTTGAGACTGGGACGGAGATTTGTCTTCCAAAAAAGACAATGATACAAAACATAAAGCAAGAGCTATATATATATATATATATATATATATTATATATATATATATATATATATATACAGTGACCCCCCGGTTTATGAACCCCCTGTCTTACGTACTTTTCATCTTATGACGTGGACCGCGGCGTTTTTTTGTCCCCCTCTTACGCAAAAACCTTTCGTCTTACGAATCATCCAACATGCCAGTCAGTGCTTCCGCACTATTTTTTTCGCTTTGCTGCATCAACAAAAACAACTTTTCTCGCATGTCACAAAAATGCCGATATGCTATTGGTCGATTAAGGCAGTCATGGAGATGCCGATATGCTATTGGCCGGTGTCACGTCAATCACAGAAATCCCGATATGCTATTGGCCGAACTCCCTCACCTTGCTTGATGGCACGAGCTGGTCGGTGTGTTGTGAAGACTTTGCAAACTTTTATCTGTTAGAAATGGCTTCTAAAATTGCAAGTGGCTGTAAAGGAAGAAGTAAGAGGATGATGACAATAGAAACCAAGCAGGAGATAATAAAGAAATAAAAAGGAGGCGGACGCATAGTTAACCTTGCTAGTGAGTATGGCCGTAACCGCTCGACAATCGGTACAATTCTCAAGAACAGGGAAGCCTTTAAAGCAAGCAAGTGTTCAAGGGCATGACTTTCCTTGCCAAGGGATGGACCTCGGTCAACAACAAAATGGAGAGGCTTTTTCTATTATGGATTAAAGAGAAGGAAATCGCCGGTGATATGTTCTCATTTAAAAAAAGTTCTCGTTTAAAAAATAAGTTCTCATTTAAAAAAAAGTTCTCGGTTAAAAAAAAAAAAAATCATTGTTTAAAAAAAGTTCTCGTTTGAAAAAAGTTCTCATTTACGGAAAAAAAAAATCTGCTGGTTCTTCTCTGCTCCCCTCCGCCTCCACCCACCACCAGCTCAAGTCACGTCTCCCCAAAGGTAAATGTCATTTTTCCTTTGTAGATTTATGTTATTTAATTTAACTGTGCAGTAGATTATGTTACTAATTTTTAATATGTGTATAAAGTCGTGTTGTTTTTACCTAAGGTTTTTGCACGCTTTGCACGCATTCACTAATTAACATAGGTTTGGATTGCCCGTCATATGGCAAATTCGAGTTACGAGCCTAGCCGCTGAACGGATTAAGGTCATAACACGGGGGCCCACTGTTTATATATACTTTTTTTTTAATTTTTTGCTTTGGTTGATTATTAAGATTCCTGTGTGTATTTTAAGATTGTCCATAGTATTTGAAACAGAAGCAATAGTATCACCACTACTTCCTGTTCGCGATCATTTGATTTCATCTATTGACAAATCGACTAGTGTACATGTCATCTACTTAGACGAATACAATTGGAAACATGAACATCCAAAATAATAAGAATAATTTTACTCACATTTCGTTTTAACCACTGCATAAAAAACCATGCGGTGTTGTGCTGAGTATATATATATATATATATATATATATATATATATATATATATATATTTTTTTTTTTTTTTTTTTTTTTTTCCTAAAGTTGCACTGGACAGTCGACCCCATGAAAGGCAGGATTGAGAAAAGCCGAAACCTGAATCGTTTGGCTCTTGATGGAAGTAACCACTGAGCTACACCAGCGCGTCGTGCTGAGTAAATAGCCCGACACTGATTGCCCAAATGACATCGGCAATAGTAGAACCTGGGCGCTGTAACCAACTACATTTGCTCGCGCATGAATTCGTTCCATAACGACAAAAAAAAAAATACCTTTAAAAAGTAAACCACAACGCCCCAAGTAAACATCGGTGTCGAGATTATGACCGCTAAAGCTAACATTCAGCAATAATTCGTTTCGTTTACCTGCAGTGACCTGCGACGTTGTATTAGCAGGACGAGAAGTACAGGCCGTTGGACGCTACCTCAAATGCAAGGTAGCAAATGCAGTCATAAATTTAAGAATATGTAAAAGTCACAGCACCGAAACATCATGGCAGCGCAGCAAATTCGCTCATACATTTATCAGCATGCAAATAAAGGTTACAGCACCAAGGTTTAATGACATTAAAACACAGCTTATTATTGTTCTCACCATCCCTCTGTGACTGAGGCTTGTACTGGATTTTCCCGCGTTGGATCAGAAGTAGAGTCACTGGCTCATGATAAAAACATTCGATTTGGGATATGGCTCACCCCGCTGTGACAACGGTGGTGTCACAAGCACAGAAGTGACGGGCAGCTTCTTTTTAAAATCAAACGCACCACTGTCAATTAGCCAGGCAGTCAAACTCAGCTAACACATGAACGCCAATTAGAACAATGGCACCAAGCATCTTTAAGAACAGGGATCACCAATCTTGTTGAAATTGAGAGCTTTCTACTAAGTAATACGCAAGGCTGCCAATTTGATACACACTTCTGAAATTATTAATTTGCTCAAAGTATCTGTCATAATGTTATTGTTACAAGATAATTATATTGTTAATTATAATGTCAATGTTAATGATTCCTCACAATAAACAACAGAACCAGATCTAGTAAATATGTAAATCAAGTGTAATATGTAATGTAACAGTAAGATATGTATAATTGTTTGTCAGATTCCTGGAAAATCACCATGTTCTATCTTTTGTAAACTATTTGCAGAACAGGCCTGTGGTCTACTCATGCGATCCTTGGGGGCTATGTGGCGACCCCTGATTTACACAGTATCCCTTTATCCCTGACCATTATCAATTGATAGGATTTTTACATCGTGAATAAAAAAATATATTGGAAAAAAAACTCTGGTGCCTAAAGTCTGAATGCAGTGGTGTGAAATAAATTTTGGAATGATACACTGTTCTTTAGTATTGCTTTAGGCATTTATAAAAAGAATACTGTCTGGTTCCAATAAAATGCTGCATTTTATAGTAGATGTGTGATATGTTGCGAAAGATAGGAAAACCCCATGTTAAAGACACATGGTCATTAAAATTACATCTCTACATAATTTATGGATAAAATAACAACAAATATTAGTGATCCCTTGTTAAGACTCCCAAACACATACATTAGATAAATAGGAAATATAATATTGACAGTGATTACTAATGATGACTTGCAGTCTTACACTAATAATAGTTCAACCAAAACCAAGCAGAGGTTGTCAGTATCAGCGGCAATGTGGGATGGGTGCCATAAGGGGCTAATTGTTTGTCTATTCACATAAAAATATGTGTTCCTGAGCCATACAGGACCCAGGTCTGAGTTACTATGCATACCATTATCTTTATCTTCATCATGTAGCAGCAACCGCTTCAAGTAGCTAGCGCTGATGATGTAAATGGTAAATGGACTTTCACTTATACAACGCATTTCTACCGTCGGTGCTCAAAGTGCTTTACACTAACTTGTCATTTACCAACTGACGACTTAGCATCTGGAGCAACTAGAGATTCAGCGTCTTGCTCAAGGGCACTTCGACACGGTCACGATGGTTGGGGGATTGAACCCACAGCCTCTCAGCTGGGAAACGAAAACTCCACCACAGAGCCATGTCATGTTGTGAAGTAGCCCAGAACACAAAATTAGTACTTTGCTGCTGAGCAACACAAGAGGGTGGGGGAGGAGCATGGACATGGTGGGGACCTAAAAGCATGACTGTGTGTGGAGGCAGAAAAGTTCATTCATAACTGATCTTTTTACTGAGCAATCGAATGGAATCATAGTCCTGATCTAACCTAAAAACAGTTTGGTAACATTAGCTTATTGCTGGCATCAATGTAGTGCAGTGGCTTGGCTCACACAATTAAGGTGTTGCTGTTGAACACAAGATGGACATGGTGGGGACCTAAAAGCATTAATGTGTGTGAGTGCATTTTTGTCACTTCCACTGAGAAATTGAAAAGAAGAGCAGCTGTCAGCTCCAAATTTGAGTATCGAGTGATACCAGGATTAGCATGTCGGTTCTCCCAGAACAGTTACGAGACTTAATTTTCTAATACCGCGTTCAGATGGAGCGCGCTCGAGGCGTAAAAGCGGACAGTTTTGTATTGTAGTCAATGGAGTTGGAGCGACAGGGCGCAATGACGCGTCGGGCGAGGCGATGGACGCGTCAGGTGTGGCGCGGCGCGAAATTTTTCCTGTCGCGTGAAATTGAAACATTTGAACGTTTGACGCAGGTCGCTATCCAACGCGGCCAGCTGAGCTTTCAATACAAAAACGGTGCCAAGCAAGAGCACTCAGCTGGCGAAAGACCCAGAAAGAACCAGAAAGACCCAGGGACAGCATTGTCGCATGTCGAACTCATTACATAATCTAAATGTGTGAACATTTTCAGGCTGTTGAAGCTCACAAAACTCAAGTCCAGTGTTGTAATGTTGCAAGGAAAAATGGCTTGGGAAAAGACTTTCTGGTGCATCTCAGTTGACTAAAGGCGAGCATTTCAACAGTAACACAGAGCCGTGCGAGTAACCCACAATTATATTTATCTGAGCGTAGGATATGATAATTTGACCCAGCCCCAACTCATCTTTCTGCCCTAAAAGGCCTGGAAAACCTCCTCAAGCCTTTTTCCTCCAAAACCATTTTTTTTTTCTCACCAAGCTAGGACATGGCTGTGCAAGTCACCCATGGTTATTTTTTCCAGAGCCTGTACTTAAAATACATAAAACTGTGGCCAGGCTTTGAACCATGTTCTGCTGTAATGGGCCCAAAAACGCTCCTCACTACTCTTCTCTTTAAAAAAAAAAAAAGCACTTAATGGTCAAACATGCCTAACATTTAAAATGTATTTTTAAATTGTAAAACCACCTTTGACCACGAGGGGTGCGCTACTGAGTGGACCACTTGTGACACACTTACATCATGGGGACTTTGCAGTACCAATGTTTGTCCGTTTGGGGCGCATACACTCCTATCTGTTTTTTCATGTTAAGGGTACCATGGGGACATTGTAGGAAATGTCATGAAACGTGCTTAAATCTTGGTTTGAGCTTTCTAGCATTGATTTGCCCGTGGGGACATGAGTTTTGGTCCCCACGGGGAAAATGTTCCCCACCAGTTGGTGAAAAGTCAGAAGTCCTCGCGAGGTAGAAAGAAACGAGAACGCACTCACTCTCACACGCACACACACAGCACATAAACATTGGAAATGAGCTTGGATATTCCGATGATTAGTATGCCCTACAATCAACATAAAATTGGAGAACATAGAATACATTATTAGGAGCTACATCATTAAGCAAACAGACCCTCTGGCAGGCATGTGAATTAAATGAATGAAAAGATTGCTGTGAGCTCTGGGCTATGTTGGACTGACAAACAGATGCTCCATCACGCTCAAGAAGCAAACACACAGAAGGCAAACTCAAAAGACCCTCTAAACATCATCAACTCAGATAACTGCAAACAAATTCTATATTATATTAAGTATGAGTAGTTTGATTCACCAAGACCTTGCAATCAGAGAAGCCACAAGTTAAAAAATAAGGAATACCAACACAATTTCACAAATATGCAAAATACAATAAACAACAAAACAGCAAAACAATAAACTAAACAGAAATACATGCATTAAAAGCAAACAAAAAAACAACAGCAATTACAATTTATATATATATATATATATATATATATATATATATATATATACACTCACATATTTTCCCGATTATAAACCGCACCGGTATATAAGGCACGGCAGCAAAAATTGACCAAAAAACATCTTTTGCCACGGATAAGCCACACTGGACTATAAGCTGCAGGTCATAACATCAGCTATTTATGCATAAAGATGGTATATGAATGTTTTATTTTTTTAAAATATCTCGGGTTCTTGCTCACGAGTGAGGGTAGGATGGAGCGTGAGATCGACAGACGGATCGGTGCGGCGTCTGCTGTCATGCTGGCTCTGCACTGGTCTGTCGTGGTGAAGAAAGAGCTGAGCCGAAAGGCGAAGCTCTCTGTTTACCGCTCAATCTACGTTCCTGCCCTCACCTAAGGCCACGAGCTGTGGGTCGTGACCGAAAGAACAAGATCCCGGATACAAGCGGCCGAAATGAGTTTCCTCCGCAGGCTGTCCGGGCTCTCCCTTAGAGATAGGGTGAGAAGCTCGGTCATCCAGGAGGGCCTCAGCGTCGAGCCGCTGCTCCTCCACGTTGAGAGAAGCCAGTTGAGGTGGTTCGGGCATCTGGTTAGGATGTCCCCCGGACGCCTCCCCAGTAAGGTGTTTCGGGCATGTCCCACTGGAAGGAGACCCCAGTCTGGGCTTCCTTGCTCAAGCTGCTGCCCCCGCAACCCGACCCCGGAGGACAGCGGTAGAAGATGGATGGATATTTATGCCATATTTATGCCAAATCGTCTACCAACTGCAACATCTTCTCTTTAACAGCATTCTGTCTCCCATTGTTTAATTGATAGATGAATTTAGTGAACATTGCACCCACTGCACATAAATTATATATACAATCATAATATTATAAAAACAATCATATATATACTGAGAACTCTTTATCAAACACAAACTTTCATATGAGATCTTTATGCTGTCCTCACTCCGAAGCGTCGGGTTTTTTGCCAGCGAGACGGCTGGATAACAACGTTTCAAACAACCAGACTGTCTTTCCTTTTGCTCTGCTTTCTTTGAACGATGGCCATTGACAATTACCCTCTTTAGGTCGCAGTAAAACTAGAAAAATAAAACCGCTAATCAGCTAATGATAGATAGTACCTCTCGAGCTAACAAACAAGTTGCACGACCAAAAAATACTCTTATTTCCAATGTCTCTAATGATAAACAAAACAGATGAACAGTGTCATAATTTTGACAACTTGTGTACTTACGTACAATTATCGTCCAAGGCAAAAAAAAATAAGATCAGCAATCCTCGAACATTAACCTGTCGTCTTTGCGTGCTGCTACATTGGAGAACTGACGTCTACTGAGAAAAACTATGTCGAAGTAACCAGAAGAGGGTGCTCTACGTCTATGTACAAATCTAAAACATCAAAGGTGGTATTGCACTTCTGAAGGGCAGAATAATCTTACTCAATCTAGACATTTTTAAAAAATATTTTTAATAATATATTTTAAAACTCTTTTTGAGCACAGTCACTGTTTCACATTTTTGCAGTTCTATTTCATAGTTGTACCATAAACTGACTTCTTAAGCAGATATACACAATTGCTTGACCGGTGGAAAAAAAAAAAAAAAACAGTGGATAAGCCGCACTGGACTATAAACCGCAGGGCTCAAATCATGAGGAAAAAGTTGCGGCCTATAGTTAAAAAAATACGGTATATATATATATATATATATATATATATATATATATATATATATATATATATATATATATATATATATATATATATATATATACCGTAAATTCCGGACTATAAGCCGCTACTTTTTTCCAAAACTTTCAACCCTGCGGCTTATTCAGTGATGCGGCCAATTTATGTAATTTTTCTAACGGCCGCTAGGGGCGCTCGAGTAGAAAAGGTAAGATTAAGACCGGTGGAATATATGCGTCGAGGAAGACTGCAATTTCCTGTCTTGTGCATAAATTAAATTAGCGTGAACATACCCTCATCATGGAAAATGCAAAAAGAAAGGCATATGACGCAGGACAAACTCCATTCCAGCTCTGATTTCTGGGGGCACAACGAAGTATTTGCAGCCGCTTGACATTAGTGTGAATCGTGCATTTAAAGTGGCGCTCCGTGTTGAATGGGAGAATTGGATGACCAGCGGCGAGAAATCTTTCACTAAAACTGACCGCATGCGAAAGGCAACTTTTTCACAAGTGGATCCTGACAGCGTGGGGGAGCGTAAAAAAAAATCACCATCACCAACGGCTTCCGAAAAGCCGGTCTGCTGCGTGATGGAGAGGAGGGCACAGTGGCTGCGAGAGAGAGGCTGAGGGAGTGTGTGACGACGTCTATATAACAGTTTCATTCCGACACTGAGGAAGATGACTTTGATGGCTTCAGTTCAAAGGAGGAAGATGAAGACGGTTTACCGTGATTTTTACCAGTATGTTCTTTTACCAGACCTGTTTTACCAGACCTGTTATACTGTGTTACTAGCGTGTTGCTACCATGCTGCTAGCGTGTTGCTACCATGTTGCTACCGTTTTACTGCCCTGTCACAGGCTTCAGTTCAAAGGAGGAAGATGAAGACGGCTTAGCGTGATTTTTACCAGTATGTGCTTTTACCAGACCTGTTTTACCAGACCTGTTATACTGTTTTACTAGCCTGTTGCTACCATGCCGCTACCGTGTTGCTACCATGTTGCTAGCGTGTTGCTACCATGTTGCTACCGTTTTACTGCCCTGTCACAGGCACCGTTTGGGAAGAAAGTTATATTATTATTGTTAAGTTATATTATTAAAATTTTGAAAACTCTCTCTGTGTACCGTCTTTCTTTGTAAATATGTTTACATGTTTTAATGTGGGCACATGCGGCTTGTATGCAGGTGCGGCTTGTGTATGTACAAAATCGGTTTTCCTCTAAAATGTAGTGGGTTGCGGCTTATAATCAGGTGCGCTCTATAGTCCGGAAATTACGGTATATATATATATATATATATATATATATATATATATATATATAATAATTTCTTTTATTTCTGTATATAAAATGACTTTAACCCTGACCCAAATGCATCTTAAGTGAAACGAATGATGGAAATTAGAAAAGAATCAAAGGAGAATGACAAGTTGCAAATTTCTGTATGATTTGTAATTTTTACAACAATAACATTGTTCATACAATCTCAATGAAGCCTCGACATGCCAATCTCACCTGGGCCAGATGTAACTATCGCCTACTCCTATGGCATCGGCTGGACCATTGGCATGTCACTTTGGAAAAACCAAAACAATGCTGACTAAATAAGTAAGATAAAACAGAAACCTCATTATGTGAATTGAAATATAAAAGCATGTTTGATTTGATTTTTTTTTTTTAATCAGGATGAACTCCACGTGAAGTATACCCGAACACATTTTATATAGTATTGTGCAATGCATGTCTTCCCATATTGTGGCTTTCTTTACGATGTTGACATACCCTTACATTTATATCATTCAACCTTGATCTTTCATTGCAACGTTGTGGCTAAGTCCACTTCTTGCTCTCCCATACAATCAAACATTTTAAATCAAAATGCTGAGTGACTATGTGTAAACTGAGCAAAGTTGCCAAGGCTTTTCTTCCCTTTACTGTTTATCCAAGTTTGTAAGTTTCTGTTTTTTCCGCATGGGCTGATTCACTAGCTTGCAGCCAATTAGGGGTAACAAATGTCATGTGTCATGACGGTCCTATGCGATTGAACATGGCAAATTCACCGGAAACTTCCCTGATACCCCACCACCAACTCCGACGTAACGCCGGTGTTTTGTTAACTGAGCGGATGGCGCATACCGACACATTCTTCTCAACGGCCGCCATCGGTTAGGTGTATCCAGGCCCATAAATACATAGACAGTGGTTAAGATACACTGTAGAGTGGACAGCTCTACATGATGCTAGACGTTTTGAAGATCCTTAACAATTGCGATAAAGACTGTTTTCTCATTTTTCTTTCAATAGCAAATACAGCAAATACAGTGGTACTTATACTTACCAAATTAATTAGTTCCAGAAGTAATTCTCTAACTATCTTTCATAAATCGAGCCGCTTTTTACATGTAAATAGCATAATCCATTCAAATCCCCCAAAAGGCTCCTAAATATACAGTGGGCCCCCGTGTTACGAACTTAATCCGTTCAGCGACTACGCTCGTAACTCGAACTGCTCGTATGACAGGCAATCCAAACCTATGTTAATTCGTGAATGCGTGTAACACGTGCAAAAACCTTAGGTAAAAACCACGACTTTATACACATATTAAAAATGAGTACCATAACCTACTGTACAGTTAAATTAAATAACATAAATATACAAAGGAAAAATGAAATTTTTCGACGTGACTTGAGCTGGGTGGAGGCGGAGGGGAGCAGAGACCAACCCGCAGAATTTATTGATTTATTTTCTTAAACAGGAACTTTTCTCAAACTAAAACATATCACCAGTGATTTCCTTCTCTTTAATCCATAATAGAAGAAGCCTCTCCATTTTGTTGTCGATCGAGGTCCGTCCCCCAGCAAGGAAAGTCTTGCCCTTAGAAGATTGCCGAGCGGTTACAGCCATTCTCACGAGCAAGGGTAACTATGCATGTGCCTCCTTCGTATTTTTTTTATTATCTCCTGCTTGGTTTCTATTGTCATCATCCTCTTACTTCTTCCTTTACCGCCACTTGCAATTTTAGAAGCCATGTCTAACAGATAAAGTTTGCAAAGTGTTCACAACATTCCTTCCTTCCGTTTTTGACTCATTTTCTCTCCTTCCTTCCGTCCCGACCAGCTGTGCCATCAAGCTAGATGAAGGCGTTCGACCAATAGCATATCGGCATCTCCGTGACGGACACCGTGATTGAAACAGTGACTGTGACATTGTAAGAGCAATAGCATATCAGCGTTACCGTAGCATGCGTGAGCAGATGGTTTCGATGAAGTAGCAAAGCGAAGTCAATTGTACGTACACATTGGCTGGCAATGCCTGGGGAAATCATAATTAAAACCATCACGAAATCACGCAATACTAAAAATTAGTATAATAATTTACCGTACAGTTAATTTAATTAACATGGATATGCAATGGATAAATGACATTTTCCTCGAGGGCGACATTACTTAAGCTGAGTGGAGATGGAGGTGAGCAGAGATCTACCCGCAGAATTTATTGATTTATTTTCTTAAACAAGAACTTTTCTCAAACTAAAACATATCACCGGCGATTTCCTTCTCTTTAATCCATAATAGAAGAAGCCTCTCCATTTTGTGGTCGAGCGAGGTCCGTCCCCCTGCAAGGAAAGTCTTGCCCTTAGAAGATTGCCGAGCGGTTCCGTCCATACTCACGAGCAAGGTTAACTATGCATGCGCCTCCTTCGTATTTTTTTATTATCTCCTGCTTGGTTTCTATTGTCATCATCCTCTTACTTCTTCCTTTACCGCCACTTGCAATTTTAGAAGCCATGTCTAACAGATAAAGTTTGCAAAGTCTTCACAACATTCCTTCCTTCCGTTTTTCACTCATTTTCTCTCCTTCCTTCCATCCCGACCAGCCGTGCCATCAAGCTAGATAAAGGCGTTCGGCCAATAGCATATCGGCATTTCTGTGATTGACGTGACGCCGGCCAACAGCATCTCCGTGAGTGAAACCGAGACTGTGTCCTTAATCGACCAATAGCATATTGGCATCTCCGTGACTGACTCAGTGACTGACACCGTGACTGAGACAGTGACTGTGACATTGTAAGAGCAATAGCGTTCAACATTGCCGTGACAAGCATCAACTACTGATTTAGTTGACGTAGCAAAGCTAAAATATATGATAGAATACAATGGCCGGCAGGTCGGATTGTTCGTAAGACGAAAGGTTTGTGCGTAAGTGGGGGACAAAATACTCCGCGGTCCACGCTCGTAAGTCGAAATGTTCGTAAAAGAGGGTGTTTGTAAACCGGGGGCCGACTGTATTAGAATTACGTCAGTGCATAATCAAAATGGATAATTTAAACCATAACCCAGCCCCCCCCCCCAAAAAAAAAACACTTCTAAATCCTTTTAATGAATCATATTTACTGTAGCAGTTGACAATATGAATGCTGTTCTCTTGTTTGCCTTGAGATGGGGGTGGTGTGTTGGTGATGAGTCAAGAGAGAGAGAGAGACACCATTTTCGGATAATTGATTTGTGCGTTTTTATTTTACATTTTCCAGTGGTTCAGGAATCATTTACAAGTCAATAGAAGGATCACAATTATTATTATTCTTGTTATTACTGTTATTATTGTTATTATTATTAATGTCACAGTGGACCCCCGTGTTACAGCGCCGCTTACGTTTTTTTGATGTTGTGATGCGGAATACTGACTTTTTTTCTTTCCTCCTTTACAGTATTTTCCCGGCTTTGTGACAAAAACAACTGTCATGCCCCTAGGGGGCTTCATGTGTGATCTCAATGCTCAAGTGCTAACGATGTGCTAACAATGCTAACATCAGACACAACAGCCCAAAACGTTATGTTACATATGTGTTTTTATGTGAATATGTACAATGTTAGCCATAGCAAATCTCAGCTTTATGTATGTTAGTTCTACGATGTAACATGTTGGTGGAAGTGTGGATGAAACGAGTATGATGAAAGATTAAGAGTAAGATAAAAAGTGGAAGTCCACAGTAAATATCAATGCAAAAACTATTGTCTGGTTTGTGGGCAAGCCAGCAAATTAATATTGTTTGTGAGTGCATCACAAACTGTAAGAAACAGGGTAGAAATCACGATTTTGATAACGTATGTAATTATAATAATGTTGCTGTCTTCCATATCTTGAATTTTCTCTCATTACTAGAGACAATAGTTTTCCACCGTGATATTTCACCATGATATAAACTGAGGCGTTCGTAAGGAGAGGTACTCTACCACTGTATTAAAATCAATACCAATCATGAATATCAAAATAGTATGAATGTTCAGTCTTCTTTTGCCAATTATTTGTGTAATTCCTAGTCACAAAACCACTTTAGCCTAAACTTGTCCTTTGCTCAGGGAATGTTTTGATTATTTATAGTACTGTATGTTCATTAAAAATTGTTGTGCAACGACAATACATATATTGCTTGTTTTAAGTATGAAAATTTGTTGCCATCATGTCTTCTTACTAAATGCAAATTTGACTCTCAGGCCCATATATTCTGACAGATCATTTCACATCATTACAGATACGGTCTTTACATGCATGAGCCTGACAAATGGAATTGCCTTCCTCATTTACTCATTCCTCTACCTTGGGAGTCTACAGGGCTAGGAGCAAGATAGGGAGGTGGATATGGATGGTGATGGGCTGCATGGTAATACCGACAGGATAAACAACCCCCCGAGAATTCCAGTGTCCCCAAGGGGACACAAAATTGTTAAACGTTTGTGAAATCATCTCCAGCTAAACTGCAACTTTTTCCAGTGGTATGAGTGATTTATGACAAAGACCGCCATCTATGAAAATGTTCTGAAAGATCATTAAGGAGAATTTGTCTGAGGAGTGCTTCATCTTTAAGCCAGACGTTTACCTATCTATGAAAATGGTTTTATTCTGCAATCATAAATTAGGTGTGAGGTGAGAGGGAGCATACTGAAGCTATATTGGGAGGAAATGGAAATCAAACAGAGGTGCGGGTTCTGAGAGAGAAATTCACAGCAAACTTTTCCTCGTCTTCCCTGAGGAAAGCCACGAAGAACAACTTTCCCTGGATCATTAGTTGTGAAATGCACACTAAACAAAACACACAGCTCTTTGTACAGTACGTGTCTGAGTATCTGATTAGTTCACCTTGAGTTGTCTGCGAACCCGGTCGATGAAGAACTTCCAGCAGTTTTCTCCTGTATCCATCAATTGTGAGCTGCGTACCTCTGCCAATGATGTTATCCACTTCATTGTCTGGGAACAGGTTAGGAATGTCCCCTCGAAAAATAAATTGACGAATTTTACGGTCAGAAAAACCTCTGAAAAATAACAGCTTAATTATAATGGATATTCTGTAAGCATAAATATTAAATTTTCTAGTGCTGGATATTGTGTCTTAAAAGTGTATTGCAATATACTGCAATAAAGAAAAGGCGTATTGGATACGTATTGTGATATAGTGGGCAATGTTTGTAAAAACATCTATGGCACATATGTTAACAATTGCTGAAAAAACAGAACAACATTATCAGAATCAACAAGTTCTGTTTATTCCTTTTCAGAAGTCACACATCTATGACATCTATCGAATGGTAAATCAGAATAAATTCTTCACCACAGCAGACCGGTACCGCATCTGCAACACAGCAGATAGTCGATGCTGCACTGATCCGTCTGTTGATCTCCACAGGACCTCATCAAAATTTCCATTTGAAATAAACACAACACGAGATTCTACTGCTCGTTAATATGGCTGCTTTGATATTATTTCACTTCTCTTGAACATATACAGGAGCTTACTACGGGTGACTTGAACACTGTGTGGAAGCCCAAGATATGTCTACAGTATCTACGAGAGAAACAAAGGAAAAGCTATTTTCAAATCATAAAGTTTTGTTTTTCTGCTGATTGTCCTCCTCCTCTGCTGCCACTATTACTTTGCCATATGACCTCACTTGAAAGGTAATGTATTACAACCTTTAATGTAGTGTTTTTTAAGTGTTTGGAATAATTTACATGTAAAACATGATTCATACTGTGACAAAAATCAGGATACAAAAACCACACCGGAATGGGTTGAGATAAAAAAAAAAAAAATTATGGAATTAAAGCGTTTCAAAACCGATACACGATATATTGGAAACTGTCGTATTACAGTCAATATATTGATATTATCGGCCAGCACTAGAAATTTTTTCTTCAATCAATCAATTTTTATTCGTATAACCCTGAATCCCCAAAGTCTCAAAGGGCTTCACAGGTGAAAAGGTTATGTCGAGACTTCTTTTGAAAAAAGAAGTCATACAGAGACATCTTTTCGGTGTAAGGTACACAACAGCATCCCCTGTCAAAGCTCCCAGAAGGGGAAGGAAAAAATCAAAAACCCCAGTTTGGGGAAAATCAGAAACCTTCAGAAGGGACCACAGGTCGGAGGAGCCCCCTTGCTCAAAGTGTTGAAGTGGATGCTGCATGTACCAAATACAAACAAATACAGATACACAATACAGATAAATACAAATACACAATATAGATTACAGAAAACATTGTGCTATAATAGTCCAATGATGTATTGACAGCAGGCAAAGCTATTGAGCTTCCCACAGTCCAGCCAAGTCAACCGCGGATGGTTGATCTCTTATCCCGCAATGATCGATCAGCGCAGGGTCAAATGCGGGGTCAAGTCATCCTTCACCATCTAACTAGCCCCCTCTCCAAGCCGGGAGAAAGGGGCAGGAAAAAGAATAGAGCTGCAGACAGGCCCATTAACTAAATGCTTGCAAATGTGTTTTTAGTCAGGTTTTAAAGATTTCTACTGAGGTGGCTGTGCGAACTCCCATAGGTAGGGCATTCCATAGTAGTGGCGCGCGAATGGAAAAGGCGCTTGATCTGCAGAGTAGGGATGGCACCTGAAAATAAGTGTAATTACCTAAAAATAGTAGTGGCGCGCGAATGGAAAAGGCGCTTGATCTGCAGAGTAGGGATGGCACCTGAAAATAAGTGTAATTACCTAAAAATGCCTGCAGATGGAAATGAAACAACACAAATACAGCCAAGCCCCTAGGGTACAGGTGTCAAACTCAAGGCCTGGGGGCCAAATCCGGCCTGCCACGTCATTTTATGTGGTCCGCGAAACTGTCGTGTATAATGAAAAATAAAGTTGAGATTTTTTGGTTTGTTCTGTTACAGTAATGTAAACAACGAATGAACAAACTAGGCTGCTTTACTTCTGATTTCAAAACAACTAAGCCATCAATTTGTTGTTTACAGTAATAATACAGAGACAATTTAACTTTGTTTCCTCAACATATCGGCCCAATGAAGGAAGTTCTCGCTACATAATGGCATGAGACAAAAATGAGTTTGACACCTCTGCCCTAGGGTCATGAGTTGTTTTCGTTGCAAAATCGGAAAAATATGAACAGGGGATGAAAAACCTCAGTATTCCAGGTGGCAACATGAAAATAATGTAAGTCAGGGACGTTGAAACACGGGGGTCCACTGTATTTCTGACTGGGATACCAGGGGCGTGACCCTAACCGTGACCGTAACCCTAACCCTGGCAAATGTCTTTTGTTTGCAAAGGATCAATTTGGTGTTTGGAGCTACACTGGATTTGCAAAGTTCAAGGCCAGTAACGAGACAGCGTCTGGACGGCTGAACACACGCGCTGCAGGGACGCTGACGCGTTGCAGGGAGGCAAGTGTGACAGCAACTGAAAATAAGTGTAATTACCTAAAAACGACTGCAGATGGAGACGAAACAACACAAATACAGACAAGCCCCTAGGGTCATGACAGTTATTTTTGTCGCAAAAACGGGAAAATACCATAAAAAGGGGGTGAAAAAACTATGTATTCTATGTTCACAACATGAAAATAACATAAGCCAGGGAAGCTATATATATATATATATATATATATATATATATATATATATATATATATATATATATATATATATATATATATATATATATATATATGAGAGGCTGAAATTCCTAAGATTTTGGCTATTTTAAGTTGAACAATATTATCAATTATATCATTTATTGAATAATTAATTAACCATTGCACCTCTCCAATATGTACTTATAAGTGTAACATTAGTGGGCTGCTGAGCATGTCTTTACATACTGTACAATCAACTTCATGTTTAACCTGGTGATTTTCTTTTCTGTTATCTTAGGTAGGATGCGATATGGCCTAAAACAAAATCTCCGATTTTTTTCACAAAAAAAATATTGATTCACTATTTAAAACGATTTTCTCCCCCCTACCAAAAAAATCAATTTGCAGATGACAAAGAAATTGTTCAAAACAAGTTTGAATTTTATTTTGTTTACATTTTCCCTTCTGGAGTTAAAACGATCTAAACAAGCCACACAAAAAAAAGAGATGGCAAGCCCTGCCTGCCATTGTAAACAGTGACAATGTAACTTTTCAGTAAGCTTTATCTAGATCCAAACTGACACAATGCCCTCTCAAATGATCCTAAAAGAAATTCAACATAAAATCATAAGAGCCTTGTTTGAGGTTGATCAAAGAAAGTGCAAACAAAACCTTCTGTTACCTTAACATGTTTTGCAAAATTAAGAGGTGCTTGTATGGTATGCAAAAAGGTATTTGGTCACTATTTTAATTCCTTGCATAATTTTAACCAAATTAAATATCTGCATCAAATTAAATTAAACATCTCCAGTAAATAGTAGCCTTCCATTGAAACAACTGTGAAAATGTAACTTTTCAGTAAACTTTTCTAACTGACAGTGACACAAACATAAAATGAAATAAAGTGTATGTGACCGTTTATGATCAAACATTTACAAAAGTTTAACAACTTGCCATTCAGTATCCAGTTACCATGTACCTGGGGTCCAAAACTTTCAACAAGTGAATAAACCCCATCTTTTCCACGGTGTATATGGGCACCGTATCTTTTGCAATATACATTGCGACTGCATCTATGACAGCTTTTCACCGGGCCTATTTTTTATCATACGGGATACAGTTTGTAAATGTTTCCAAGACGGTAGGGTGTTTTTTCGTGGCATTAACGTAACTTGGGCTGCCGTGGTCTTGTTCGTGTCGTAAAGTGACACACCTCTCCCGCTCGGTTGCATCTCTTTGTTTAAGGTGCTGCAGTAAATTGGTAGTACTGCTACCTTTGGTAACAACAGCCTTTAAACAAGCTTTGCAGCGAGGCGATGTTTGTTTTTTGTCTGACGCCACAAACCGAACCAGTTCCAAATAACTGAAGATATCGTTCCTTTCTTCGGAGCGAGATCTGCATCTTCGTTGCCATTTTGTTTATGTATTAAGTGCAGGCAGGGGGGTGCACTCCGCGCTCTCTGAACTACGGGAGCTCAGCAGTCAGCAAAACTGGTGGCGCAAAATAAAATCGATTTTCATAAAAAATAAATCCTCAAACAGTAATCATTCGAATTAACCGATAAAATTGATTTATCGCCCAGCCCTAATCTTAGGTAATCTAAATTTAACAGAAAAGGGAGGCCATCGATTAAAACTAGAACAGACTTAATAGAATGACCCATTTATCTCAGGCCCTTTACAATGTTTTTTTTCTAAATTACTTGAGTTCTTTCCGAATTATTCTGCTTGTTGTATACAAAGTAATCCAATAATTACAGTACATGAACTTTAAGTGGTTAATTCACATTAACTCTACTTGTTATTCCATTCAGTAACATGTTGTGAACAAAGCTGGGGAAATGGCACCACAGTTATCCAGGCGGTGACATAGCTAAAGCCTTTCCCTCCCGCAACACCTGACGGATAGTAGTTACTGAAGCCTGCCATTACCCGATGCCAGCAGATCATTGACCAGAGCGAGGAACCTCTCCTCTGCCACTTGAGCATCAGTCATTAAGAACACGGCGCCAATATTCTTCACGCCAGCTTTGATGTAAAGTGATGCCAGGTCACTCTGGGTGAGAGAGTGAGAGTGGGTGAGTGACACATTATGAGATGCTGCAGCAAAGAGGCAAGGGATTGCTATGGTTTGTATGGCAGGGTTGCCATGTATATTCCAAGCACAGTGTTTCTTTCCAGGGGGGGTTATGTCTTTTCTTCTAGCATTGACTCCTCTGATTTTACACAAATGAGGCAACTATGAATGCAATGTATATAAGACATTCTGATTTTGATGACAACTTGAGTTTGTGTGTACTTTGCCGTGCTCTTACTTTGAGGTCTGTGATATAGCATAACTCTTCCTCAAGGTGATCTGGAAAACCTCCAGATTGGAGATGAAGGCAGCCAGTCGGGTCAGACTTTGCTTGCCATTTCCGCCTACTCCGACCAGCAGTGCGTTACCCCGTGGAGACTCCAGTATTCGATTTATAGGGCAGCTGCATATGGAGGTGCTGACAGTCAGAAAGGCAAAATCGGTGGAAGATAAAATGTAAGGGGGAGGAATGCTGTAATAGCAAGCTCACTCATAAAGAAAACAGAATAATGAAATGCAACAATGGAACATTCTGTTTAGGTTTCTAGGCTTCCAAACCACCTTCTCCCACCATGTGTATCAATATTGTATGCAATGTTCACTCTAAGCAGCGCGCTTGTGCAATTGCGCACTGCCCGCAAATTCTCAGCACACAAGAAAATCTATGCTGTGCATAAAACAAAATGTGATCTAAATGTATTAAACAATATCTAATATTAGACCTCATTTTATCTGATTAATAAGACCAATAGTTATTGTTTTTGTACCATTTTGCACTGTGACAGAAAGTGCAAAGTGTCCAGCCAATGATACGAAGTTTCGCTTACAATATTCTTTTTTTAAATCTTTTTATTTAAACATTTTGACAAACAATAGTACTTTGTAAACAGCAAACAAGGCCTCATACACGTATATTCGATAAAGAGTACCGTGGGGCAATACCAGGCATACGACGGACAATATTGCATGCCCAGTAATATTGAATTAAACTAAGTAGCGCAAGGCTACATTGACATTTTGTTAATTGTAGCAAAGCTTTTTAATGCGAGGAGGCTTGGGCTGACCATAAAATTGAGATCAAACGATCTAGCTGACAGAAGAAAACGTTTTCTTATAAAGACAAACAAATAAAGAAACTTGGGGAGCACCACCATTTTGACAATGTTGACCCTGCCCGACAATGAAAGAGGAAGAGCCGACCAGCGGGCCAAGTCCTGCTTGCATTTATCCGTTAAAGGATGGAAATTTGCATCGAACAGGTTGTCAAAGGCTGACGTGATAAACATGCCTAGATAATGAACCCCACGTGGCGTAACCTTGAACGGGAGGGTGGCTAAAGATGTAATAGACAGATGGTTAAATGGAAGCAGTTCACTTTTACCATAATTCAGCTTGTAACTTCAATATTTGCCAAACTGAGTTTATATGTGTGAGACAATGGGGACAGAAGAAGATGGATTTGACAAATAAACCAGGAAATTGTCAGCATAAAGGGACAGCTTATGAGTTGTTGCAACATCTTGAGATAGCCTCGATCCTCTCCTCAGATCGAAGCCAAATGACCAATGGATCCACAGCCAAGGCAAATAAGAGTGGAGAAAGAGGGCAGCCCTGCCTGGTACCCCGATGCAAAGTAAAAGGCGAAACTAGGCGAAGCTAAAAAGGTTTGTGATGATATGTGCGTTTGGGGACTCATAAAGTGATCAATGAAATGAACTCTGTGCCAAAACCAAATTTTGCCAGAACATAGAACAAGTATTGCAACTCAACCCGCTTGACAACATCAGCGTCATTGCGTCAAGCACAATCTGAATCTTGCTGCCCAGCTCGCCACCGCCGGCCGCTTGCCTCGTCATTGCCGGCCTGGACATCCTGCCGGCTTGGACATCCTGCTTGACTCGTCGTTGCTAGCCTGCTGCACAGCTAGCCGCTGTTTGCCTTCTTGTTTGGCTGCTCAGTTTGGCTCGTCACTGCTGCTCAATGCTTTCCAACCAGTTGCTACTTTGCTGCCCGGCTCACCACTGTTGGTCATCCGGCTCGCCATAACTTGTCCGGCCTTCCTGTTTGGCTCATCACGGCTCTTGATGGACAGATCTACTCAACAATCCCAACCGAACACGCCGCCAAAACAAAAGTCTGAAGTAAAAGCGGAGGAGGACTTCATGACATTTACACAGGTAAACGAATTGTTACAACAACAATGAGAAATGATCACACCATTATTAAAACAACAACAGGAACATTTCAAAGATTTTGTCAAAATCATTACGAACTCCAATAATACTAGACTTGATACTCTCACAAAGGACCTGCAAGAAGTAAGAACCAGCCTAGAATTCACTTAAAATGAAGTGGATGAAATTAAGAGAATCCATACCAAACAAACAGAGTATTGTAAAAATATGTAAATGGAAAGCTATAAGTTATGTGATACATTAACAGTACTAATAGAAAAAGTAGACTATCTAAAAGGCCACTCAAAGACAAAAAAACTAGTAACTAATTTTAATAACTAATTTTGGCTGTATTACACAAATGATCAATTTAGTGATCAAATAAACATGGATAAAGCACTCTCAAAAATACACTTTAATAGCAGAAGTCTCTGTAAAATTATAGTCAATATTAAAGTAATCTTAAGTAATATGAAAGGATCTTAAATAATAACAAAATCAGAATCATGGCTAGATAATGACAGGAGAAGAGAAGTGGAAATGGAAGGCTACAAACTGTTTCCAATGAACAGTACAAACAAGACAGGAAGGAGGAGTTTGCATTACAGTATATGTGGATAAATCATTGAGGTAATGAGATTGTTGAGTCGACCTTTATAATGGAATGTTTAACAGTAGAAATACAAATTGAAAGAGCACCAAACATAATCATAAGGTGTGTCTACAAAATTCCAGGAGCTTGTTTAGATAGTTTTTAATGATAGCATAGCTAATATGCTTAATCATCATAATGATAAAAAAAAAGTGAATACTTTTTGGGCATTTTAACATTGATTTGTTGAACCCAAGGAACTGTCAAAAAACAACAGGTTTCATTAATATTAGCCATGGCAATGGCCTTTTTCCAGTTATCACAAAGCCTACTATAATAACAACAGAATCCTCAGATCCTCCTGGCCACAAATGTTCCACTGTGCAGAGTTTGGCGGTGGATTTTTTCCTGGAAGCGACAGGCGATATGGAACCGGCAGTTGTGGCTAGAGCGGCAGTATCGAAGCGGCGCAAGAAGGTTCTATGTTATATTTATCAGTGTTTTGGCGCCAAGGCCCGGCGATGTTTTCCCCCCCTACACCTATGATGGGTATGCGGGAAACTCTGTCACCGGCCCTCAGTAGCGGCTGTGGGCGCCGGCGAGTAAAGCGAGCTGCTCTTCATCACCGACTCTTTGTCAGGGAGACGTTTCCTGGTGGTCTGTGGGTCGTAGCTCAGCGTGCTTCCACTCACCACCACGGACAAGGCGGCAGTTGGTTGCGGACCGAAAGCTGTGTGCGGCTAACGGTACTCCCATCAACAGCGTTGGCTCCAGGTTGGTGACAATGCGCTTCCATGGATGCGATTTTCGGTGGGATTTCCTAGTTGTCGCTGTCACAATCCCACTTATCGGCGCGGACTTTCTATGTGCAGAGTGACTGCTGGTTGATGTTGCTAACCACCGCCTGATCGACCCGGTGTCCTTTGATACTTTCCCTTGTGAGGCTGGGGGGTTTGGACCCTTAAGACACGCAAATTATTTGAGTGCGGGTAATGTTTATCAGAGATTGTTAGCAGATTTTCCGTTGTTAACGACTCCCGCTTTCTCCAACGTTGATACAAGGCATGGCATGGAACATTTTATTCCCACAGTTGGCCCGCCAGTTTATGCCCGCGCACGACACCTCGACGCAGCCAAACTGGCAAGTGCGAAAGAAAAGTTTGCTTCAATGGAACGTTTAGGCATTGTTCGGCGTTCTAATAGCCTGTGGGCCTCACCTTCTCACATGATCCCCAAAAAGGACGGATCCGCAAGTTTTTAAGCACCTAGGTTCACACGGCCTTATCGAGAACTCAGCGAAATGCAAATTTGGTCTCTCTGTGATCGATTTCGGATTTCAGCACAGGGCGAGGTTCCCTTGCCTTCAAAGTGCATGCAGTGGTGGAGTTTGCCTGTCCTGCCTCAGTCAAGGCGCTGCAGGGGTTTCTAGGCATGGTAAATTTTTATACCCGTTTCCTACCTCTGGAATGGTCTCCTCAGCAGGTGCAGGCCTTTCAGCAAGCTAAGCAAGCCCTCGCAAACGCAGCCCTCCTTGCCCACCCAATCTCCACAGCGCAGATGGTCTTGACTACCAACGTGTCGGATGTTACAGTAGGAGCAGTGATGGAACAGCTGGTGGGAGATGTTTGGCAGCTCCTTGAGTTTTTGCTCGTCGTAAGCTGAGAGATAACGAGCGCAATTATAGTGTTTTTGACCGTGAGTTGCAGGCGCTATATCTTGCAAAGCGTCATTTTCGTTTCTTGCTCAAAGGACGTCGTTTCACAGCTTACGTGGATCATCGGCCGCTTACATTTGCCATGTAAAAGGTTACTGAACCATGGTCAGCGCGCCAGCAGCGTCACTTGGCAGCCATTTCCAAATTTACCACAGACATTCGGCATGTGGCCGGAAAGTGCAAACCTGCAGCCGATTGCTTGTCGTGTGCGTTTGTGTGCCCCGTACAACTGGGTGTGGATTTTTTGTGAATGGCCGCTGACCAGATCAATGATTTGACTCGATTCACTCCCTCTTGCACCCTGGTGTTTGGGCCTCAGTCAAGCTTGTTGATGCTGTTTGTCTGGCCTGGACTATGCAGGGATGTCAGGATGTGGGCAGCTGCTTGCATTGCATGTCAGCGCGCCAAAGCAACTCTGGAACCTCTTCTTAGTCCATTCAGGCAGTTTGACCATGTGCGTGTAGACCTGGTAGGCCCCCTCCCTCCGTTGCAGGGTTTTACACACATGAAAACAAAAGTCACTAGGAGATTATTTTCATTGAATCTGCATCTATGCTATTTTTGGATGTTTATGTTGACACATTGTGATTGAACCACATTTGCCTGGGTGTGTGGGTATGAAAAAGCCTCATTTGCTTCTGACACACCCATGCACATTTTTTTGAATGTTCTTGTTTTGTGTTTTTCGACTCATGCTGTATTTTACCTCTTGTGTGTTCGGCTGTATTTGAAACGAACTGTATTTTTTTTGTACAATAAACAATTCTTATTTTGAACGAAGTTTTCAAAACAGGGGTCTGTGCAAGCTCTTCAACCCCCACTCAAAAACACAGCTCAGAAACCCCACACAGGATGTCCAAATAACGACCACATTTGCATGTGTGATGCTCCCCCCAGCAAGATAAGTTGGTATGCAACTTCTCTTCTGTACAATTTACATAACAAAGTTAGCCATTCACAGGTGATTCTGCATGGGAACTATAATTCTTGGTGCCATTTGGCACTCCGGTGGTCTTTTATAGGTAGACGTGCCAAGTGGCATCTCTATGGTTTTTCGAGTGTTAAAGAACTGGTTTGATGCAAACAAATCAAATAATCTAATATATTTGGTACTAGACAATGAAAAATTCCAGTCAAAATTATGATACAATCAATGGAAATAGAAAGAGTAAATGAGATAAAATTTCTTGGTGTCATACTTGATTCAAAATTATTCTGGAAGGTGCATAGCCTATAGAGAATGTTAAAAGTAAGATCTCGGCGACTCCATTCTGTGTGTGTGTGTGTGTGTGTGTGTGTGTGTGTGTGTGTGTGTGTGTGTGGGGGGGGGGGGGGGGGGGTCACGAGTGTTTCGCGTGATCCACCGTTTTAGTTATGTAAAAATCTACTTCACTATCTTCTGACCTACAGCCGTTTAGACAGTTTTACTGTACTGCAGAAATGGTTTGACCCATCGCAAAAGTTCAAGTGCATTGTGGGGAAAATAAAAGTAAACACAACTTCGCGCTCTTCGTGTAGCACTCTGGGCAAAACTATGATCTGTCGCTGCGTAATTTGCTTTGTATTTCTGGGTCTAACACTCAAATCTTTACTTACTCACATCAACCATGCTCATAGCCGAAGTCCGAATTTCCGAGTAATATGTGGAATAGACGGATGTGTAAAAGAATATCGTGTGTTCAACTCACTCTGGTATCATATCCGGAGATGCCACTCGGTTTACCTCCGCGGTGGTCGACAAGGAATAGCTCCGCTCCCGAGAAGAAATTCTGTGTCAGGGAGAAAAAAATTGTGGGAGTGCCGACCCGGTCTGGACCACGGGGACACGGACGAGCAGGCCCGAGCTGTCACTAACACTAAAGCCCGCGCAGTGAACTCAGCACCTGATCAGCACACGGAACACGACGCACCTGCCACCGCTGAGACGGAGGACATGACGCGGCCACATGCAGACAGTTTGGATCATTTTGCTGATTTCAAAATGTCATTGTTTGACGGTTTCGAGCAAAGTGCCCCGCTCCCGCCTCCTTCACTCCGGGACTAGTTCCTCTCCTGCGCGGGGACCAGCCTGGGTCAAGCATCTTCCATGCTCGATCCACCCCTGGAGCCTCCATACACTACTCGTGCAGCAGGGAATCAGGTGATGCTTCTTCGTTTAATGAAATCGTTTTTGGGTTTTTTTTCGATCCCTATAAACGTAGTTAAATCATTGAAGTAAAGCATTACACCCTTTTGGCATTATAATCCTTGCAATAACATGCAGGTCATATCTTAATTATTGCTTTACATGTTGTATGACGTCAACTATCTTTAGAAATGAGTGCAAGAGAAGCAGCAAATACATGCCATTCGACATATAAATCATAAAGCTTATTTTGGCATTGTTTCTATATGTGCACATACAGTAACATAAACATGAGCAACGTTATTCCTGCTTCTTTAATAAGAATAATTTGATTAAAACTGGGATTTTGCTCCACTTTATACATAATGTTTCTCCAGTTTATTGTTTTTGCTGTACATAACTGATTTGTGTAAATTTTTCTTAAACTATTTGTTATTATTTCATATTTGAAGGATGGCTCTGACAGTGATTGTCTGTCCAGACAAGCTACTTCACTCGTATTGTGTGCAAGAGAAAAGCACCGTCTTTCACAGGTTTAACTTAATTATAATTGTGATGTCACTTGTGTTAATTTTATGTCAATTGAATACACTTATAGTTGTCATATCTGGCCTGTGGTTGTTTTTCAGACAGGTCTGAATGACGTTGTGGCAGCAATACAGCAGTATCAAGGCCAGTTGGTGTCTAAGCTGAGAAGTCAAATTCAGAAGGTCTTCCAGAAACACCCAGAAAATAATTTTGTAAGGAAATAAATGGGAGTGTTTGACCAGATTGAGGATCCATTTGCTACAGTTTCTACAGCATACAGACTAGATAGTAGCCTATTATTAAAAAGACTTTTCATTTGTTGAACCTGAGGAAGTGACAGTGGGGTATGTGGCATACATCAAGAAAAAGGCAACAAAAAGGCATATCTCGACTAAATCCATATGTTTTCATTATATTCCTCTTATAAAAAGTCTAGAGCAGTTGTCTCATCCGAAAATTTTAGCACTAGTAGATGAGGCACAAAAAACAGAAATGAATTCTTATACGACATTTGTGATGGAGAATTTATGAAATCACACCCTTTGTTTACTGTCCAACCTTCGTCATTACAAATAATTCTTTATTCGGATGAAATTGAAATCTGTAACCCACTTGGTTCCCATGCTTCAAAAAATAAATTGATAATGTTTTACTACACATTAGGAAACATACATCCCAAATACAGAGCAAAACTAGCTTCAATTTGACTACTTGCTATGGCAAATGCAAATGAACTGTCTGAATGTGGAATTGACAGAATATTTGAAAGACTATATGAAGATTTGGTGAAATTATACAATGGGTTGAAAATTAAGACTGAATCAGGTGAAAGGTTGATATTTGGGGCAGTCGTTTCTCTTTGTGGAGATACTTTACCTCAACACGAACTATGTGGGTTTAACGAGGGTGTGGTGTTTGCTTATAGCAAATGTAGACAGTGTGAATGTACGTTTGAAGATATGCAAAAGAACTTCAATGAAAATAGCTTTGTGGAAAGGACAATTGACAGATACATCAGACAGTGCAGTGACATTGATAAAGCCAGCACTGAGTTCCTCAAAAATAGCCTGAAGACAACCTATGGGATCAATAGACGAAGGAGATTGATTGATTTTCCAGGTTTTAACATGATGAAACAATCACTTCAAGACACCATGCACATAATACTAGAGGGTATTGCACTTTTAGAAATAAAATGTGGTATAAGACACTTGATATTGCTCGGCCAACTTGACTTAGATGATTTAAATGCTCTGATAGTTGGTTTCCCATATTCTCCACTTGATGTCAGAAATAAACCAAGTTCAATCTCTTTCAGTACTATAGCCTAAAATGACAATAAATTAAGGCAGTCATCAGGGCAAATGATTGTTCTTTTAAAAATCTTGCCCCTCCTAATTGCTACTGTGAAAAATACTGAATATTTTGCTCTTATTCTTGAACTTATAGAGATTGTTCAAATTCTTTTATCTCCAATTATAAGCCTTCAAACAATTTCCCGATTACAGATTCTCATAGAAGAACATTTAAAACACATGAAGTGCACATTTGCAGATAACAACATTACACCATTTTTAATGCACAACATTATTTAATCCATGTCCCAGCTCAAATCAAAAGCCTTGAACCAATGGTTCATCACATGTGCATGAGGTTTGAATCAAAACATTGCTTTTTCAAACAGTGGGTCTCAAAAGTCAATTTTAAAAATGTGTGCAAGTCTTTAATCAGGCATAATCAAATGTATGAGTGTTGTCAGAATGTTAGCAGTTCTGAGCATCCTATCTTTGCATCAATACTAGGACCAATATCAGAAGTGAAAAACATGACATATCTTAGGGAAAAGGTTAAGGCTTTTTTGGAAATAATGACATCAGTCATGCAGTGTCAGTTAAATGGTTAAATCTAAATGGGAATAAATATATATCTGGTATAAGTTTAATTATCAGTCCAGTTCACAGTGATTTACCTGAGTTTGGACTGCTTAAAAGCATATTTGTAGTAAATTCATCTTTGTATTTTTTTAGCTTCAACCTGATCTAACTTAGTTTTGATAGTGGTTATTTGACATATGTTATTGAAATTCCAAGCATGGCACAAGCACATGAATTCATTTCATCCGAAAACGTTGTGCGCCACAATCCATATTACAGTTTTGTTCACAAAGATGTGATCTACGTGCCACTGAAGTTTTATCTTGGTGACGTAATCGCAGCTCATAGAGTTTGATATCTTGATGTAAATTATGCTTCCAAATAGGTTTTGTATTTTCTTCTTAAATAAATAATTGGTCAAATGTGTTCAGTCTGTTCTTATAATTAGATTTTGTTATTGCTATTATTTCCTAAATGAACAAAAATGTGTCTTGGTCTAAAGTTGTTCATTCAAAATCATCTTTTCATCTTATGAGAAAAAATATAAATGTTTTGAGCAAAAAAATCTTAAGAAAATTCAAGTATTAATATCTTAAAATAAGCATTATTTTCTTAAGATTGTTTTGCTACACAAGGTATTTTTTTTTCTTTTTAGACCAAAAATAAGAATCTATTTCTTATTATAAGCCTTTTTTACTTTCTTAAAATTTAGTTTTTGCAGTGAAGGAGTTGAAGGAAGCCTACCGTTGGAAAAAGCCTCGTTATAAGCTTTCACCAGGTGTGGAGCCACAGAGTCCACAAATGTCTTATAGAACTCTACTCCAAAGCCGTCAGGGCCTGGGGATTTATTTGCCTGCAGCTGCCTCATCGCTTCACGCACATCCATCAACACAACAGGTGCGCCCATCTTTTCAGCCAAATCAGCATCAAATCAGCTTTTCTAGAGAGCTATGACCCTCCCAGACCCCTGGTACACTCTCTGATTTATAAAGTTCTGAGAAGAAACCTAACAAAATGTCATTAATAGATTTAGGGTCTGAAGTAACTGCTCCGGAGGATGACTTTAACCGTGGAATTAGCCTTGAAATCGCCATAGTCCTGGCTTGGTGAGCAAGAAGTCTTCCAACTTTATTTCCCATGTCAAAGTAACGTTGTCTGGTTCTCAACAGTTTTACCTCCAACTTCACTGTTGTTAAGAGTGTCATATTCAGCCTGCAGTTTAACACATTCAACATAAAGAGCATATGAAGGGTCAGCCGTGAATTGTCTGTCTATTTGCAAAATACAATCTGAGAGCCAAGCTGACCTGCCTGTTTCTATCTTCTTCCTCTGAGATGAAAACGAAATAGCTTGTCCCTGCAAGCATGCCTTGGATGTCTCCCATAATATGCCTCTCCAAATGTCCGCGGTGTTGTTTATTTGAAAAAAAGTACTAATTTCTACCTGAAAGCAAAAAATGAGAAAGCTTATATTGAATTATTGGTGCCATGGAATTTGGAAAATTCAAGTACAGTGGTACCTTGGTACTCGACCATAATCCGTTCTGAGGTGGTGGTCGAGCACCGATTTGTTCGAACACCGAAACCAATTTTCCCATAAGAAATAATGGAAAGTATGTGTCAAAGTCAAAGTCAAGTTTATTGTCAATTTCTTCACATGTGCTTAACATACAAAGGAATCGAAATAGCGTTTCTCACTATCCTCTGCGTTTTACATGTACACAAGACAACGCATTGTCGGGAGAGCGAGTGGCCGCTGCGTATACACGCGCCGCCATCTTATGTATGTGGTAGTACTGAATAATTAGACATGCTTGTGGTAGCGATGCAGTCAAAGCCAACCAAGGCGTAGAAGCAGGTGGCGGCACCAGACAGGATGCCGGCGAGGCCAAACGGAGCAAATCCGAGATGATGACGAAGCCCAGCACCACCAGATTGATGCCGGTGAAGATCTTGTTGACCAGCGCAGATTCGCTCACGCCGAAAGCAAGCAGGCCGGTTAGCAGGAGCACCAGAATGAGCGCAAACAGGTCAGGGTATTCTGCGTGCTAACGCTCCTGGTCCCGTCAGTGGCCTCCACGGTCAGGTTGTAGTTGGACTTCTGCTCGGCGTCCAGCGGCCTGGCCACAATTAGGGTTCCGCTGGCCTTACCCACGTCGAAGCGGCTGTCGTAGTTTCCGCCTGTGATCTCGAACCAGACGTCGAAGCGGCTGTCATAGTTACCGCCTGTGATCTCAAACCAGACGGGAACGTCCGAGGACATAACGCTCAACGCCACACGAACCGAACTTTCGTCCTGGGCCGACGAGGGAGTTACTCCTTCCATGATGACGCTAGCTAACTGCGACGCGAGGTCGGACACTCGTACACCGCGTTCATATTTTGCTATAATTTCCTTCTTCGGTTCAATAGTGGTCCTCATTGTTTTCCTCTTTGCCTTCCCCTTATCACTGTCTTTCATCAGACCCATTAAGGGCTAGAGCAACACGAAAAAGTTTAAATCCGGGAAGAAATACTCGAACAAACGTCTTACTCCGCTGGCGGTCTGAGTTGAACTGGCGCTTACCCGCTGGCCGAGAAGGGCCGAGGAACGCGTTCGGGTCGGCTCGGCTCGGCTCGGCTCGGCTCGGCTCGGCTCGGCTAGTCGAGAACCGAAAATCTGTTCGAGGTCCGATGCATTACCTACTTGAATTTTTTGGTCGAGCACCGATTTGGTCGAGTATAGAGGCGGTCGAGTACCGAGGTACCACTGTACACCAAGGTAGGCGCATGGTCAGAAATATCAACACTAGTGTTCACCCAATTCAGTAGCCTGGTGTCCAAAAAGAAAAAGTCAATCCTTGGGTAGCTGCGGTGATCATGGGAAAAAAATGAGAAAGCCTTATTGGACTGGTGGAGAAACTTCCAGGGGTCACTCAGACCAATTTCGTTCCCTATCGTCTTGAACGTGTTGGCAGAGTTAGACAAACCAGCAGGTTTGGAGGGGGACCTGTCTAAAATGGGATCCTGAATAAGGTTGAAGTCACCACCTAGAATCGGATAATAATGATCTATGTCTGGAAAGGACGAGAAAACTCAGGTGATGAATTGATCGTCACCCCACACCGGGGCATAGACACTTACCAGGAGTACTGGTCATATACAATAACTTACCCAAAACAGCAACAAAACGTTCGTTTGGGTCACTGACCGTATTCATATGTTCAAACGGTATGCTTTTACCAATGATAATCACCGTGCCCTTAGCCCTTGCAGAAAATGTTGAGTGGAAAACGTAACCCATCCAGGGCCATGCTGCCAATGAACCGAAGTATCAGTAAACAAATAGGACATGTTTAAATGACGAAAAAATACTTAATGAAGAGGTATGACTAATATTGCACAACCTAACATTAGAGGCAGTTTCTACTCAACTGAGTGGCATTCTAGTCTGTGCTGTCTTTTTTCAGCCATTGCAAATAACTTCTGACATTCTCTCTTTTGGCAGTCTACAAAACAACATGGACATATTCATCTTAAAATACCAGAAAACCAGTCCATCTCTTTGACAGACAATTGAGAGTGACAGAAACACTTCATCTCTATTCGTTTTTGTGAGTCTCCCCACATTTTCCCAGGGGTTTGTAATCTACCACTCACATGTGGGCTATGGCATCCTCAAACAGCACCAGGTTGAGTGTGGCATTGACCTCATTGTAGCTGTCCAGGACCTACAGCAGGTTTTTATTGAGGCTGCTCCAGGATTCCACAGCCATGTATCTGCATTTCCCAAGGGCGTGTACAAAGCGGCAGTACAGGTTCATCTCCCGGGTGTTTTCCAGACTCTCTTCCATGTCCTTAGGGAAGGAGGCACACATGCGCACGCGCAACCCGTGTTAGCATAACATTAGTGTTAAGCTTAAACAGTTTGGACAGGGGCACAGCAGAATATCACATCGGCGTAGAGTGTGACCTAGTTCATTTTCACTTCAGCAACTATTGGGTCCCTGATTATTTCACAGTAGAGATTTGGTTTTGTTTTCCCTGCCAACCTCTTCTGTTGTAATGCTTCCAATTTACATATATAGTATTATGCTCTATTGCATACCGCATTCACAATAGAAGTGGAAAGATTATTCTGTCGACAATATTCCATTACCAAATTAATCAATAATTATTTGTTGACACTCTAGTAAATGTTTTGAGAGTTTCAGCCCCCGGACATAAAATATTTGAAAATCAACATCGACACCCCCTTTTATACTTCAATTTGGTGAACTTTACATAAATGTGACTGTAAGTCTAGCCCTGACTTGAGTGGTTACATAGATCATGGCTGTCCAAATATAAGACATGGTTTGTACTATTAAAATGTCAAAATTACAGTACAGTACTTTTAGATGCATTTCTTCATCATATATAATCATAATCATACATCATATATAACAGGGGTGTCAAACTCATTTTTATTATGGGCCACATTGTAGTTCTAGTTTCTGTCAGAGGGCCGGTATGATTGTGAAGTCAAATCTTTTTTAAATGCTTTTGTAAAACACGCACCAAGTTTTGAAACCAGAGGCCGGCAAAAACTGATTGTGAAATAAAAAATGCTTGTATTTTCTCCACAGATTTTTAAAAGTTAAAGACAACTTGCAACTTGCAAATTAGCTATTTTAGCCAGAAACTTGAAGTCAAATCAGCATTTCGCGGGCCACAAAAAATGATGTGGAGGGCCGGATGTGGCCCCCGGGCCTTGAGTTTGACACCTGTGATATACAATAATCATATATACAATTACTTTTTTTACCCTCTAGTAAATGTTGGAGAGTTTCAGCCCCTGGACATAAAATATTTTAAAATGCATGCAACATTGACACCCCCTTTTATACTTCAATTTGGTGAACTTTACATAAATGTAACTATAAGTCTAGCCCTGACTTGAGTGGTTACATAGATCATGGCTGTCCAATTATAAGACATGGTTTGTACTATTAAAATGACAAAATTACAGTAATTTTAGATGCATTTCTTCATCATATATAATCATAATCATACATCATCTATAATAATCATATATGCAATTATTTTTTTACCCTCTAGTAAATGTTTTGAGGGTTTCAGTGATCCCTCCTACTACACGGTCTCAGATGTCGCGGTCTCAGTACTTGGCGGTTTTTTCCAGAAAAAATATTTCTAAATAAAAAATCATTTAAAAAATGTGCAAAAATGTACAAAAATTGAAAAAAGCAAAAAAGTACATTATACAGAGTACTGTATTAATCAAATAACGAAGCAATATTAGTTAATAACTATGTTAATAATTCTTCAAGCGTTAGAGTTTGTGACGTTTTTATCTTATTTTGAAGTGTATGCTTTTAATTTGTCGGTTCGCGTTGCATTTCCTTTTTCTGATTTACGTTCTCTGTTCGTCATTCGGCTCGTTACGGTGACATAGTGAATGACAACGTAAACTCATATTTATAGTTTATTATCATTTATGTTGATAACGCACGCTACTGCCTATCATTAGTAAGCGATGAGTGTTTATTTTGTTTATGTGTTCGTTTGTGTAGAGGTTGCACTTTATAGTTAGTAGTTGTTAGTTGTTGCTAACCGGCTAATGTCTGCTAAAAATACAGTAAATTCATAGATTAAGTGTTCATATGTTAGTTTACTGACTTTAAGATTGTTGTTGATTTATTATTCAACAGATACTGCATGATACACCATACATGAGCCAAAATAAATGTGAAGTTCAACGTGATGACTTGCGTACTCTTTCACCGGAGTCTTGGTGCAGATAACCAGTCCTGAGAACAAATTCTCAACAAACTAAGTACTATTAGTTATTTAATGAATATACAATAATGTTAATAAGGATAACGTAATGTTAAATAATAGGAGAAAGGAAATAAAATACCAAAAAAAAAAGGATTGTTTATGGTTACTGCGGCTATATATATATATATATATATATATATATATATATATATATATATATATATATATATATATATATATATATATATATATATATATATATATATATATATATATATATCTGACTGATTAGTGTGTGAGTGTATTTAAACCTAATTTTCGTTACAGCCAGTGTCGGATCATTGTCAACTTTTAGTCACGTCTCACCCATCGTCCGTCAGCTCCGTGTTTTTCTGCCGCCTGTCCGTTAGTGTTTGTTTTCCGTTTTGCCAGCCTGCCTGCGCCCTTAGTTAGAGTTTTTGCCGTCCTGTTTTTCCCCGCTTTTGTTCCCATTCCTTGTGTTAATAAACATGACTATTACACGCATTCCCTGTCTCGACGCCCTCCTTCTTTTGGGACCTCCACCTCCGCAACCACACCAGCCTTCCTACTCGACTCGCACCCCCGTGACAGGTTCGAAGGGAGTAAATTAATGAAAAATTGTTTCCAAAACTCCTCAAAGATGTCATGATCTTGTGTGCGGACCCAGAAGCAGGGACGCAAGTTGCGCTCAAAATGAACTATTCAATTTGAAGATGACATGATTGACAACTGCCTATAAAAACAAAAACTAAGAATTAAACTTAATACAGTATAAAAAGACTTGCTTCTAAACACAGGACAACACAGCAACATAACTTACAACTCCGACAAGGAGCTGATTAAGGATAGTACGAGGGACAAACCACAAGATTTCTCGTACCGGCATGCCACGAGATTATTTCCTTTTCAATTTTTTGGAGGGTACGGCTTATTGAGCCTTAAGTGTAGTGGAGGGCATCGAGGTTGATGGATAGTTGTGAGTGCGAACTCTCATACAGTAGGTGGCGGTATGCACCTAAACGCTGCTTGCAATTTGCCATTAATTGAAAAGGAGAAAGGGCGAATACAAAGTAAATTACTTTTATATCATTTGTGTGGCTACATTTTGGTTTTCCCAATTGAGTAAAATGCTTTTGCATCACCACTGGCCCCATCATGTGTGAGAGCTACCAAACTAACACAGGATTTTGGTATGTATATGAAGCCATTTTTGACATTGAAAGGCAGTGCAATTTGGCGGCTAATTCACCCTTTTGTATGAGATATTGTTATGACATCACTTTAGTCCAGGAGTCAACAACGTGGTGCCCCCAAAGATCTCATGATAACAGCTTAAAAGAGATAGAACATTGGTGATATTCTATGAATTTTACAAACAATTATACATGTATTACATTTATAGTATACATTACTCATGATTTACATATTTACTACAGCTGTTCTTTAATCATTATAAAAAAATTATTAACGTGATCGGTGTCTTCACATAAACTAGTAGCCCTTCATATTACTCAGTATCAAAGAAATACTGTAGCTCTCAGTTGGTGGTAAGGTTGGTGACTCCTGCTTTAGTTGCACCGTTGTCTGCTGCGGGAAGCCTCCTCTCATTGTGACTCATCTCATACTCTTTAATCTCCGCAGCAAATGACTTGGTACAGCTGTAGTAAATGCAGCTGACTAACATGGCTAGCATGTTCATGTTACTTTCACAGTCACAATCTCATGCCTAAAAAATATATATATATATATATATATATATATATATATATATATATTATATATATATATATATATATATATATATATATATATATATATATATATATATATATATATATATATATATATATATACGTTTTGTTTCATATTATATCCATATGGTTACTCTCCTCCTAAGTGCCGCAGTTTTAGTGTCGCGTTTTTAGCCAATTAGAATTCAGCTAACGATGTGTCACCAGGCAACCTTCATGGCATCATGTCTCCCTTAGCCCGGAGGCGATGGACATTCACTTGAACTGTTGAAGGCTTCTGTGCAGTGTGCAATCACATATTGTGTATGGGCCCATGTTTTTTTTTTATTAGACAGCTGCAATAGCCAATCGACCCATTAAAATGCCTTCAAGGAACTGGATGCTCACTGCAGGAAGGCAGTGCAATATTTAGCCACCATGTTTAAGGGTGGAAGTAATTAAAGTTATTTTGTAAAAAAAAAAAAAAAAGAAAAAAAAAACATGTTGCTCAACCAGCTAGCTTAAGTGTTAGCATACATCGAAGCCAGACCAACAGAAGCTTTTTTCTTTCTTTTTTTTTTTTTTAAACCCACAATTGCTGATGAAAAGTAAAACGGAAATTGGACCGACACGACTCTCAGCATTGGCGCCCATGTCACTACAAAAGGATTCATGATTAGAAATGAAGCGTGAAGACAAACGCTACATGCAAGTCATGAAAGTATTCATGAGGAAAAAAAAAATGGATTTTTTTACTGCACATTACTATCGATAAGAATCTAGTTTTTAGGATTGTCTCGTCTTGCGCACCTGCACTTTGTTTTTGTACATGTATAACGCAGAGGATAGTGAGAAATGCAATTTCGATTCCTTTGTATGTTAAGCACATGTGAAGAAATTGACAATAAACTTGACTTTGTCTTTGACTTGAGGACAGCCGTTTTGGGCGAATTAACATATTTTTGTCATTTTATGTCATTCATATTCAATTGTCATGTTGGTTGGGTTTGGTTGTTGTGAGTTTGTGGGGTTTTGTTCATGTTTCTGTTCCACTCGCATCTGCCTTTATTGTCTGCGTTCTTGTTAGTTTGATTTGGTCAAACTGTCTGGTGATACTTTGTCCAGTTTTGCTCCCGGTTCGGTCCTGCCTCATTTCCTTGTTAAAAATTCCTTTTTTTTAGCCACATATTTCTCAGTTTTGCTGTATTTTTTGGGGGTGCCCTTCCTTCCTCCTCGCAACTCACCATGCCCAGACGTGACACTTATATTAAATTGTCATTTGTAATTTAGCGTACAATTTTGTTAAAGCTTGCCTGCTCTCCGTGAACTTCATAAAACATTGTGGACAAATAATTTGAAATTATTATTAGTTACCGTATTTTCCGCACTATAAGGCAAACCGGATTATAAGGCACACCTTCAATGTTTTTTTAATTCAGCGGATTCAGCTAATAGACGCAGTGCCAAATACTCTCTCAGGTACTGTGATTGCTGATGCTAGTTTGGACGATCAGACAGGCTAATAAAAGCTTGATATCCCTGTCCCAGTTTGATTTTGTATCCCTGAAGTGTCTTACACACCTGGTTAATGCAGTAAAGCCGACATCCTGCATGCTGGACCCGCTTCCAGGCAAACACGTTAAATACATGTTTCAGATCTTAGGGCCGCATTTGGCCCCCGGGCCGGACTTTGGACATGGCTGCCTTATGTCTATCTTGTGTACATATTGTCCATATTCAACCTGTCGTCCACTGCTGCTGTATTAATCTCAGCTGTAGTCGATCATCAAGTACATTTGCCCCGACTTTTCTACTCCGATCTCACGCTGTTTTTGACAAAAGAGTGTGTGTGTGTGTGTGTGTGTGTGTGTGTGTGCGTGTGTGTGTGTGTGTGTGTGTGTGTGCGTGTGTGTGGATTGGAATGCATTGTAAAGCATTGCGTCACTCTGATTTGTAACAAGTACAACATTACTATTTTTGAGTGTGTAATATATTACACTACCACTTTACAGCAAAAAG
This sequence comes from Hippichthys cyanospilos, assembly GCF_059441005.1. Classification (NCBI taxonomy): domain Eukaryota; kingdom Metazoa; phylum Chordata; class Actinopteri; order Syngnathiformes; family Syngnathidae; genus Hippichthys; species Hippichthys cyanospilos. The sequence goes on from NC_142385.1 coordinate 1,280,359, forward strand.
TAATGCTACACAGTAATTATATTAGTTTTGTAATGCATTAATCCCAACACTCATTAAAGTGCATTTTATTTACTTGTGGTGCTGAGCTGTTAAAAAAAAAAAGAGGAAAAAAAGAAAAAAAAATCGAGCCTACAAACTACTTCTTTCTTTTGTTTGTTCGTTTTTTAGGGGTGCTAAATATTGTCACATGATTGATACTGATTTCTGCAGTGTGCAGTCAAGGGGGCGATGCAAATGACTAGGATTGTCCCGATACCGATACTGATATCGGTTCTCGCCCCGATACTAGTGTATTTTATGTACTCGTGTCCACCCGATACTATTACGTCATCAACATGCTGCCGTGCTGTGAGCGACACGTGCTAGATCAGTGGTTCGGTGAGTCGGTCTCAGGGTTTCGGTGGAGCCTCCGCCGCAGATTTTTTTTTTTTTTTTTGCCTCCGCCGCAGAGCTCCACTTTTCAGTCTAGTCTGCAGGTAGTGGGCACAGTCATTGAAAGCGTCCTGCTCTGATATTTCCTACCGGTCCAATTGAGCTAAGCTAACGATAGCGCAGCATTGTCAGCACAATAATAATTGTTAGCATGGCCACTGCGAGATTGCCACAGCCCTGACCGGTCGACAATATAAATGTAAGGTTTCGGTGAATTAGCATATTAAACATGTAGGGTTCGGAGACCACTTAGAGAGGGCCGTATATATGTCTGAGTGAGACTCCCTACCGGTTAGAGAGGGCCGTATATGTGTCTGAGTGAGACTCCCTACCGGTCCGCTTTGAGAGCGCTGCATAAGCAGCATAGTGAGCCCTCCTTCTTAGTCAGCACGTACTCGTATCGGTACTAGGTATCGGCAAGTACTTAAATGTCAGTGCTCGTACTCGGTAGGCAAAAAAGTGGTATCGGGACATCCCTACAAATGACAATCTGCTCTAATTTGCTCTACTTAAAAAAATAAGATTTCAAATAAACACTAAATAATAATAAAAATCATCCTTACGACAAACCAATTTCTATCAGTATTTCATTCCCTCACCTTATGGGAATCAGACGTTTAGATCAATAAGCATTATCAAGAATGGAATTGATATCACTAAATTCTCATCAATTGCCACCCCAAAGAATGTTGATGAGGGATGATGATTACTGTTATAGTAGCAGTATTTATAATAGTCACTTCTTTTTGATTGAATGTTTATGTGATATGTGGTATTCTACAAATACTAGTATTATTGATATAAATTAACTATAAATTGCAGTATTCAAGTTTGATTTTATTGGGACTTTAAAGTGATGATTATAATATAGCGACCTTATATTTCACATTACCATAATAAGATTTCAGAGCTGTCTTGGTAAATTCCCAGGTGGATTTATGAAAATTGAAATTCCTATAACCAAGGGGAGAGGCATTATTATACATTGGAGTGTGTGAAATCAAGGTGGCCGTCCAGCATGAGACCGTGGAATATTTTGACTTAAATTTTTGCCCTGACAGCACCTGCCTTGTTGAGGTTTTGTGCCCTGGTATAATATTCTTAAATCCATTAAGTCATCAGTAATACCAGTGCGAGTGCAAATCCATTATATATTTCAGACTTATTTCTGGCTTTCAGGGCGAAGCTATTAAATCAATAATCATTTAAATGAAAAATGAGTGACAGTTGCTTGGCTCTTCCTTGTGAAAAGCAAAGCTGTAAAAATACAGTGGAATAACTTTACAGTGGCAAGTGATTTTTAAAGTGACCGCGGACATTCCATAGTGAATAGATTAACCTGAGGTTGTACTTCTCAGGTAATTTTCATCTGGATAATTCCCTATCCCATATAGCATTTGCTGTCTACCTGCCACCTGGAAGATATTGGAGAGGTCTTGCAGGCTGAAGATGTAGTGGAACTTGATTGCAATGGGGAGACAGGTGGAGGCAATGCTTTGACGCAGAGCTCGTGATAACTGGACCAGGGTGGGGCAACTCTTCCTTATAGTGCCTGTGAAAGCATCATTCTGCAGGTGCTGTGACAGAATGGAAGTGTATATGGTTGCCAAGGCTTCGGCCCCAGGAAAAGACAGGGCAATAACCGAGAAGTGACGCTGCAGAGAAAAACAGAGCATAAACTTGTCGAAATGTGATGACAGGCTGACACATAAACATGCATGTACTGCACTTTTATGTTGCTTGGTGGAAACATGTCCATACAGCAACTCATATTATATCAATCATACAGCAAATTTAGTGTATATATTTTGAATTCATCAAGTGCATGTCACTGTAATAGTGTTGTGAAAGTGTTTCTGAAAACTAATCTAGCAAGCAAAGGTTTCTATTTCAAATAAAATATATACAGTGCAGTACTTTCATACATTGGGAACAGTACTAGGTTTGGACCTAATGGATTAGGAAAAAAAAAAAAAACACACCTGCAAAAGATTTTTTTTGTACAAGCGCTGCTTTAATCTACAATACAGTTGCAGGTTACTGGCATCTACCTATTTTGATGAAGGATGCCAATACCTCATAATAATGCATATTAAGACCAAACATTGCAGAAATGTGCGGGGCATAACACATTTAATAGATGTGATTCTCAAAAAGGGGGGTCCGCGGACCGCCAGGGGTTCGTTGCCTGACTGCAAGAGGTCCACAAAATAATTCGGGTCATTAATACAACCTATATATTTGTCTTAATTTCATGTTATTTTATATTAAATTGTGAAAGTATTCATAACTCTTCAATGAAGCAATCAATTCAACCAGTTTAATTCATTCAATGTCAGAGACGTGTTTTCACTTCCGGACATTCAATCTTATATACTTAAGTATCGATATAATGCTTAAGTATCTGGAAATTCATGTCCTTAACGAAAAGTATTGCTTTTCTGAACTCTTTAAAAATGTGAAAATGCATCTGTCACGAATAACCCGCGGATCCCAAATGGGAATGGACCCCAACCAGGCACGAGAGGTGATGATACTGAGTTTATTAACAAAAGGAGCACGCAAGGCGTGAGAAAAACACCAAAGCAGTCCAAAGGCAAAGTAGCAAACCAAAGTCACAAAGTACCAACACAAAGCGAGACGAGAGCGTCTGGATCAAAAGACCACGGGAACGAAGGGCAGCAAGGAGGCCGTGAGTCCACGGGAATGGCTGCAAACAAAGTAGCAACAGAAATCGTTCACAAGCCGTAAAACACAACACGCATAAAGTACAAACCAAGATGACTTGAGAAGGTAGGACGTGAGGACAAGAGCGCTGGGATTCACGGAACAGCAAGCAAGCTTGGCGAAGGAATAACCCGGCAAAGGCTTGTAAGTGCCGGCCAGCTTATAAAGCCCTCTGACGAGATGCGCAACAGGTGTGAGTGTCCGATGGCCCCGCCCAATGCGGAGGAAGGAGACAGTCTGCAAATCAACACAAACTAAAAAGGCAAGAAACGTGACAGTACCCCCCCCCTCAACGGACGCCCCCTGGCGGACCCCCAGGCTTACCCGGGTGAATCCGGTGGAAGTCGGTAATGAGACCAGGGTCAACCACCCACGAGCGCGGGACCCAGGAATGTTCTCCCATACCCCTCCCAATCGATAAGGTATTGAACGCCCCGGACCCGACGCCAAGAGTCCAAGACGGACCTTACCGAGTAAACGGGGCCCCCGTCGACCAAGCAAGGAGGAGGAGGAGGCACTGCAGGAGGACACAGGGAGCTGTTGACGGTTGGCTTGAGCTGGGAAACGTGGAAAACAGGGTGTACTTTCATAGAGGGTGGTAAGGAGAGCCTGACAGCGACGTTGTTGACAACGGCCTCTATCTTCATCTATCTCGGATTCAGCTTCTTCGCGGACCCGGCGAGGCGCAGATCCCTGGTGGACAACCATACCTCCTGCCCGGGCTGGTACTGAGGAGTCCCGCTCCTTCGCCTGTTGGCCAGTTGGCAGTTCCGCTCAGTCGTCCTAGCCAACGCGGCCCTGGTGTCCCTCCAGACCTTCTGCGCCCTGCGCATATGGCTCTGGAGGGACAGCATGGAAACCTCCTTCTCTTGGGACGGGAAAACCGGGGGTTGGAAGTGAAGGAAATTCATATTTTTCAAATGCAATATATCCATAAAATAGTGTGTACATGGATTTGTGTTATTCTAATAAAGATTGAGACGACATAATGTCAGTATAAAGCAGATATGGTCCTGGCCCAGGGGAAATAAAGACAAGTCGGCACCTCCAAAAGGAACAGATGGCATCCCCCGACCAACATTCCACCATGGGCGAAAGGCTAGGTGTGGCCTTCAAGAGAAGATATCAGTCAGGGTTTTATGGTGCTCAGACTTCCTCCCGCTTCAAAGAATGGCCGTCAGAACAAAGACTTTTGAAGACACCATCCCCACGCAAACAGACCCCCACGCACGCACACACGCACACACACACGCACACACCGACAGGCACGCACGCACGTGCACGCACACACCGACAGGCACGCACGCACGTGCACGCACACACATGCACACACCGACAGGCACGCACGCACGTGCACGCACACACACACACACACACTTGCATTCCACAGTGGGACTAGATGCCCCAAAAGGGTATAAGACCTGAATGTTGAAGGTGAAACGTTGCCATTTTCTGCTCCGACCCATGGCAGGACTGGCCCGAGGCCTCGTGTACTTTCCCACTCTGTCTGGATTAAATCAATTGTTTCACTATGTTGTGGTATGGGCGATCTTTCAACAAAAAGGAACACGCTAGGAACTAGTTTAAGGCAAGAAGCTTTTTTCTAGATTCCTTCAGAAGCCGTAAACGACCAGGAACGGGGACTTGTCTGTAGCTGCCGAAGGACCGGACTTGTGGGCATACTCGACCCAAGGGAGATGTGTGGACCAGGATGATGGATTTTACTGACACACGCAGCGAAGAGTTGCTTCCAGCGCTTGGTTTGCGCGCTCGACCTTCCCATTAGACTGTGGGTGGTAGCCAGAGGTTAGACTCGTGGAGGCCCCTATAGCTCGCCTGAATGCTTTCCATAGCCGGGAGACAAACTGTGGTCTGCGGTCAAAAACGATGTCCACGGGGATCCCGTGCAGGCGGATTACATGCTGAACGAGTAGTTGAGCAGTCATCAGAGCGGACGGAAGCCCCGTCAGCGCCACGAAATGAACCATCTTTGAGAATCGGTCTGCCACCGTCATGATGACAGACTTTCCGCGAGAAACTGGCAGACCAGTAATAAAGTCAAGGGCCACATGGGACCACGGACGGGAAGGAATCGGGATTGGTTGTAGCAGACCGGCCGGTGGTCAGTTCGTAGCTTTTCCCCGGGCACATGTAGGGCAGGCAGCAACGAAATCGATGACGTCTTTACGCCAGCCTGGCCACCAGAAACGCTGGTTGACCAAGAAGGCCGTCCGGCTCATACCATGATGGCACGCCAACTTGGAACTGTGCCCCCATTTCAACACAGCAGTCCGGAGTGCTGCAGCGACAAACAGTTTGTAGGCGGGACAATCAGGATGCCCGGAGGCTGCTGCTTGTTGAACGCAGTCCTCCAAATCCCACTGGAGGGCGCCAATGACTAGCTCACTCGGAACGATGGTTTCCGGTGGAGTTTCACTGGCCGCTTCCTCAAAGACGCGGGAGAGGGCGTCCGATTTCCCGTTCTTCGACCCGGGCCTGAAGGTGATGAGGTAGTTGGACCACGTTAGGAATAATGCCCACCTGGCTTGACGGGGATTCAGGCGGCATGCAGTCCATAGGTAAGCGAGGTTCTTGTGATCGGTGTAGATTGTGAAGGGCTGTTGAGTGCCCTCCAACCAGTTCCTCCACTCCTCCAACGCCAGGACGACCGCCAAAAGTTCCCGATTGCCCACGTCATAGTTTCGTTCTGCTGGTGACAAGCGACGAGAGAAAAATGAACACGGATGGAGTTGGCCATCCTCGGAAGATTGCTGTGACAGTATAGCGCCTACACCTGAGTCAGAAGCGTCGACCTTGACCGTAAACGGGAGTCGGGGGTTCGGGTGCAGAAGAACCGGCAAGCTCGTAAACCTAGTTTTGAGGTGTGCGAACGCGTCCTCTGCCTCGGCTCCCCACTTAAACGGCACCTTGTTAGACGTGAGCCTTGTCAGGGGTTCGGCCAGCATACTATAGTTGCGAATGAAACGCCTATAGATGTTGGCAAACCCCAGGAACCTCTGCAGCTGTTTTCTTGTTGTAGGAGAAGGCCAGTCGACCACAGCCTGGATTTTGGCCGGATCAGCACGTAATTGGCCCTTCTCCACTATGAAGCCGAGGAACGATACAGAGGAAAGGTGAAACTCGCACTTCTCCGCCTTAACGAATAGCCCATTTTCAAGCAGGCGCTGTAGGACCAGGCGAACGTGTTGTTGGTGTTCTGGCAGGGTTCTGGAGAAAATTAGAATGTCGTCTAAGTAGACGAAGCAGAAGACGTTTAGCATGTCGCGGAGTATGTCATTGACCATATTCTGAAACACTGCAGGAGCGTTGGTGAGACCAAATGGCATTACTAGGTATTCAAAATGCCCCAGGGGGGTGTTCAAGGCAGTTTTCCATTCATCACACTCCCGAATGCGGACGAGGTGGTACACGCTTCGAAGGTCTAGTTTAGAGAAGACGTTAGCCCGATGCAATGCCGAAAACGCGTCATCGAGTAACGGAAGAGGGTATTTATTTTTTATAGTGATCTCATTGAGCCCGCGATAATCGATGCAGGGTTGGAGGGTTTTGTCTTTCTTGCCCGTGAAGAAGAACCCAGCCCCAAAGGGAGAGGTTGAGGGACGGATGTGCCCAGCAGTTAGAGAGGAGGAAATGTACTCGCGAAGCGACTCCTGCTCAGGGGAAGAAATCCTGTATAGTTTTGCCACTGGGTACGCGGATCCTGGAACGATATCAATCGCGCAGTCATAGGGCCGGTGAGGCGGCAATGCTAGCGTTTGGTCTTTGCTAAATACTTCCCGCAAGTCATGATAGATTTTAGGCACTTTTTCCAAATTGATTTCTTCCCTTATGGGAAGCGGACGCGGAACTCCGGTGTATTCCGCCGCTCTCAAACAATGTGCGTGGCAAAATGGACTCCAACCCGTAAGAAGCGTTTTCGTCCAATTAATGTTTGGATTGTGAAGCTGCAGCCACGGCATACCGAGAATGATGGCCGCATGACGAGTCGGCATGACCAATAGCCTGATTTTCTCGCGGTGGTTGCCCGATACTACAAGCGATACCGACTCGGTTTGGTGGGTCACAACTGCCAAGGGGCACCCATCTAAATAATTAACTTGTTTGGTTTCATCTAGCAGGACCAACAGGCATCCCAGTCTTTTAACCACCGCAAGGTCAATGAAATTATCGTCCGCGCCTGAGTCGATCAGTGCAGTGACTGCTTGCCGGTTGTCTGCGTGGATGACCTCTCCTGCAAGCTGCAGCCGCTGACGCGTTGGTTGCTCCACCACGGCAACCATTGCTCCGACGTGTCGGTACTCACAGTTCTCGGGGAACCCTTCCTGCAGTGAGGATTGCCGGGTGGAGCAGCGATCCGGTCTCTCTGTGCAGGCTGCGATCACGTGACCTTGTTGTCCGCAGTACAGGCATAGACGAGAACGCATTCGGCGCTCCCTTTCGCGGGGGGTGAGGCGTCCCCCGCCGAGTTGCATGGGTTCGCCGTCGGTCGCGGAACCGGCGGACAGCGGTGTGGGAGTGGTGGAGTCCCTCTCGCGGGCAACGGTGCTTCCTCGAAGAAGCGCGTAGGCTGACCCTCGCTCCACGTCTCTCTCCCGCCCTCGTTCCCGCAGACGGTTGTCGAGACGAATGGCCAGGGCGATGAGCTCCTCGAGCGTGGTGGTCTCGTCGCGGGCCACGAGCTCGTCCTTAAGTTTGGGGTTTAAGCCCCTCCGAAAAATGCCCTGAAGAGAGGGTTCACCAAACCCGCTCTCCGCGGCCAAGATGCGAAATCTCACGGAGTAGTCGGCCACGCTGTGACCGCCCTGCTTGATGTCCAGAAGTTGATCTCCTGCCTCTCGCCCCCGGACTGGGTGGTCAAAAACATTCTTGAACTCCTGTGTGAATTCAGTGAGGGGGTCTCGGAGAGCGGGGTTAGCATTACTAGCCGCCATCGCCCAGGCGGCCGCTTTATCGGTCAACAGACTCATGATGAATGCTACCCGTGATCGTTCATACAGGTAAGTCAACGGCTGCTGATCGATCACCAGGGAGCACTGATGTAGGAATTGTCCGCAGGTGCCCTGCTCCCCGGCGTAGCGGGAGGGGTGGGGGATGGTGGGCTCTCGGCTCAGGTGCGGAGACCCGCTACCCTGGTCCGAGGAAGCATCTCCCGGACTGGATGAGGGTAGGCGAGACGCCAGGCCCTGCACGTTGGACATCAAGGTGGCCATGGCGTCTTGGAGTTCCTTAAGCACTTGTTGGTGATGACCGACCAACTGCCCCTGGCTCACAAGAGCCTTGTGCAACCGCTCGCCGTCGGTGGGGTCCTTTGAGTGGCCGGGTTATTCTGTCACGAATAACCCGCGGATCCCAAATGGGAATGGACCCCAACCAGGCACGAGAGGTGATGATACTGAGTTTATTAACAAAAGGAGCACGCAAGGCGTGAGAAAAACACCAAAACAGTCCAAAGGCAAAGTAGCAAACCAAAGTCACAAAGTACCAACACAAAGCGAGACGAGAGCGTCTGGATCAAAAGTCCACGGGAACGAAGGGCAGCAAGGAGGGCGTGAGTCCACGGGGAATGGCTGCAAACAAAGGAGCAACAGAAATCGTTCACAAGCCGTAAAACACAACATGCACAAAGTACAAACCAAGATGACTCGAGAAGGTAGGACGTGAGGACAAGAGCGCTGGGATTCACGGAACAGCGAGCAAATGTGGCGAAGGAATAACCCGGCAAAGGCTTGTAAGTGCCGGCCAGCTTATAAAGCCCTCTGACGAGATGCGCAACAGGTGTGAGTGTCCGATGGCCCCACCCAATGCGGAGGAAGGAGACAGTCTGCAAATCAACACAAACTAAAAAGGCAAGAAACGTGACAGCATACCTGCCATTTAATGAGCTAATATATTTTTTAAAATTTAATATTTTTTAAAAAGTTGTCAAAATGTGTTTTGCGTCTACAATTGCTTGCTACCCGAGGTGATGAAGCAAATTATAGCTCGTAATTAGAAAGATCTCAAATTTTGAAAGAAGCATGCCAAAGAGGGCCCACTAGTCTCAAGTACAACGATTTTCAAAGTGTGGTCCGGGGAGCTCCAGGGTCCGTGGCCTGACTGCAGGAATCCGTAAAATACTTTTGGTTATTAACAAAAAAGTATACCTAAATATTGTTATTTTAATGTCATTTTATATTAAAATGAAAATATTAACGTACTTAAGTATTGACTCTTAAGAAAAACATTAATATACGTCTCTGGCATTGAATGTGTTAATATATTTTATAAAATACAAAATTTTGAAATTTGTCAAAATGCGTTCTTGTGTCTCCAATTGCTTGCTAACGAGGCAATGAAGCCAGCAAAGCTAAAGTGGCATTTTATTTTATAATGCTGTTTTTGACTAAATAATTGGAAATTGAACCTGTTTGTTATAAGGAGGCGTGCAATTTGCAATGTTTATTTTCTAAACTTCAGTATAGCTGAAAGTAACAAATATATTTGCTGTGAAATTGAATCTGTTGATGAATAAAAATGGCATTTACTACATTTTTAAATTCAATAATGCTAACAAATTTGAAATTTTAAGTTTTTATAATGGCCCTAATACTTACAGCATAGATTATTCTGGAAGTAAATCATACTTCACATAATATAGAATGACCATTTATTGTCAGCAGTGCATTCATATTGTGGTTAAAATTTTTGTAGGGATGAAATAATTTTGACAGGGGTTCGGAATTCATGAAGCGTGCTTAAATCGAAACACTTTTAGAGAAGCTTTTTTTGTTTGTTTGTTTTTATCTTTGGCTGTGTTTTTATATTTAGCTGTGATTTTGTGACAATTTTCTTGTGCTGACAAATTCAGAAACACAACACATGCACGCCTTGGATTAATAGTAAAACATCCAGTGACGTGCGGTGGGGTTCATGGTTGGTGAGGCACTGACTCCTTTAGTGTCAGATTTACAAACATTTAAACCAAAAAGGCTAGCTTATTCAATTGGCTACTGGTTATTTCATATCTCATCAGCATTCTTCACAAAACACGCACGCACGCACACAGTATATATTACAGATATGTAAAGGTAAAAAAAACACACAAAAAAAACTGCATTTACCTCACGTGTCGAACTCCAGTCCTTGAGGGCCGGTATCCTGCAGGTTTTCGGGTTTTCTCTCCTAAACACACCTGATTAGGATCATTTTCAAGCTCCCCCAGATCTTACTAATGAGCTAATCCTTTTAATCAGTTGTGTAAGATACAATGTTCATAATAAGCAGTGGCGCATCACTAATGTGTTGGCCGTCGTAATTCTATAATCCATACAACATAAATGAAAGTATAGAGTGGTGTACACAACCACAGATTTCAATTTTGACCTTCAGTGAAATATTCAGTTGTTTTTAAAACTTTTATACTGACACTTAAATGAATTTAATACAGATTGCTTAACGAAAAGCATGAAAAGAAAATCAAAGAATATTTAATGTAAGCCCTTAGATATGACCCCGTGGGTTCTCCAGCGTTAAATATTCTATTGTATTATTCTTAGTCTAATCTCTTTTTTTATAAGATTGAAATTAAAACTGTTTGTGTCTTACCTTTATTTGTAGATGAAGTCCATGAGAAATATCCCATGTTACTCCAGACATTGTCACAAGTTGAGAACAAACGGCAGGGAAAGCAGTAAAGATGGTTTTTCGAAGGATAACCACATAGGCATTCTTGTCGGGTGTACCACACTGTTTGAAAAGAGCGCTTTATCTTTTGTCCTGTAGTTTGAAGCAAACCTTAGCTCTGGCGTTGGTCTACCTGTGTTAATCACGTCCACTTTTGACTGAAAGTCCAGTTTTGAGACATTTTTAAGCTTAGATATAAACTCCTCTTCCATTTTGGCAGTCCAACGTCGCAAAATACAAAACCAATAGCACTTGACTCGCCTGGTGCCTCTGCGTAGAAAAACAGCGCAACAAGTACCCGTTTGCGCACCTACGCCCTCTTCATTGCGGCAGAAAACTATCTGCCTTACCCTGTGCCTTTACACTGCGGTTTTATTTCCCATCAGCAAAACTAAATATATCACTAACAAACATTCAACTTTAATGGTTAAAGACATTAGCCAGACTGTGGAAAATCAGGTCAAAAAACCGTATCTGCAAACATATTGGCGACAGATATACGCCAAGCAGCAAGCGCCAGTTGCACGTATCAACCCAGTTTGTGATGATTGTGCATTCAGAGGTGAAGCTTGACTCGTCGCTGCCTCACCTCTCGTTTCATCCCTGTATGTGAACAGGAAATAGGCAAATTCAGCGATTTTAACGATACAAAATGTTTGAACTTAGTCATACATAAAAATCAGTGGACAAATATTATTATAAATGTAATGTTATAATTCTTTATTTTTTTACTTGTCATGATGACAGGTGAGGCTCTGCCTTACCTGACCGCACAGCCCTGAAAGCTTCCAGCTGTGGGGTTCATACAGGATACATACTGAACATGTTGTATTTCCTTCAAAAGTACCTTATTACGGTCATACCTTGAAGAAGACAAAACAATCATCAGCTACGGGGCATTCAAAATAAAACTCACTATTTTCATATTTTTTTTACACATTATTGCACACTTCCACGCATTTGGTCAGTTGCCACATTGATATGCTATTCTTCCAAATTGACCCAAAAAAGTGATGCTTTTGAAAATGTGATAATCCTGCCGGACACCAGCGACAAACAGTACCATTATCACACTACAACACATTCTGTCATCAATCAGGATGCCACAGCTGAGTTGCATGCTCCATTTTGTAGTATTTAAATTCAGAGACTATCTCTACTATCTGACTATGCAAAATCTCACAGCTGGTTTCTGATTATGCAGAAAACAATGTTCAGAATGGTCATGAAAATGAGTAACTAAATCTGGCTAAGGGAGGGATCATATAACCCTGCTTCATCACATATAACATGTGACTCG